>NC_134282.1:39490255-39798458 GCF_949628215.1 Phalacrocorax aristotelis
ATTAACATTTGTTTTTCTTTTTACTATCAGTGCAAATTTTTCTGCTTTTGGCATTTGCTGTGTGGCTCAAATTTACTTCCCCTTTTATTTTGTGTTTTATATTTTCTTATCAGTAATATTTTAAGCTGTGGTGAAATAACACGAGGAAGGTAGAATTTGGGGAATGAATTGATGTACAAATTCCATTAATATCTGAGATGTCTGCTGGTCCTTCGTCTGAATCTATAGAATTTCTGTTTTGTTTTATTTCATTCCACGTGCACTCACCAGCTCTGGAGATCTTTAGCAACATAATTATACAGCATTGGAGGAATACTGACGTTCTTAAGTTGCCAAGAGCAGTTTTACACAGGTGAGATATAGTCCAGTGCTGTTAAATCAACAAAAATATTTCTATAGCTTACTAAATTTTCTGTCTCTCAGTACTATATTTGTATTGGAGATAGTTTGTATAAGAAAACGAATGTTTTCCATGGAATCAAGATATTGTTAAACAACTTGCATACTAAAGATTTGGTCACAACTTCTGGCCGTTTACATGGAACACCTCCTTTTTAAAGGATTAATAATTCCTTTGTCAGGAACAGTGAAAAGCAGTAAGGTTTGACAAAAAGTAGAACTGCACCTGTATTATATAGACATATAAGTACTTTCCTGTTAAGCTAAAAAAATCTCATGATAGGTCAGAACATACTGATATATTTCTTATAGAATTATTCTCGGTTGACCAACATAATTAAATTCGGCCTCTGACTTAGGTTGACGTGTTTTGTGAGGGAGTGAATGCATGGGTTTCGGAAGCACGGGTGAAGGAATCAGGAACTTTATAAGGGCTAGAAAAGCTAATGTCACAAAAATGAGAATCCAGACTCTGGATTTTTCTTTCAGTCTAAGTAAAAGCGAGAAATTGTTTTTCATCTTCGTCATGACTCCGTAGCGCCTCTTGCGCCCCCTTGAGCTCATATCAGATTATAAATAAAACAAAGGCTTTTTACTACATCTGAGCAGGGTCCCCTAACTCTTCTTCTTCAGGATTTTACTTTTTAGTTCTGGTTTAGTGCTTAATATGCTAAGGTTCTAATTAATTTTAAGGACCATTATGAAAACAGGGCAAGGGATAGTGTGTAAAGAGCAGCTTGTATATAAAGAATATGTACAAGAGCATACCTGATGGTGGAAAGCAGAGAGGAATTACTAGAGTCATTTCTGCTGCCTTCTGTGAGAGTGATTTTCCTAGGAAGTCCAGGTTTTGCATGCAGGGATAATAATCATGACACAGAACGCATAACTCCACTGTTGTTATAGCTGATCCAAGTGTCGGATAGCTGCTTTAATCACACGTATGTCCTGCTGTTGAGTTTCTCCCTTCAGAACCAGTAAGACAAGCCTAACCCGCTGGACAAATTGCAAAAAGCACATGCTTCACAAAGGTATGCATATCATCCAGTGAGCTTTATGGAGGGAAAAGCTGCTTCTAATAAAATATTCACTACACTGTTTGGCGCAGCTATGCTTACTCTTCAGGCAGAATTGCATCATTTATCTTTCAGGTTGCAACTTCAGAAAGATCCAGTGAAAGAGGTTAAAGCTACACAGCTTTCAATTCATTTTAACTGACAGTGAGTGGCAAAGTTGCAAGACAGTCTCTTATTTCTTCTAGTACTCGATCACTTACATGAAAGTTGAAGAGATCTGTTAAAGAAACTCTCACAGGTTCGTCCTGTACAAGTAAAGTGTTATGAAATCTAAATCGCATCAGCTATAATGACATCTCCTGTTGGCAGTGTGGATGTGCCCAGACAGTGTAGCGCTTGCTTATCTACCCTTCCTAAACACAAGTGCTGCGTCGCAAGCCTTCCTTTTAGGAACTGCTGGTAGACACGGAGAGGAGGTCCAACAATTAACCATAACATTAAAGTGTGCTTTCCTTTCTATATAGTGTCTGTCTCAATTCTTTCCCTTACCCTAGAGTTAAAGCAGTCTTACGTACAAAAAAAATCCATATTGTTTCTGCCTAAAAAAGAGCGTTTCTATGTTGTTGACTACTGGTTTTGAGGCAAAAAGAACCACTCCTGATGACATTGGTGCAATTACGGTTGTGCAGACGGTATATTTAATCCACCTCTTTAATTCGGACAGGGAATTATCATTTTTCGTTAATATGAATGTTTCTATTTCAGTGGGCTTTAAATCAAGCGCTTCTCGTGTATCACATGTAAATAGTGGACGGAGAATGAGACAATATATGTTAGACAGAATGGTTTTGCCTACAAAACAAAAGCTGAATTAAATTTAAAAAGAAACCTGTTTTGCTTTATGTAAGGGTGTCTGATGATATTTCTTTCTAAATTGGGAAAAGGCAGCGTGTCAAGGAAATGTTTTGTTCTGTATACTGGCAAGACTGTTATTATGGTAGAAAAGCTCTTTTGTGCACTCCTGGTTTTCTGAATTCTGTGTTTGCGGACATATATTCTGTTGTGGGAACGTAGAGTCACCTTGTGAAAATGAAACCAAATGATTTAAAAATTAGGTATCACATCTATTTGACATGTAGATATCAGAAGCTTAAAATTGTCTGAGTATGCATTCTGAGGAAAAAATACCCAACTTAGGAAACATATTTTCTTGCTCTTCCAGTCATGTATATATGTTTTACTTTAGCGCCACCTTAATGCTTCCATTTGGAGTACCAAAATGAAAATAGAATCGTAGACATTATATGCACATCGTAACATTATTTGGACTGTCTCAGATGGCCGTTAGATACTTCAGAGTCTGAGATTTAAAGAAGCATACAAGTACCCTTTTAGGATGATTTAAGGCATAACCTGTCTCAACTAACTGAAAAGGGGAAACAGTAAGGTTATGGAGTCCCAGTTTCTGTTTTTCCATTTGAGTTGCAAGAGTCATTGAATTATATTTTGTACTGTGTGTCCCCAACAGTATAATTCTTTCTCTACTTTAGTTTTGTATTGAGGAATGGCCATCCTTTAGTACACTAAGCAATGACTATTATATCTGCAAGTATTTCAAAAGTTTCTGTAGCAGACGGCAAATAATTTGTAGGCAGGTTTTTTCTCTTGACTGTGTACGTGCTAAATTCTTACCGGTCCCACCTTCTAAATATGAAACACTAAAAAGTGACATTTGTAGTGGAAGCTTGCAAGAAAGTGTTGTTTTACGTAATACACTAAAAATTAACTTGGGCTTTATGTAAATCCATTGTGATTTAAGCATATTATAAAAACGCTGCCTGACCAGTTGTCTATAATTTCCAAAGAAACTAAATAACACATCAGTAGTAACGAAAAACTATCAAATCTTTGTACTAACAATTATATACTTCAACAGGTATAAAAATCCTCTATTGGAATCTTAACAAATCTTTTCTATTGCATGGCCTAAACACAATGGCTAAAAATAAGTGTTAGTGCATGGTTTCTGTGTTGTAGGACCAGGAACATATGTAGGTGGTGTACTAAACAGAATTAAGTACAATCTGGAAAACATGTTTTTAAAATAAATTTTTTATTAGATAATTTTGTATTGTTTTACAGATTTCCAGAAAGGATAAGAAACAGTTTTGTTACATACCACTATCAAATTCTGTAGTGGATTAGGGATGGAAAATTTTGAAATTAACATTTGAGAGTATCTCTAGTTTAAAATATAGAGCCATCATTTGGCAGCTAATCCAGAGTAATCCAAAAGTATTTTTACAACACTAAATGTAGAAATTATTCAATGACAGTACTTTGTAACCCTAGAAATGTGCCTTCAAATGCCACACCAGGAAGGCATGCACCTTTCAAGCTCAGCTCCCTGCTCTTCCTGAGTACTAATTTGGATTTCCTGGGCTGTCTTTGGAGATGACTTGTTATCTTGCATTTTTCTCTAAAATATTACGCAACGCTTTCTCTAAATATTATGCATAATGTTTCTCTAAACAAATGTTGGACCACCTATATGCAGCTTATAGTGTAACAGCTCTCTTTGGAACTCATTATTTTCTTAGGGAGTCAGGGATCTTGACTGCATATACCGAAGTTGAGGAGTGAGATGATCATGAAGAAGGAGTTGTTTTCTGAGATCACAGTGAATAAAAATGCAAGAAAGGACTGCTTTTTTATAAAAAATTGAAAGGTTTGGAAAAGAACATCAAGAAACAGATGACAGAAGCAAAGTTCACAGCCAGAGGCTAAGACGTTTTAAATATATGAAGGAAAAGAAGTCTGAAAGTAAAAAAACTCGTTATTTTTGAGCACGGTTTTCTCTGTCATGATAATATTAAACACCGTTAAAGACCTACACATTGTAGGAATTCTTTTACATCCTTTTATTTTTATCAGCTGTACATGGTCACTATTTGGAAATTGAGTAAGGTTTCTGCAACTGAAGAGAGCCCTCGATAGCTGTGCACTAAGTTTACATAACACTTATATGTTTCTTTCTAATTTCCAATGAAATAAAACTGAAACCAGAGGTACAAATAAGAACTCTGTTAACCCTATGCACTTTGAGCCCAGAATCAGGAAGTCAAACAGATTCTTACAGATATATGCGTCATATTCTGCAACACAGTTTAGTTAACTACACAGTTTGTCAGTGTTACTCTTGTATAAGAAATACACCGATGCTTTAGCTATGCCTCCTGTTCTAAGACTTCCCTTGGGGAGATCAAAATCCTATGTACTGTAGCTCTCCCTTAGTGAGATAATTATTGTCCTCACAGGTTGCTATAAGCACCACATCTGATCAAATGCCAGGGAAAACAGTGAAATTGCCAGATGAACTGTTTGAAGCCCAGTTTACTAGCAGTATGTGTTTTTAAATTGTATGGAAATAATTCAGTTCAAAATACATCTTGAAATTGCTTTTTTGTCTTCATGGAAATTGAATATTTTGGATGAAACCTGGTGCTCAATAGATATGAAAGCCCAGTGGCGCAGTCAAGACAGGAGCCCAAGAGAAAGAACTGTAGGCTTGCTGTCAGTCTTTCTAGGAAACAGGTAAAAGAGTTGGAAAAATAAAAGGCTAGAGATCCACCTGTAGGCAGCATAAATATTTTAGACATATTTTTGTCATTGTTTTAAAGGTGTACTCTTCGGTTTCTTGTGTTTTTCAATTTCAGAGGACCACCTGTGATAGCAATTATATTATAATGTCTTCAAGTATTCTGTAGCTTTTATTATTCTGTCTTTTTTGACAGGGCAGATTGACGTGTGTGAGTTCTTATCCATGTTTTAGTCAGCCGTTATGGTTTCTTGGACCAGAAGCCTTTAAAATCCTAGTAGTGTTTGCCATCCATCAGTTACCAATGTTTTTAACATCTGAGATGGAAATGAGGATAAAAATTTCTGGTGTTGGTATTGTGCAGCTTCTCTGGAAGGGTCCTTAATACCTCTTGTGGAGGGCTGCAGTGTGGTCCACAGGGCTGAATTTATTCATGTTACTACTATGTTTGCGTTTCTTCCCACTGAGATTTGTATTTTTCCCTTTTAAAAAAATCCTTGTTTCAATAATCTGAAATTGTCCATATCCTTAAATTTTTCTCCTTTATTATGGAAAACAAATCCACTATATTTTAGTGTTTAATTTTTGAAAAGGATTGATTTTCTACGTCTATTTAAAAGATATTGACAAAATATCTTACCCTTTAATTTAGTAGTTTGTTGCCAAGCATCTATGGCTTCATGTTCGTTATTCCATGCTTCAGTCATGCTACAAAAAGTGCTACATCTGTCCAATTCTAGTTCAGATAGTTAATTTCCTTGTAGTCACATGGTGACTTTTCAAGTCTTAACGTATTATTTGTTTTGTTGCTTTTCTGTTCACAGACCTGTTTTAACTGGACGGCAGGCACGGTTTCCTGAGAAGAGTTTTGTGGTGAAAACAGTAGATATTTTCTGAGGGCATGGGAAGTATTTTTCCCCACTAGACTATTATGTGCCTAATGGTGAGGAAATAATAGTGTAAATGTAGCCAAACTGGCCCTCTCAGTGGTATCGCCAGCGTTAGAAAATCTTCCACTAGTGTTACTTCTGCTGTTGTCTCTTTATTTCCTTGTGCCCAATTAAAAGAAGTGCACTATTTTCTCATGTAACCAAGCATTTATAAGTCAGCCTTTTGGATGATATTGCTATAAGAACTTCTTTTGTTTTGGAGTCTCCTCTCTTTATTATTGTTATATTTGTAAGTGTATAGCAAGTTCCTTCTGGATGATTGAAGCAATGTGTAGAGTGTGAAAGATAAGCTTGCTTTCTAAAAAATTAAAACAGAGTGATCAGTGCCTAGACCGGTCAGATGGGAACCGTATTACTGTGTCCTCCCCGTCATAGAAAAGGACATATATATCTGGAGTGTCCATCTAGAAAGCATGATCGTTGCTGATTTAAGACGCTGTAATTTTCATATTCCTTACCATAGCAACACCTTTTGAAGGACGCTGAGGTTAGCAAAGAGAAAAATGACAGAAATGTGTCATGTCGAGGTTCAGTCTACATGGATTTCTTTAATATAATTCAAATATGCAAAGAAGCAACAATGGCTAAAAATATTTACCTACTACTTGCCATACTTGAAACTATGCCAAATAGTGTGCAAATACTCAGAAACTAACACTCACAAGCTGTAAGTGCAAAATAGAAGACAAAAACCAATGTACTAACTGATATCTACAGACTATTTTCCTCTTGCACTTTTCATTAGTGTTATGGAAAAGGTAAGCTTTAAAACTGTACATGTCTGAAACAAGTAATTGTTACGCAAGAGCAATTATAGTACAGAGAAAAAGAGCAGCTCTTAGTGAAAGTTACACTTGATTGTTTCATTTTCCAGCTAGGTTGTTTTGTGGGAATAGTGGGGAAAAACAAGCATGTGAGGTGAAACTAAAATTTGCTCTCATGAGAACTTTCTAAGGTTCATAGATAACTGACATACATTTTCTCTGGACATAGCACAGCACACAGTGTTGGCAGTATAAAGGCATGTGTAAAGTCTGAAAGACTGATGGGAAGGTAAGGGTCATCAGGATGGACGGAGAATAAAATGTGTGCTGCCATTTCAAATATCTTTTTTGTTTTGTGGCTTCGTGAGCAAATTTGAAGATTTTGATCTTCCCTGCTTGCCTCCACAGAACGTTTTCTTCTGCTTTTCAAATCAAATGAGCAAAGCATTTCCTTGTTATGAAGCTATAGAGAGACATATTAGCTTGGTTCATTTTATAAGCACTATATGCCAAATCTGATGTGATCTGTGCATGGTTTAAAAGCAGTCTCCTAATAGGGACTTAAGCAAAATATCCCACCTGGGTTCTGGCGATCATTAGGTTGGTGAGAAAGATGTAGCAGAAATTGTCCCTAGGCAGACTGCAGAAAGGACCAGGAGACGGTCCAGTGTCAAGGGGCTGTGACTTTTGCTGTTGCATGTGTTCTTCCTGGCCCAGCAATGGCTAATAGTCATATATGAGCATTTCTCTGCTTTGGGACAGGTTCTGACCCATGAAAACTGCCACAGGGTCTTGGCTCTGGGAACACAGCTAGTTAGTAAAAGTGTTCTTCCAGCACAAGGCTGTAAAACTCTGTAGGTCATAATAGGCAGCTATTTATTTCTTAAAGTATCCTTACGTGCCAAAGGGGAGAGTTCTTAATAAAAATTAAAACCGTACTGATCTCATTTATTAGGGACGGAATGTATTATTTTGAACCGCATCATATTCATGCGTATCCACAGTCAAAACTACAAGGAAGTAGTTTCCACTGCATCCTGAGCACATATACTTGCTTTTATTGCATCGTGTTGTGAATAATTCCACTGGCTTCTGTGGAATGGAGGAGCCAACCTTTAACCCGGTACTATTTGCAGGCTCCTTCTCCAAATTACTTCAGTACTAAGTTTAGCTCTAAAGAACAAACACATTGCCCAAAAAAGAAAAAGAACAAACTCATAATCAAAGTTGAGCAATGGCCTGAAAATGAATTTTTCAGCATTAAAGCACTGAAGGCTCATCACTTTTAATTCATTAACCAGAATGCCTTGCAGCTGGAAAAATGTTTCTTGTTGCCAAGTGTATCACATCAATTGAACATGAGTGCAAGCAAAGAATATCATTTGATATTAGAAAATTTTATAGTTTATGCAAAGTAAGAATACATTGTTTTGCACCAAACATCTCGCGATATCTGTGTAATTTTATGGCATGCCATGGCTATTATACTCTTCCCATTATATTATGGAGATTGTAGTCATGATTCTGTAGTTAAGAATCAATAGAATTTTGTCTCTACGCAGGAATTCATGCCTATACTGATAAATGTAAATCTCAGATGGGTCTGTAACACCTTGCTCCTGAATGAAATTTTGGCTTTTGTAAACTCAGTATGAATTTTAGTATTATTACGGTCTGTCTTGAAAGAATTTACAAACATAGTAAATGATTAAGTAAAGTTTAAAAGACAGTTCTTTAAACACAAATTGACAATGACTTGTCGAGAGCATATTTTAGATATTTCTGTGCTATCACACTAATGGGTCAGTGCTTACGATTTGCATGCTAATAACTTAAGACATGTAAATATCACTAATACAACATTTCAGTGCATAGGAATGACACAAGTAGGACAAACAAGATATCACGTTGATTTACTGGCAGAACCTGTTATGATCAGAAGGATTTTGGGAAAGTATACAACTTTCTGTACCGTGAGCAAGTGTGGGCTGTTTACTCGGTAGGTTGTATAAACAAAGTCTCACTTTCTCTTCCTGCCGTGTATTCTGGTTTTCTCTATTTTGTATTAAAGGAAGACGTATGAAGTTTAGTTACTATGCAAAATTCCAGTACAATAAGTGATAGCCTGTCGCTACCATTATTGGCAAAATCAGTTACGCCTGGTTAATTAGGTGTCTTTTTATTTTCTGCACAGATAATTCATATTAAATGTTGGCATCAGTGGAAGATCAAATGCCTCAGACCTGAGGGCACCCCTCTGACTATTCCCACCTATGTAATCTCTCTCCAGACACAAGTGGTTGGCAGCCACTTAGGAGTGCTCCTACCAGGACTTACCGACCAGTGAGAGATAGTGCTCATTGCCAGGTGGAGCAAAAGGAGGTGTAGTCTGCAATTGCTTTTACACACTCTTTTCTTACGTATTGCAGCCAGTCAATATACAGGACAGATGAACTAGCTTGTCTGTGCTGTCAGTATTAAGGTCTACAGTCAGGAATAATTTTCACAGTGTAGTCTTCATTCTCCTGACTCTGCTACGGCTCACATTGAGGACTGAGACTTTAAAACTTCCCTTCTTGTTATTGCAGCTGTTCAAATAATGGTGCAAAGCAGTCAAATGCAGATGGGTGCGGCTATATCAGTTTTTAGCCCACAGCAGTGAAACACTGACTCAAATGAGCATTTTGCACAGGGTTGATATGGTCTCTGGGTAACTTGAATTCACTACAGTTCTGTAAGCTTTCTTCGAAAACATAATTAAAATTGAAATGATACTCCCTTGATTATGCAGCGTCATCTCACAGCTAAAGCAAGCCAAGCTTTGCTTGACCTACTAGTTCTGTCCCTTTCCTGACATGAATTCCATGTGGCATAGCAGGGAGCATGAGAAAGGCATGCAGTGACCCAGGCCTCGTCTGCCCAAATGCTGAAGCAGATTCTGACAACAGTGGTTTCCACACCACTTCTGTGGATACCTCATGAAAGTGCACAGGCTGTTACAGACAACACAAAGGGTTCCTCCCTTCAGGAATTAAATCAGAAAATAGTGTGGAATTTTAGGCAGCAAAATTGTAGGAAACCAAAGGGAAGGATGCCCTAAAATGAGTGCATTGAACTGGTACCCTGAAGTTTTGGCATGAAAATAGCTCAGGAGCATCACTGTGAATAGGATATCCATTTATTAATGTTCACCACGAAAACCATATATGTATAAATGTTAGAAATTAACTTTGAGTTAATTGGATACATTCAAGTCACAATGACTAAACAGAAATAATTAAGTTTTTTCAAGGCTGGGTATTTAGGTAGTGGTGCATGTCCAATCACTTCTCTTTAGCAAGAGAGAACCCATGCTTCAAAACTCTGCTGTGGACCTTGCCTTCCTTGAGGAATACAGATCTAGGACCATGTCTGAGACCAGTTTCTGATTTTAACTACTGCTACGTAAATAAAAATTACTCCCATGCAGATCAGCAGGAGAAGGCCTCTTTTAAAGCCTATACAGACATAGTTCTTTTATCAGCCCGCACAACATAAGCCTCTGTTGCTGGTCCGTCTCCACAGGAATTAATTTTAACCAGAAAGCACAGCAGGAGGTTTAAAGCCATATCCTAGGTTAGGCTTTTAACACTGGGTAGTGTCAAGTAAATAGGTTAAAACCAACTGAACATTATTGCTATGAAGAACCTGTGCAGTACTATAACTTTTCTTTTTTGGTGTATATTTAAACAGCACAGGTTTTACCTTTTGTGATCACATTCTGAGTTACTATACAGCATCACTGATGAGTTGATTCTTTGCTCTTCAACTAGGAGCTCCATAAAAATTTAGTAAGTTATTTAAAACTACTTCAGTTTTAAGTATTGGTTCTAATTTTCAGGCAAGCTATTCTTAAATAATGGCTATACAAATTGAGCAATTCTTTTACACGTTAATTCAGCACTGAACCAATTAACTACCTATGCATCAAGTTTGATAACAATATCTCATCTATTTTCAGTTAATTAGCAACATGAGTAAGATCGTGTGTTCAATCAATAGGTCAGTGCATCATCTCATTACAATTTCATCTAGGCCATAGCTTCATCTGAAAGTCATATCGAAATAGCAACAATTACCCCTTCCCACCCTTCAAGTTCCCAGTCTTGATTTTGATGAGGCAAATGTTTCATGGAAAGAGGTCAGTTTTTGAACTTGTCTCCTGTGTAGATTTTCTGTGATTTTTGTGACCTGCACAACAAAATGACAGAGAAAATTCTTCTGTTCTTATTCCATATTGGTCAGTTCATATTTTTCATGCATGTCATTTTCTTCTCCTGGTTGATTTTCTGAGTGATGAATTTCAATAAAAACAATGTAGATCATTGCTCCAAGTACGCCTCCCAGCATAGGTGCAACGATAGGGACCCACCACCAATTATTTCCAGCCCTGTAAGACAAAAAATCTTTATTTCTTAATCAAATTAACACCTTACCTTACATTTCGCAATGAACAAATATGATGGTGTGACACTCACTATGCTGTAGACCTTTCTATTTTGTCTCACATTACTGTAACTAGATGACACTTTCTGTCCCACCCACGTTGGAATTGAAATGGTCAGTAACAACCACCAGGCATGTTGGTCTATGTGCTGTACTTGCACCTTAGAAAATAAGGCCTCTTTACTGCATGCCTGTTTTGGGGGCAAGGGATAATTTCTCCCTTGTGGAAAATGGGCTTCATTGACTTGAAATGAAATGAGCTGGAACATATTTATTGCACAGCAGTCTTGACTGATGGTGTTGCCAGATGCTCATGACTTTGTTTTGATGCCAATGTATGTTGCAAAAATGGGTTTTCTCCTCTGCATGGAGATTTGCAGGTTGAGGCCTGCAATAGTATATACAGTGTTCCTCTTGACAAGCATAACATATTATACTTGATGTTGAATATATTTGCCTTAAGGAATGTAATCAAACACAGTGATTTTAAAGTGGACTATACTTGACTAGAGTTGTCAAGATTCAAACATCATGATGTAGTGTCTTATCTCTGTGTTTAAAATGTGTGGTCTTTCAGTAAGAGGTAAATAAGCATTTAGAAGTTTTATACATATAAAACTTTTTCTTCTTAGAATCGCTATTTTTGGTAAGAAAGCCTGGCATTGTGGCTCTACTGAAATGTTTAAATTCCCTTTCCACAATTAGTAGGATTTAATTTTGAATGTGTAGACTTCTGTGAACATTTTTAAAGAAATAAGCCAACCATTAAATTGTATAAAACCATAAATAACAACCTCTTTATGCAAGAAACTTGGGCTTCTAGGCTTGCTCTCCCTTTCCTGGATGTCCACATTCAGACACTAAATTACTGAGTAGTGTTTCAGAGCACACACTCCCTTAACAGTACTGGTGCATCAAGGTGTTCTCATTTAACACATGCTGTGTTAATTGAATATGAAAGTCTGCAACGAAAACCCATCTACCTCAATTTCATGCATATTGGAATGGAGAAGTAAAATTTTTTTCTCCCAGAAATACAAAAGGACAAATTTACCTGTGAGAGAAAGTTTACAGGAAGCTGCCTGGGGAATTTTTAAACTGTAAGGAAAATTATTCAGCACTCAATTGTATAGACTTATGCAGAAGTGCACTTGTGGTTGCGTCACAACACAAGCATAAACCAGGGCTAATCTCATAGTGTTTTGTTGACGATACTGTAATTCCTTGTTCAGAAATGCCTCGCATATGCATGTTTTGCCTTTGGAATTATTTATATTTTAACAAGAGCATATAAAATAACTCGCAATATTGTTCTACTGAGTTTATAGACCTGTTTGCTGTAGAGTCATGAATGCCTGACAAACCCCTGAATTTCTGGAACAAGCATGGACTAAGGTTTCAGTGAATTAATCACCACAACAAAATCTGTATCAAGCATGTGCATGTATTCCTCTGTGTGTGCCTGCCTGTGTATATGGGCATATAATGAAGGTGTTTTCTTGGCAGGTTCTTCTCTCGGCTTTTTCCATGAACAGGCACATGCCTTGTTGGCTCTTACATGACCTCTTACAAGACGATGGGTGTAAAGTCTTTGCAGAGGGTGATGCCAAAGCTGAAATGAGATAGTACACAGCTGAGTTAGGCGTTTCCATGACACTGAATCCTTCACTGACACAGGAGCAAGAACTCTTTGCGACAAGCACAGATGCTTCACTTAAGTAACCTTAATTCCATTACACCCTGGGTTACGGCTTTGCTGCCAAGTTAGCAGGGAAAACATCCAGCTATGCCTTTGTCATCATCGGGTGCTTTTGCTGTTGGGCAGAGCAGGATGCAGCCGGCTGTGAAGGGGAGGAGGCAGTGCACAAGTAGCACTTCAGGTAACTGCAAAATTTTCCAGGAAACTACCCCATGTACTCTAGTACATGGACTGGGAACTTTGCCCCGTTTTAGGCTTAGAACTTCAGGTAACTGCAAAATTTTCCAGGAAACTACCCCAGGTACTCTAGTACATGGACTGGGAACTTTGCCCCGTTTTAGGCTTAGAACTACATTTCTCACCCAGCCAGGTGCTGCAAGATGGTGAGATAACTCTGTTTGCCGTAAGAAATGGCAGGATAATACAGGGATTTGCGTGGAAGGCCTCTGGCTACTTTTCTACCCTCTGGGAAGTATGCAAACTCTTTCAGAGGCCACTTTGCCATATAAATCCCTGGGCAGACAAGATGTGCATCTCCTGACCTTTCCAAAATGCAGTTTAATCCCGGCGATGCTTCCCCGGGGCCGGCGACCACGAGGTGTCAGCGTTACGGCGCCGGCGGGCCAGGGACCTCGGCAAAAACGCGGAAGAACCCGTAACAGAGCAGGACCGAAATATCCTACGGCTAGCTTCAAATGCAGATGCGGAATGCTTTCCTGTAGGACTCTTTTCCACTTCCTCGTTGCCATTTAATGCTCTGATACGCTTGTCAGGCTCCAGAGTCTGCTATTTGTACTCAAAACTCTAGCTGTTTGCTCACTATAGACACAACTTTACAACCCAAAACTTAAACTTCTTAGAATATTAAGCATGTGCTTAATAAAGACTCCTGGTTATCTCCATGGTTTTAGGGCAAATCATTAGAAACATTTGAGGCTATACAGTCAGCAGTTGTCTGTAATGATGGCGACAGTTGCCATCTGTGACACCTGCTCCCAACAGGTTGAGGAGTGCTTTGCAGGAGCCAGTCACAGTGCTGACTACATCTATTGTATGTGAAATGGTGCTTTCTGTAGGGTGCTGGAGACACCCCCTTTCCAGCTGCAGTGAGTCAGAAAAGCTTCTGCTGGGAGTCTATAACCAAAACAAATCCACTTGCACTGGCTAGGGGAACCACACTGTAGCCTGTGTCCCCGGCTTGCTTCTCAGGGAAACTGCTCCTTCACGTGCCTTTGTGCGATATGTAATAATAGCAACATTTAGAAAACCCGTGCTCAATTGCCTCCCTATCCTCTGGACAGCAGTATTGTCCAGCAGAAGAGCTCCCCTCCGGTCTACTTGTGGTTCCCTGCCTGAGAAGATGATAAAACCAGAATTTCCTGGACCTGCAAGCACAAAGAATGGTAGAGGAGATTTTCCCCATGAACTAATTATGACAATGTTTAGAGCATTTGCTTGGGATCAGGATGTAGGGATTCTCATCATCTGTGTCTGGTCTCTTCCAAAGTGAGGCTTTCCTGGCAGTCCCTGGCTGCTCTGTAGGCAGTACAGGAACACTCACTGACCCAGACGGAGTGACTCATTCACCTTCTCAGATGCTTTCATCCTCACGCCAATGAATGGTCAATGTCTTTTCAGTATTTCCTATTGCTCGGTTTGTGCAGTACTCCCATCATGTCACTGTGGAGGGTTCCTCCTTAGGTGCCAGTTCCCAGTGGCCATGCCTTTTGCTAGAGAGCTTAAGCATCTGTCTTAAGGTTTGAATTCCATTTAAGCTGAGCCATACAAGGTTTAGCAGTCAACTGTCACTGCATCACTTAATGCTCTCATGCACATGTGATGCCAGCAGAGCATCAGGCAGTTCAGGATATGACCTACAATCATTCAGACTTCTCCCATGGCCTGTAACTGATCCAAAGCTTCCAAGTAACTAACAAAGCTCAAGTTCTTCTTAAGTCCCACCTGCATCTGTAGTCCAAATAGATGAGAACCTATTCCTGTTGTATCATTCCCTTGAACTTTGTTATAGCTGTAGCCTTATAAGTGAAGGCAGGGAGGAACACTTCTTCCTCAATTTAGACATCTGTGAGACTGCTGTAAAAGTTTATTCTGGCAATGATCAGAGCTCTCGTATCTTTTTTTATGTTCCCATTTTTAAATTCATTAGTATGATCTTTACAGTAGGGATGCTTTCCCTCTCTGTACATAAATCCTAGAACTAAAGCAGGGAAGAGCTGATATTGATACAGACGTAGAGTTAATTTCTTAAATGTAAATGAGTAAGACCTTACTTTGGGGGGCAGTTCACAGTTGTTCTGTGACTAGACAATCAGGCTTCCAAACTTTTTCGGCAGCATAATAGCCATCTTCCTATTACAGATGTGCATGTGACACTATAATTAACATCAGAGTCCACAACCACTTATAATTAAATAAGCACAAGAGAGGAGACTCCTAGGTGTGGGATGACACTCTGTGTGCTGCTGTGTCAAAAAAAGTGCAGTCTAATGGTACAGTGGTAAGATCTGATGGGGAAGAAAAGTTTGGAGGTAACAGGGCTACAGAGGTCATCTCCTGCAGCGGCTTGCCAGAGCTGTGTTGGATCCAAGCTTTGGATCTGGCCTATGGCATGACTGGGTGCCCTTTTCTTCTATGCTGTACCTAACTTTTTTGTACAAGAAGAGTTTTGCTACTGCTATCGTCTACTAAGGACCGTGATTTGTTTAGATGGAAGCCATACTAAATAATACAGCTTACTTGTACTTGGTGATGTGGCTAAAATGAAATCTATTAACCAGAGATCTCTAGTAGTTTAGAGTACTTCTTGGGATTCCTGCTTGTAAATAACTGGAAAAACAAGATATACAAAAATAAACAAAAAGATTGACCTTCTGATGACAGCTTACTCTTACTTAGATATCCCAGAGTGCCTCTTACACTAGATGTGTAAGCCGTGGATTTGACATGCAACTAATTAGCTGTGCATTTGACCAGCCAAGAGCATGTGTGTGCATGCACACATGCGTGCACAGGGATTTGAGTGTGTGCTCTGAAATGCGGGAAAACGAAGGAAGCTTTCTTTCATTCACTCTTTTGCTCTCAGCAGGAAGTCAGGCTTTTAGATTGTTGAATATTTCTGCAATAACTCAGTAGTAATGATACGCTAAATCAGTCTGATATGCCTGTGTTTTTTACAGCACCCAATAAATATTCCCACCTAACTCTCTCATGTTTTCTTTTTTCTGAAAGCTGCAGGACGAGAGAAGAAAACACTCTCATATTTTCAGTGACCTCTAAAAATCTCTAATATTTTGGGAAGGGTATGCTGGAAACAACGATTGGTATTAGAGATAATGCATGTCTGATTTGCCCTAGGAGCAGGAAATCCTTTTTAAAGCCTAGTTCCTAGAGGATGTCTGGCTTAAAACGCATGAATGGCTGCTTCTGGTATGGAAAGAATTACCTATATGTATATGAAGTATGACTTGGTACCATGTTGAATCAGCATCTTACCTTCCTAAGAAGCAATTTTAGCCAGCATTATTTTGCTTCATATGCAGGCATACTTACGTGAATACTTCCATCCCCCAGCCTGCAATGGCTGTGAAGAGCCTTGGACCTAGATCCCTGGCCGGGTTCATGGCACAACCACTGTTCATTCCCAAGGAGCAAGTAAGAACAACTATAAGAAGGCCTACTGCAATTGGCTCCAGGCCCTTTGGTACACTGTTATTTCTGGTGTCAAATATAGCAAATATAGCCAGAAGAAGAACAGCTGTTGACATCACCTGGCCAATGCAAAGAAAAGAATATTGAATAAATATGTGCAGATTCCATTTGATAATGAAAAGAGGGGCTATGGTAGCTTGTGGTGGCTTAGAGTTAGCATTTAGATTTATCCCACTATAGAGAGTAGCAAAATTTGGAACCCCGTGTCTCTCTAGTTCACAGTAATGAGAAATTTTGATACCCATGCTGAACCAAAAAAACCAAGAAGTATGTTGAGGACGCTTAAAAAAAAACCTGCAACAGCCTGGTGTGGAAAGACTAGAGGATTTAAAAGGGATCTCCTGTGTAAGGTCTGATGCTTTGTTTCCACATTTTTTCCTATCTATTTAACAGTTCCGTTTACTTGACTTTAGGTAGTTCTGCTATGCCAATACAATCAGTTACATAATAAGTACATAAGTTACATAAAAGTGTTTTATGTGACTGTAGCTTATACTGATAAATTAGACAAATATGCACCTCTTTGTCCACTTACTGCATAATGTAATAAAAAAGCGAAGTCTACAAAGTCAAAACTGAGCAGGTAAAATATTAGGAATTACCTAAATTAAGGTTGCACATGTAACTGTAATGTGACTGCTGTATTGCAGATGCTAATTGAGCTGATGAAGGAACTTTTCTTGGAATTACTTTGTTGGAAGTGCTGCTCTGCTTAAATCAAATGAGTTGTAAAAGTCAATTTTGATAATAATTAACTTGGGGAAAAACAGACAAAAGTTTCAGCAATGTCAAAACATCAAATTTCTGTACTCATTTAAAGAAGTTTAAGGTTGGGGGTTTTAAAAATTATTTTTATTTCATCTGGCTTTAATATTTTTTTAAAATAGCCATGGGCAGAAAGATCTTATGGAAAAGTCTGAGTTTGGCTGATCCAAAGCAAAAAAACAGAATGGTCTTTCATACAAAATTTCAAAACAATGTCTGGATTTTTTTGAAGCCAGATTTCACAATCTTCAAGTGCTTTATGTAAGGAATTCTTGTGCTCCAGCAACCCCTAGTTTTTCATTGCTTGTTTAGGCAGTATATTTATTTAATGTGTGCCTGAAGAATGTAGGTAAATTGATTAGAAGTAGATAGAAGAGATGAAACGTCGTTTTTCAGTGTTAGATGACGTGGGATTAAAGGACACAGGCTGGAAATAAAGTTGAGATTTTTTCAGTCATTTGAAAAATAAATACTACAAATCTATTTGCAAAGGGAAGGTCAGAGAGGAGGTTTATGGTAGCAGAAAACTCAGTTGTTCAGGATGTGTTCATTTGGCTGCTTAAGCATTATTAAGGAACAACAGGTCCACGAAATGGGCTGGATTTGGATGTAAATGGACATAGCTTTGCTGAAGTTTATGGAGAAACACTGATTTATGATGGGGAAAACCTCTTACATGTATTGCACTAAAGGCATGTAGAGTGCAACAATTAATATGATATATGGCGAAAGAACAACTTGAAATTACCTTCTTTGTAAAATATGACTAAAATGTAACCCCCACAAACAGCATTGCATTCGCGTTGCTATTGTACACACTGATGTATGACCAAAATGGTGCTTGGTTTTACAGTTTTCAGTATGTTTAATTTATAGCATCAAGACAGCAAGTGCACTTACCTGATCTGCAAATCCATTTATGAGGGACAGATATGGAGCTGGATATGTTGCAAAGATATGTGCTGTTGCGTTAGGTCCTGTGACTTCAAGTGATCCATTGCTGTACTCCATAAAGGCATCTGTAGAAGACAGCTGTTACCTGGTTGCGCTTCTCCATAAACACCAGGTTTTCTAGGACTAGAATATATGTGATATGTCTATGCACTTCACATTCTCAACTGCAAAAAAATAGTTTTCTTCCGGGAGCATCGTTAACAGATTTGACGGGATGTAGTAATTATACCCTCCTGTCTCATCTCTCCTCCTGTGCCTTGAAATACTTGCTTTATGTATCACAGCTTTCAAAATGGGGTTGTTTTTTCTACTGCTATATTTGGAATGATGCCCTGAAAAATGTATTGCATCCTGATTGTGCTGTTGTGGATTCCCAGCCACCAGGAATTACTGCTATGCCATTCGGCAGGTGTGCAGTGACTTGTTTTGGGAATTAACTCTTCTAAAGGATTTTGAATTTTTCTCTCTGCTTGGGCTTTACACTGAACTGATATGCTAGTGACCCAAAATGTGAGAGGGGAGGCTAGCCCTAAAACTTCTGTTCTTAGTATATTTAAGTTAGTGTATTTTTATATATTTTGTAAAGATATATAGAGTAAATACATGTATATCTATGTTAGTCTATTTTAATGTATTTTAAATAGTATAATATGACTTCTGTGTTGGAATAATTTGCTGTGTTGCCAAGCCCTGAAGTATTCGAAATAGGAAGACACTAAGATGAAGCCCTCAAAAATCTGCATGGACTGACATGGATAACAAATGCTATGCCATCATTTCACTAGTGGATCCAGTCATGAGGCGATACTTGTGAGCAATGAAAGAGCTCCCAGCCTCCCATGGAAGTCATGGTGAGGATGGTTAGCTTTTTGTAAAGCTACCAGATAAATCTATTTCTCCTTGCCCATTTTTTCTAGCTTTGCTTAAGGCTACAACACGGGTGCAGAGATCATTGAGTTCTTCACTTTGGTCAGGCTCTCTCATTTTTTGAGTCAGATTATTTTGTTGCATTTAACTATTAGAAAAAAAGACTAGGAAAATTAAATTTCTGAGCCTTATATTCAGCAGCCTAGAATATCTATGCCCTCACTCTTTCAGGGGTATCACTGAAAATGAAAGCACATAGCTCAGGTATGCGTGTATGGGGAAGTTGGAGGTGTTGAACTCCTATGTCTGTTTTTCTACCAGTGAGTTTCCAGTGGACCTCAATGAGTCCAGGACATTCCTGCAAGTTGCAGGAAGGAAAAAGTACAGAAAAGGTTTGGGAATTAATAAGAACAAGAGGAGGGCAAAGTACTTGAGCAGAGACAGGGATATGAGAAAATCCTGCACTCCTGAATAACAGGAAGAAGTCTTTAACCCTAGCCCCTAACCTTGGCTCACTAGCCTGCTAGTACCCTTTGGCAGAACACAGTGAATCCACACCCAGCCCCACATGCTTTTCGGTGTACTGCTGCATCCTGGCCACAGCCCTAATCTTGGCTGTCTGGCTTGAGGAAGTTTTAGATTCAGATGGAAATCCTGTTTGAGAATCTCAGTTTCCAAATTCTAACACTAACCTTCAAACAAACAACTCTACACACACCAAAACTCAAACAAACCAACCCTACTAAACCCAAAACAGTTACCAGATTTCCTAAAGATTTTTCTGTTCATGATTACTAATGGTACTGAACACCTAGCTGATATAAAATAGGCATTTCCATTTTCATTTTTTCTCTGTTGCACCTAGACCCAGCACTGTCTGGAGACATAAGGGAGAGGCTTTGGAAGACACAGGACTGGGACAGTAGAAGCAGAGTCTTGGAGTAAGTGATTGAAGCTACTGATCTGACTGAGTGGATTTATCAAGTCAGGGTGTCTACTTGTGGCACACCATGTAAAAGAAATATGCCTCAAGGATAGGGGTAATTTTCTCCCCCTTCTAGGATGTGACCCCTTTATCACTCTACCTGGAGTTCATTGCCTTGGAGAGCTACCTCTCTAGAGTGGTCTGAAGTTTAGTCAGGAGGGACTTGATCTCATATCCTGTAACCTCAGTGAACGACATTGGTGATACTTGCCTACAGGCACTTGGATCAGGCCTTTAATGTTTCTCATTTGCTTGGAAGATGAATAGCCCTATATCCTGGCTATTAAGTAATTTTAAATTCTTACTGAGAAATACATGATCTCAGAGTATCTGATTTCCCATGAATAATTTTTCTAAATTTCACAACATTTCCTGGAGTATTAGTATTTCAGAAAAGTTGTAGGATACCTGGGATGTTTGAGTCTTTCTTCCCACCACCCCTCAACCCCTTCAAAACCTTTATGCTTCTTCCTTTCTTCTTTATGCCTTTAGCTTCTGTCCTGCCATTAGCCCTGCATGAACAGTCCTCTGCCTGCTTGGCATTCAGTGAAAAATTGGGACCTTACAGACTGCTTGACCTCTAGTTTGTCCTGTGAGCTTGTCTAAGGTGTACTCACCATAATAAATCCCAAAGACAGCTGCTGCTCCAACAAATGCTCCCAGGAGTTGTGCTAATATGTAAATTGGTAATTTGGTCCATTTTAATCTTCCAGTCACACACATGGCTAATGAAACTGCTGGGTTTACGTGACCACCTGAATAATAAATCACAAAATAAGTCATATGAATGACTCGGATACATAAGAATAGGTGAAGGATTTGTAAAAATATGGGCACTATTAAGCATGAGACTAGCACATGCTTTTCTAGATGTTAATTTGCAAATAAATGCTGACTGCAATTAAACTGAAACAAGTTGGATGGAATTTGGGTGAAATGAATGGATGAAATGAGGGGCGAGAGGAAGCCCGTATCCACCAAGATCCAGCTTCCCTCTTGATGTTTGCAGACTGCTGTCCTGCAGTATATAATCTATAGAGAACTTTTATAGGAAAAGCCTAAATCTCCCTATTGGTTGTGCTGGGAGTGTCCATCATTCTGCAGGTATTGTCGCTCCTCAGGGGCTTTGGCTTTTTATTTTTAAGGGAGGACTGGGACAGCAGAACATTAATTTAGTTTAGCAAGCATGTATTAACATTAAGGACTATTACTGGCTTGATCATATTTCATGAGGCAGATATAGACTACCCTGGATTTAAGTCATGTTTATGTCCCCATCTTCTGCCTGGGGTTACTTAGGAACTCAGTTTTCATGAACATAAAATAAAATAATGTTAAGGCTGTCCAGCTTTGTGCTGACTGTTGGTAAGCTATGCCTAGATGGGATCTGGGGACAGCAGTGTGTAGTTCTTCACGGGTTTTCATCAAGACCTTACACCCTCCAGAAAGGTCCACGATATGGAAACTGATAAAGTAGCTGTGCTGAAACAGAGAGTTCTAGTTCCTGTGGGATTTCCTTCCTTTGTATTTAGGAGTAGCTACACCTAAACTCACACATGGAAAAGATTTCAGCAACACTGGAATTCTCTGTGACAATTTTAGTTTCTAAAATACATTTATTATTATGTCACATGCTAGTCACTTCCCTTTTGGAAAACTTCACTTTTTACAAGTATGTAGTTGATACTTGAGAAATACAAATTGCCAAATAAATGAACAGATGAAAGAGTACTCCACAGTGAAAATGGAGTAAACCCCAAGTTTTGCAAGGACAGAGCAGATCCATTGCTTACCTTCCAGGTAAAGTCTGATCTCATCTTGTATGGTTATCAGAAAAAATAGCCTTTGTCTTTAATAGCATGACCTTTGTCTTTCAAAGACTAGTGATGGAGAAAGGGCCTCTATGTACAGTTTCTGTGTTTGCTTGCACTTCAGGTCAGTGAGTCATTATCTTATGAAATCCAGGCACCTTTGATACATAATGAACGGACAAACACAGATAACAAGCTGTATAAAATCTTCTTTGCATCATTTCCAAAACTCTGACCTAGTAGCACCAGTCTTGAATTAATTTTGAATTCCTCACTGTGTTTCAAATTCTTCAGCACAGAGCAAACAGATGGATGGCACCTTATTTAATAGCCCTTCATCTGATTTTTGATAAATTGTTGTCTTGTCTTTTGTTCTTTACCCTGGCTAGAATGAATGATTTTCCTTTCTTTCAACACCTGATATTGTTCCCCACCTGTATATAATACAAGGTGATTATGATGGCCAGGACAATTCATAATAGTATTAGAGATGTCTGATTAACATTCAGGCTGGAAAGGAAAAGGCTAGTTGAAGGCTTTCATGCTGACATAGGGGAGTTAAAAGATTCTAGGTTCTTGTACCACTGGTTCTTTCCTGCTTTTAAAAAAAAGTCCACATTGGACAGTGTGTTCCCCATTCTTTTTTAGTTGCAGTCATCATAGCCGTGAGTTTTTTGAAATGTTAAGTTGGAAAAAATGGTGGGAAATTACCTAGATGTTGAGGAAAATTAGATGGAAGAAAAGCAAAAAGGGGAAGTTTCTTACATAAAAAGGCTCAGATTTACCTAGTGTACAGACTATGTATTCTATGCTACAATAAATTCAGAATTTGATAAAGAACTGAGGCAAAATATATTAGCAGTACATAAACATGAGACTTCCTGGCCAGAGAGCCACAGAATTTTCTAACAAATTCGATATTCTGATATTCTAAAGTGTACACTAGGAATCATACGTCGGATAGTCACAGCTTATTGAAATATCTGTTCCTATTCTTTCACAGGGAAAATGCACTGCACGCAGAACCCTTTGTTATGGGAAAAACACAGGAAGTACAATACTGCAACATCTGCAACTGCTCTGCCCTGCTGAGATTGAACTCTTGTCTTCTATATAATAGAGATGAATAGCCCTTAAAGATGCAAATGTAGGACAGGTTAGTGTCTTTAAAGGTTTGTTTTTTGTGATATTGCATTAGAAGAGCTTACCTGCCTATATGTAAGCCAAAAGGTGTAGTTTAAAGTTGTTCAGATAATAAGAATGAACTGCTGAATTTACTTTGTGTGGTGTTAAGGAATTATTGTGTTTTGTTTCAATGACAGTGACAAGACTGCCTGTTTTGCAGTACCTTGAGCATTTCCTAATATGAATTTAGAGACCTTCTCATGCATGGTGTCTTTGTAAAAGTATTTGTAAAAGAGAAGAGAAACAGCCACAGCAATTTCTGCTATCGCAGCTAATTATAATGGCGTAGTTATACCTGGTGATATCCACCCAGATTGACTTTACCCTCTTTATGAAGGGTAAGAAATGCCTTTATGAGAACTGGAGTACAAGGGCACCATTTTCTTTAAGAGGGCAATATAAACTCCACATACAACACAGGGTATTGTGTATTATAATACGAAACACTGTGTATTATTACAACCCATCATTTGATATTTTAAAGTGAGATTTTAAAAGTTAAAAGCAGTTACACTAATGCTTCTGGTATTAATTTGGCCAAACTGAATGGTGGAAATAGGATACAAAGCACCATCCAATATGGCATATGTAGACACTGATTAGTTAGCCCAGCAACAGACAAAAGAGAGATTCCTGACCAATACATATTGAGGAAATAGTATAACAGAAACAAAGGGGCAGTACCTTGACAGTATATCACGGAATGTATCTCTAGTACTGAATCTTTTTGCTGTTTCTGCTTTCTATGATCTGCTGCTTCTGTGAATAAACAGCAGAAGCAGACTTGCTACTGCCTATCATAGGACATGAAGACATAAATTGCACTCTGTAAGGTGAACCCCGCTCATTATACCCATTAGTGGGTGACTGCTGGATTCTCTGAGCTTTTCAAGGTTATTTCCTCAAACACAATGCCTATGCTGTCCAGGATCATTTCTATTGACAGAATTCTCAAAGCAAGACCAAGCAGATTTCTGGTTTGCACAGACCGCTTTCTGTAAAGGCCAGAGTTCTGCCAAGGTTTGCACACTGTAGCTTAGATCAGAATGGAAGATTTTGTCAAACGCAAATAGAAGGAAACAAGAAGAACACAAAAGATTTACTAGTGAAAATCTGATGCAGACTCTGCTTCAGATAATTTGCTTGCTATTGCTAGATACATGGTTGTTTATACAATGAAGTGGAATTAATTTAATAATCACAGACTCCCAGAATGGTGGGGGTTGGAAGGGGCCTCGGAGATCATCTTGTCCAACCCTCCTGCTTGAGCAGGCAAGAGTCCTACCAGCTCACGCCAGAGCAAACAAGAATGTAGCTTTAAAACCATGGCAATAAATGCTATATGAGAAAAAAAGTCACTTACCAGAAACGCCCCCAGACACATACACTGCTATGGTGACTGCTGTTGCAAATCCAACCGATACTGTCATGGGCCCACCATGGGCTCCTCGGCTAAGGACAGCCTGTCCCACACACCCACATCCAAGTGCCTGTATTTTAAAAGAGAAATGTAAAACCATGAGTGTGTCTGTTAAATGTTATTGGTTAGTTTGCGACTCCTGCTGCTGTCCAGGTATAGCTGAAAATGTTGTTAAATATTGAAACAATGCTAGAATTTGAGATTAGTGGCATGTGTGCCATTGTTGCCTTTGCTGCAATTAATATTAGCTTTTTATTTCCCCTGCTCTGTGACCAGGACGAATGTCTGCTAATAAGGACCTTCCCCCAGAAAACAGTTTTCAAGTACAATGGTGGGATACAGAACTTGGAGCCTGAATAACATCTCATAGCCTCCACAACAAATCTCTGCATCTGAAAGTGAAGAGGGAATTAACTCTGTGTGGTAAGTTTCAGTTCCAGATTGCTGTTATAAGCAATGAAAAATTCCTATAAAAGTTTTGAAAGACAGTTCGTAAAGCTTTTAATGTTTAATGCTGAAATTCTGGAATGAGACAACTTTCTGGAGATTAGAGTGTGTTACTGTTAGGCTGCCTTAGTATCATATATTGCTCTATCAAAACATTTCACTGGCTCTGTAGACTGAACAACTAACTGAAGTGGGGATGCCTGAATAGCTCACATTGGAGTATGGATTTAAACTAGCTTCCAGTGTATGCTTAAAATCATGTTCTAAAGCTTCTGCTTAGCTTCAAGCATATATTTAGGTCCTATTAAAGTCAGTAAGAAAGATTTTCAAAGGTACAAAAGGCATTTAGTTTAAGACAGACTAGCCGATCCAATGCTGCCAGAAATCAATTTGTGTCTTTGAAAATCGCCTTTCTAAATATATGCCTAAGTGCTTTGCTGAATAAGGACCCAACACTCTAGCGATGATATAAAATAATATCTATAGTCTGAACACTTAGAGTTTCTGCAACTCTAAGTGATTCGAATCATATAATTTCTGCAGTAAGACTAGATTTATCTTGAGCAACTTTAATTACTTTGATGTTAAATTATATATAACATACATTCCTCCTTTGATGGTACATGGGAATCTGATATTTTTTCTTCCTATAAAATCACTCCATCTCAGCTGATGCAGTTGCTTTGGTTAATCTCACTGCTTCACTTCAGTGTCCTGCCATTTCTATGTGTCACCAATGACTGTATTGCAAATATTCTTCCCAACTATGCATACATGAATACATAAAATTAGTTATTTTAGAAAGGCTTATTTTCAGTTGCAAGGCAATTGCATTCAGAAACTGCGAAGTAATAGGAAAGTCCCTCCTGCCTTAGAAACAGACAGTGGCAAAAAGATGGTGATTGAGGTCTAACAAGCAAGTCCTGCAATATGGTCCTGCAATATAAACAAGCAAAGTCATACTTTTTTCCATCCTTTCCCCAAGTGTTTTAACTAAAACCAAAATGTGACAGAAAAGCTTTCAATAAAATTACACTTTTAACCAGCTTTGCAACGCAGATGAAGTTTCTGTTATAAAAGCACCCCGAGACTGTGTCATATACCAGGTGCAGTTCTTGCCTTGAGGTTATAATCATGCAAGCAAGCAAAACAATGTCTGGTGCCAAAGTGTTACAGCTGTTGGGATATGTAAGGGTAGGGTGGTGTTAGATATCAGTACTTTATTGGACTATATAATTGAAAATTACAAGACATATTCCAATCTGCTATGCAGTGGATGACATATGCTTACATTAGGCACTCTCTCATTGCTACTAGAATCACATACCCAGCAATTCAGATGGTAAAGTTCAAATGAACATACAGATATAAAACCAAAACAAAATACATTTTATTTGTTCACAGCTGAAATTACATGTTTGTTAAAAATTTCATGTGAGACAATTCTACTTATCATGTATTTATATGTTTAATTATCTTGAAATAATGGATATGTTGGAAATTATAAAGTTTAAGATTAGGGCACAAGTCTAGAGGAGGTGGAATTAGCATGCTCTAGCCTTCATTTTCCAGACTTCTCAGAGGGAGTATTCCAGAAATTGCACCAAGCAAGATTTCAGGAAAGATATGGCTCAGACACGGCGTAAGTTCAGTAGGCTGGTCTGTGGCCTTGTGTACACTGGAGTGCAATTTGCAGTCAAGTGAGCCATTAGATTTAAAAGTATGAGCTTGTGTTCTAAAATGTCATAGACAAAGTTTTGCAGATTCAGAGAAAAGGTCGTTCTTTTGAAAATACTACCCCTTCCTGTAAGGACGATGAAAACAGAGAACAGGAGATGGGACAGATGGATATAGAAAGGGATAAGGCACAGAAACTACATCTGTGTATATTTACTACAAATTTGCATGAAGAGGGAAGGAAATAACAGAGGGAGGCTGTGGCCTGTGTTCCCTTGTTACCAGAATTGAGGAGAATCATACAGAAACAGCTGTGTAGTCCTCTTGCATAATAGCTTCTGCTCTGCATGTCATAGGGAAATATACAGCTTCAAATGTTCCATTTTTGTGTTAACCAGCCTCAGAAAACTAAACCTACAAGCAAGAAGGCATACAAGCCAGCTTGAACCCAGTTGCACTGGCTTCTTGCTTGGTGGACACTGGTAAATGACTGCCTGCTCTTGTACGATGAGTGAACACTACTGCAGGCACAGTCGGTGTGCCCATTCTGGGATGGGGAAAATGGTAACAACCTGCAAATCTGAACCATGTTATGGTAATACTTTCTCCACGTGCTGTCATTTTAAGAAGGAGAGAAAACATTTTCTTATACCTACTGTAGCTAGGTTGACATAACTGGAAACTATCATCTAATCATGTAATTACATGAGCAGCAATTTAATACCCTGTGAATCTTTCCTTGGCTGAGTTAAGGCCAACTAGATCATCAAGTTGTAACTAAATATGGTAAGTTTCTAGGCCAAGCTCAGCCATCAGCTGAACCCACACAAACTCATTGATTGAAGCACATGGAGTTGATGGGAGTTTAATTTACAGTAGAATATAGCCACATCTATCTTATGTTACCAGGTTTTCGTATTAGCAGTTGTCTATAGCCTGATCTGCTTAAATTTACTAGAGTAGCTTCATTACTCACTTTTTGTTCACATGTAATTAGATTACTGTGATAAATAACATGTTTGGGTGTGGGATAGCTGTCTGCACGTTCTCTGCCAAAATACTTGCTTCATAGACATTAGATCCTTCTCTTTGTCTTGGGTAACAAGGCTAATGTTAGGAAAGGCAAACAACTGGCTTCCAATGAGCATAATGCCCTGTTACTCCCTGGAAACTTGCAGAAATTTCTCTCTCTCCCACTCATTAGAGAAACTAAAGAGCCTTTTGCTTCCATCTGTGCTATTTTCAGGGTTTTTGCAAATGCTTGTAATAGCATTTTTCAGTGTAAATAGGATTTCCTGCAAGATCTGAATCCAGAATTTTAGGGAATCTATTTTTCTACCTGGCCTGTAAGGCTTTAGACATCTTAAAGCAGAATGCTTATATAAAAAAGGCCCCTTCTTATCAAACAGATCTGGGGCTAGTGTGCATTCATAGCCATGCACTCTTACTACATTAAAGAAGCAGCCAAGTCTCCTGCTTTTTAGCAGTGTGGAGACAATGATGTCTGTTTTGTTATACATCACCAGCTGCCAAGCTGTGGTAAGTTACGTACCTACAGGGGGTACCATAGTTGTCCCTGCAGGCAGAGTATGGTCTCAACGGCTGCATAACTGTTGATGCTCTACACAAATACAAGAATTCAATATGTTACAAAGAATACAGAGTCAGCAGTTACAAAAAAGAAAAATAGTATTTTAGTTAGAAGCTGCACACTTTCAGTCAGGAAATGATAGAAAAATAGTTCAGATTTTCTGTTTTAGTCAGTTTTCAGGACAGAACCATGCTTAAACAACCACAGCTAGTTATGAAGAATCTCCAAGGATCTCTCCACCAATTCAGTTTTCTGTAGGGATGCCTTTGTTCAGAGAAGGCAGCAACCCTGCCCCTTTCCCACGCCACACTCCCACCTATGTTCTCCTACTGTTCCCCAGACAGGCATTTCCTGCTAGCCTGATACTTGTCTGCTCCCCTTTTTCAGACTGGACGGACTTGCAGCACTGCTTTGTATTCTGCTGCGCACTTATTTTCCTGTGCAGTGCTGCGAAGGGGATAGGCTCTCAGGGGCAGCGCAGTGTGTTAGGCTCAAGCTGTGTGCTTGCGGTGAGTGTCCTTCTGCTACAGTTACCCTTTCCAAGTCTGTGGACGCAGAATGATATTGCTGAGACACTCGCGGACACGAGAGCAAGCTCTGGTATTTCACTACTTAGGGAAACCTCCATGACTTCTCCAAGCAGCCAGACTTAGTAGGCCCTTAAAAGCAGGGACACAGGCAGGAAGCGTGAGAGAGGCCTTTGGGGGTTGGGAGAAATGGCTGCATTTGCCCTTCACTGCAGGTAGGGATCTTGTTGACTAAAATTGTCCATGAAAATATTAGAGGATTGTTTGTGTTTCTTTGTAGTCTTGTACAGTTCCTCCTGTCCCCATTAATATTTCCATATATGGTTAGTTTGGGTGTTGCTTATGAAAGTATTAAATATACTTTTCAGATAAGAGGCTGATTACTAAATTGAGGGTGTCCTCCTAAAGGTCTTTAATCTGAAGTGTATTTTAGAGCTCACTTTCATTTCCAATCTCTTTATTTATAAAACAAGTCTGCTGAATAATTTATCTGTTCCATTTCATAATGGATTAGAAACTCTTTCCATCAGAGCCATATTTTTGCTGGGTTTGTATTATGCAGGGCCTTAATACAGAGTGGGATCCTAAGCATTCTTTCAGTAGGGGTGGTAATGCTAACAGAAACAAAAACGGAAACACGTTAGTTCTAAAATTCAGATCATTAGCTCTGCAAGAATTCAAGTTGCAGGAAGCTTGTGTTCTTCCAAGAAAGAGCAAACTTCATCTAATTGAATGTTTAATATTTGCTATCTTTTGTTAAATCAGATAGTACTTGAAATTTTTAAGGTGAGATAAAAATACATCTTACCCATCAAGTAATTTTTAAATACTTTAAAAACACATGGCTCTTATTTTATCATTAATGAAATATTTTGGTGGGGACGGGGGATTTCTGTACATTATGATTTAATCAAACTTGGACTGATAAAAAATGGCTATATCTGTTCTCCTGATGATCTCCTGGGACACAACCAATATCCTCTTGTGTTCAGATGGTTTTTCCTTTTTTTTTTTTAGACTTGCTATCTAATAAAATAAGGGTTTGGAAAAACCCTTATCATTTAGTTAATTAAATAGTATGGACATAAGCCTTAAAATGATTGCCATTTTGAAACCATTTTTTTAAATGACAGAAAGCATTACTACTTGGAGGCATGAATATAAATTTAATAAGGCTTTGGATGGATTGTGTATGTAAAACTTAAAACATATAAAGATCTGGTTCAAATCGCTCTGTGGGAAAAATACAGTGAAAATATTGAGGGACAGACTATGCTGTGCTATATAAGGTGATGCTTTTAAATTTTTATTATTGCTTTTGCACATGCAATAGGAGACAAATAAAAGCTTGAAATCACCTAGAGAGAATGCAAAGGTCTGAATTCTCTCGTATTTTATTATGATGAATATTGCATTCTTGGTCCTGAAATGCTAAAATGCTTTTTCTTTCTTGAATTATATAGGGCAACTGGCTCAAGTCAGTTCCTTCAGTGAAGATTGCTTTTATTTTCTTACTAAGTTTTAGAAATTCAGGAGAGAAAGGAAATTAAATGTTCTATATTCAGATACAAACTTTCAGGAGTGAAACATGGCTCCTTGCAAAAGGGCTAGGAAGAAAAGACTGGACAAGGGAAGAAAATCTTACCTAGTAACTTCTTGAGGAGAGAAAGAGGATTTCTTGAGGAGAAAAAGAGCCTATTGAGAAGCTGCTTCCCTCCCAGGTTACTCATTTATTCTTGAGCTGAGAAGTGCTTCTCTGCGTTGCATCCTACACCAACTGAAAAGATTAAAATCCTCCTAAACTCTTAAAATGTGTTTAGTCTCTGTAACAGGGCTTGGGGAATTGTACCATTCAGAGAACAGTGCAGGAGTGGACTCTGCAGTTTCTGAGAAAGGAGGTTTTCTGTCCTCTCTTGGGAGTGTAAAGGTACATGTATCTTTTCTTTTACTCTTTCCTTTGGGTGCAGAAATAGGGTGGCTGGATCTTTGCTCTCCGCTTATGGTTCGAGGTGCATGGTTCTGAGTAGTTAAAACCTCAGTATATTCCCTTCCTAAACTGTCCTCTCTTGGAAAAAAACCAGATTAATGCTTTTATTTGTAAAGAAGATTTTGAGGAATGGGTTAGAGGAACTGAGTCAAATTTGCCTTTAAACCAGACCATGGATTGGAAAGCTCAGTAGAGTTCACTTCTAGCCAGAATGGTTTATTGAAGTGTTGAGATCACCAAGATATCAACTCACTGCATGGCATGAACTGCATTTATTGTCTTATTCTGTTCTCCAACTGTTTGTGACAGTTTTAAACAGTTACTGATTTTATTAACTTTTTTTTTAATTTGGTGAAACTTTTGAACAAACCGCTTGTAAATTTGTGTCTGTAAAATGTAAATTAATGTTTTGCACTCACAGTTGCACGTTGGAACGATGCAAGTCTTCTGTGAGGCTCAGGGAGAGTGCCTACATGTCAGTCCTATAGATGCAAACTTTCTGGAAAGAAAATGCATCTACAGAAAAAGGTCTTGGAAAATTAAATTCAACTTACTGGAACCTCCTAGTTAAACAATGAGAGCTGAGTTATATGTTGGGGCTGATGTTGGAGAGATGAAGGTAATTCTCTTAAAACTTTCAAGCAACACAGAACATCTGAGTCACCTGTACGTTTAAAATGTCATATACTGGAAAACTTAAGTTTGTATTGAAACCAAAAGATTTCCTGTGACTTTTCAGAATTATTTGCTGTAATAAACATTTCAGGGTAAAAGGAAAATTACGTAACGTTCCTTTCAGTTCTTTCACACTGCTAACTATTCAGAGTAATTAAAAAATTACTTCAGGGAAACAGAAATGTTGTCTAGAAAAAGAAATGTTAATTGATTTTATAACAGTAAAACTATAGAAATAATACTAGTGTGCAAGAACACCTCCTTAACCTCAGCACAACTAAGGCTCTTCATTACTGTTTTGACTTCTGTTTGCAATGCTGATTTAATATAGTAGCAGGAAAGAGGAAGAGTTTGCACATCTTCAGCAGAACCATTAACAAAATTTCATGCTGTCAAAATATATGTAACTGATACATTTGCAGAAACAGAAAGAACTCTGACTTCGTGATGACAGGCAAATGAAGCATCTTATAAAATGAGTGGTTTTGGTCTGGAAGTGCAGGATTAAATTCTGCGACATTAGATTAATGAGTGACTTCTATTATCTATTGGTTGTGCTACAGTATTGCTGCTGGAGACCCTAGTGTATAGATCTCTCTGACTTAAGAGACACTTCTGAGAGTGCAGACATTGCTAAGGCCCATGGTATTTGTAGCATTACATAATATTTAAAAAAGCTGTTGAGTGACATATCAAAATACCAATTATAAATATGTTTTAATAACCTTTTTTATCTAGCTTGGACAAACATAAGTTCACTATCTAAGAGCTAATTAGATGAGATTGTGTACTCCAGGAAATTCATTGCGGATGGCAAACAAGGTAGCTGTTAGAGGCTACCGCTATTTACTTTCGTACCTTAAACAAAACTTACTGTAAGCAATTTCATCCTATATAAAGAAAGAGTCTCCCTTTCAAAAAAATTTAAAACACAAAGTTTATCTTTGTTTAAAATTTCTAAGTAGTAATTTTGTATTAAACACTAAAGACTTATTTAAGGAGTAAATGATCAAAAGCTACGTTTGCTTTCATGAAATAACATTGTATAAAGAGGATTCTAATGCACATTTGGAATAAGGGATATATTACTGTACAGTATTGTACTTAGCATGCACTGGAACATAGGGCCACAAAAAGAAATATAGAAAAGCTGCTTAAAATTTAATCTTCTGGACTGAGCAAATCCGTGTAATGTCATGCTTAAAGATTTTTTTAGGCTAGATGAAACTCCCCAACACAGCAGGAGTCATAACTTAGATAATGAAGTGGTCAGAATATGAAAACAAGACAAAAAGATTTTGATGAGCAAAAGATAAATAGCCTTCTTTCTCATTAGTTGGACTATTTGCAGTGTGGGGTGTCATGCATTTAATTCACGCTCATGCACTGCACCCTCTACACGCAGACAAACATTTGCTTCAGTGGGAGTTTTGCAAAAGGCTCCTCACCTCTAGCTGGAGACTAAGCTTTGTGATAGAAGTACATATACTACTCGTCTTTATACGCTAAATGGAAGCCTGTGCTCCATTTCAGCAAGGAATTGTACACTGCTCTGGCTCCTGTGCAGCTCATTTATGGGAAACTGTGTTTAGCAAGGTGCTGTTGAGAGTGAAAATGATACACAGACTATGTTAGGTGAGCAGTAGCTGGTAAAGGAAGACACATGGCCCATTTGACTTCTCTTTCTGGAACTGTTCCAATTCAGATATACTTAATGGCATAAGCCAGAGTAAATCCCATTTTGCTTGAGAGCAATGCAGCCAAGTTCCGAAAGGGAAATATGGAGAGAAGGATGACTAAAAGCACAGCGGCCGTTTGATAGGTGAGACTCACTAAAAAGTCACATAAACCATCTATCTGATGCAGCATGGCTTCTTGACTCATTTGTGCTGGCACCCAGATGTTGTTACCCAGAGTAATTCACCGGAGCCCCAGGAGGAAATGTACTGAACCGGGAGACATGTTGGAGAATAAAAGCTCTCCACAGAGCTCTTTCTCAGGGGCAGCCCCAGCTACAGAAGGTTGAGGCTGTGCCAGAGGCTGGGAAATGTGTGTGCGCACTGGCCTCTCAGCCACCATGGTACAAATGGGCTGGTGTTCTCCCACTTCAGGGACCTGTTGTATAGGTGTAAGCTGGAGGGACTGGTCCCACTAGTTGGTTCCAAACACACTGTGTAAAACCTGCATTACTCAGTATTCATTTCCTGGAAAACAGTTGTTTCCTTTTCAAATATTCATTGAAAACTTTATGGGTAGATTGTGTTTCTTGTGGATATTTAGTCTAAATTACAAAAGTCACTAATTGTGCCTTCAGGTTGGGGGTTTACCACATGACAGCACCAGGGTAAATGCAAGAAACGAGCAGGAGTTTACCAATAACCTGCAAATATAATTACCCAGCATAGTGTGTGCTCCTCATTGCCTGGACTGCAAATATAACTTAGTTACATTAACACTGCGTCACCCTGTTTTATAGAAATCACATCAGAAGTGAAGTGCAACTTTTTTCTTAGCTTTATGGAACCTTCAAAAGTGAATATGATATATTTCAAGACAGTAACCAAAACCTCAGTGTAACCAAAACCACATGGAATTTGCATTTGGCTATGGACCGTAGATTTTGGGGTTTCTGCCCCAATTCTTGTTCCAGAGCATAATTAGAGAAGCTGTGCTATGCTTTGGGGAATAATTCAATGCTTGATACTGAAAGAAATCTTGTTCCCCTAGCAGAATAGGTCTAAGAGTAAAATAGCCTAATCACCAGCAGGATTACCCAGACAGGCGAAAATACCTGCTGCTCTGTATACCATTGGATCCACCTATACAGCAGTGCACTTCCCGGTTCCTAGAGTTTAGTGTTCCTCACTGAACCCTCAAAGAGGTTGAAATCAGATGCTTTGAGAAGGAGAAAGAGGGGCTCACACAGGCTATGTCTGTATTATCGAGTCATGCAGTGCAAGCAGCTGGTTCAGCAAACCTGACTATGGATTTCTCAGGAGGGATTATTTAGGTGCATCTCGAGTCTGATCCACTGGAATGACCACCCATTAATGGTCAGCACATTTGTTGTGATTCTGGAGCTCACCTTCCACTTTAGTGTAATCTGAAAAGAATTCAGTTTATGTGCTCTGACAATATGCTGCAAGACAAACCATGGCATATTAAGTAGGGATGACCAAGAGATGTTATACAAACTGTATACCAGTCACTTTCTCAAGGCTTGCTGTCTCACATCTGTTCAACATTGCACGAAGATCCCTTCTCACCCCCAGATGAAGGCTTGGTTTTTGCCTAATGAGCAATTTTACTTTCTAGATGTCCTGAAATTAATCTTGGAGTTTGTAGATTTTTCAGTTTGGAAAATGCTGCAAGGCTTGGGAGTTACCAAAGATGGTAGTTTAAGCTCTTAATAGTATGTGGTTTGTGATGTTGTTCTCCAAAAAAAATTAAAATAGATGATTTGGGGGAAACAGATTTTCACCCAGCTAACTTCCAGAGGTGCTAGGTTGGTTGCAAATTTAGGTATGGTCAGTTAGCATTGACTTCCAGATAGACCCTTTTGGTAATAGAAACGTTTGTCCCTGCCTTGCTGCCTGGTGCAGGTGCTCCCCACAGGCTGTAAAACCCATCACAGTGACATGAAATGGCTTTCAGCAAAGATCTGAATCAACTGTACTATAGGTCGTGAACTCTTGTCTCACTTTCACTTTGTAATATGACTAAGACATAGTAATAACATGGTGGAAGAAAGCTATCCCTTTTTGCATACATGGTGTCTGTTTTTCAAGGATTTCTGCCCTCTGACTTAGCAGGGTGCCCCTTTCATTAACTGCAATTTAAGTTAAGGTTTTAATATTTATCTGTTCTTAAAGAGAAACTACTTAACAGCTGACACAGCCTAAAAGCAATAGCAATAAATAACAGCAGAAAAGTTAGTTTCTTCACAATAAATGCTTTGTACTGTCTCTAACTTGTACAGTCCAAACATAAATCGAGGTATCCAAGTACTGAGAAATCTGCAGTTTAATCCATGTGAGGCTATTCTCTGCTTTAAGCCAAGGTTGACATTAGAAAGGATAAAATAGAATTGAGAAACTCAGATTACCAACAACTATTTTGTGGCTTCATTTTCCACTATATTCAGACGGTGAATATACTAGAAAATGGGCTCTGGGTTTGCATTTCCTTCTAGTCTTGTGCAGCAGCACATTAATAGCATTTGCAGCCCAATTTGCACTTTAATATGGTTTCTTCACTTGCTTAATTGTATTAATGGAAAGAGGAGGATGATTTTGTGGTGAGGACACAGTACTGGAAGTCAGGTGATCTGGGTTATATTCAGAGTTCTGCCACAGGCTTCCTGTGCTGTCTGCTGTAATCAGGTTTGCTAATATATAAAATGAAGATAATGACATTTCCTCTCCTTACCAGGGTGTTGTGACACTTTATTCATTAATGTTTGTGAAGTGCTTTGTGCTCCTTTCTTCTAAATGTGCTCCTTACTATAATAATGTCTTATGGATGGTATTAAATTTGAGAATAATATTACTTTAGTACCTGTGCACTTCAGTTGGCTGAAGTGTAGTAAAGATCATTATTTTCATGTATTTTATGAGCTACTGGAATTTTTTAGATGACTTACTTGAAATTTAGCTAATATAGTTACAGTTATAAGTTATAGTTACAGTTATAAGCCTGCTTCTTATTTTTTCTTTCCTTTCACTATGATGAAATATGTAGCAATAATCAAGAATGTCTTGCTCAGACTAAAAGAAGGAAGAGAGAGTTTTGCATAAATACTCTAGCTGCTTGACTTCCCGCTCTGCTACTGAGCCTGCTATCTACCCTGGTAAATCACCAAACAGCTCTGTGTCCTAGTGCAAAATGCACAGAAAAACCGAGCAAGAAATTAAGTAAAAAAAAAGCCTGGGGACATGAAAATGGGGAGTTTGGTGTTTACCTAAATTGCAGCAGCATGACAGGACTAAGCAACTTTGTAATTTATGTAGTACAGTTAAAAACAAAACAAAAAAATACTTAACTTACAAAATATCTGAAGGTTTGGCAATAAATTCACTACAAATCTCACAGCTAAGTTTCTATATTGCACAGGAAAATAACTCAGCTAAAATTCTATTAATGTGCAATACAGTACATTTGTTAAAGCAAATGGAAGTTGTGCATAGAAGTGAAAGTGGAATAAACAGCTGAGTTTTTAAAAAACAATAGGAAGAGTATTATTAACATTCATTGTGCATATCTGGATTTTTCAGAATGTGGTAGTTCACTGAAATTCTGTTCCTATATGAAATCAAATGCTTATCAGACAATTGTAATACATAAAGGTATCTGCATTTCATAGCCAGTGATATTTACATCAGGTGAAGAAAGGAATTACAAACTTACCGTAAATAGAAGCAACTAATTCAAGACAGTACAATGTTTGTCAAGCAGTAACTACGCTGCTGGTACAATACAAGAAAAAGCTTGCATGTCCCCTTACAAGCACTGTCCAACATTAGATCAGTAGGAAGAAAGGAAAGCAGCTGACACTTACTATCAATATAAAAGTTCCCAGGAATTCTGAGAGGGCTTCTTTAACCAAGCGGTTCTTCAAGGCAAATTTCTCCTTTAAACTTCTTTTGCTTTTCCGGCTCATTTTGGCTTCCTCCACTGCTTTGGTGCCCTAGTTACAAATACACACAAAATTTGCTCGGTAATCGTCCCTGTTTCAGCTGAACTTTGACACTTTTACTTATGCATTGAAATATGATATTTCATCTTGTACAGCCAGTGAAATCATCTGACTGCAGGCACTGACAGAACTAACTCAACATGCCCTAACAATTCATCATGAGTTTTCCATCCTGTGCCTTCTCTGAGTACACTTCTATTTATACTGTTTTGATAATACCAGTAAGTTCCTGATCAGAACTCTTCTTTTTTCTTGCAGAATGGATTAATCATTACCTTCCTGCTATGTTACTTTTTTTTTGGTAAAAATAAATAAAATGTTGTTCCTGTCATGGTGATCAAAACGAAAAGCAAAAAGAGAAACCACAAAGTAAGGAACCAAAATACGGTTGAAAATTTCTCTCTGACCTAGATTGGGATTTAGACCATGCTACTATTGGCTGTCCAAAAACTTTTCAAGGGGAAGTTATAAAAGAGAGTGAGTGCTTGTTAAAATGCTGTGCTCTGTCCTGTAAACAAAAGCTCCTAACTTGCCACTTTTGAGGGATTTTGATGGTTAATGAGGAATCTTACCTTGGTGTGCAGTATGTTGAATTTGTATATTCACTCACAATACTTCTTTTAGACTAAACGTCTTGCTCTTTAGTGAACCATCCTATTAACAAAAGAGCAATGAGGGAGAATAAATTAGGAACATTTAATGAAATGTGCTTCGGCCCAGTGGCTCCCTATAATGGAGTATAGGCAAGTGGGGCACTGAGTGACTCTATGTCTCCAATATGTTTAGCTTAAAAGTGCATAGCTGCTACAATATGAAGCATTATATTATTTTCCATAGTCTTAAGACATGAAGTTGCTGAATATATCAAAGAATTAGACCTCCTAGAGAAAAATATTATGCTCTTAATCTCTTACATGTCTTGAATGGTTTTATCAGGTGTGATACTGACTTGACTAATACTCCATCTTGTTGATTTACAAATATTTTCTGTCATTGTTCTGTTACCCCATTAGTGCTCTTCCTTGTCTCAAGCTAGGGCCCAATGCATGTTCCCTGCAGCTGTAGTCACCTTACCACCACCAGTTTCATCCCTTAACCTCCCAGTTCACCCCCACAACCCAATTTTAATCCTTAACCACTTTTCCATGTCCTTTTACTCACCTTTCTCTACCCGTGCATTCAAATACCACTCTGCCTTTAGCTGGTTCAGAAAATGCTGGCCTGCGGAAAGCCACATAGCTGATAATTACATGAATCCATCTGTACTGGTGCTGCACAAGTCAGGTGAGCACCTATGCAGCAGCAGGCACGCTCTGTTGTAGGAGTGCTACAGGTCCTGCACTACAGGACCTGCCTGCAGTGCAGGTCTCCACTTGCACAGACAGCTGGGAGCTGCCTCTGGGAAGCCCCTGAAAATAGCCTGTGTACAGCAGTTTGAAAACCTTTACCCTGCACCACTGCAAAACAAAGATATTCAGGACCTTAATTATCACAGCATGCTAAAGTGTATGTTTATTATGTTTGTGAGAGGAGTCTTTCAGAATTATGTATACAGTACAACTGAGGGAGGAGGCTAGGGAGGTCATTCATTACAGCAGGAAAGAGATAAACCACTTTCTCTTTTTCCAGGAAAATGAGAAATAAACATATACATTTATGAAAGCAATCTTTAGTTGTTTGTCCATAGCAGTTCTTTCTCTTACACAGACGCAGGTCTCCCTCATGAAGTAGTATGCAGATCCCTCATAGTTTAGTCTCAAAACAGGTGTGAAGGCATTAATACTATGTTTCAGCTAACAATAGGGCAATAACAAATCAGAAACAAACCCCTACTCATTTGTCCAGATCTTGTTGCCTTCCTTATAACAATTTTCTGGCTTTACAGACAGGATGCAGGACACAAGGTAGAGATCTGACACAAATATGTATTTTTTACCTTTCCTTTCTTCAGATTTTCTTCAATACTTTATAGAAATTACATGATTTAACTCCATTAATAAGAACTGTGATGGTAAGTTAGACCAAAGGTCCTCCTCAGTTCCATAACCAGATTCAAGCAGATGCTCTAAGAAAGTATAGAAGAACAGAGTACACATGAGATGATTTCTGCCTTGGCAAATCCTTCCACCTTTTGACAATTGGCAATCTAATGTTACTGCTACACTTTGGGATTATTTTCAATTAGAAAAGGGGGCAACATAGAAAATTTGAATTAAGTTTCTCCTTTCATTGTATTCAGAAAGAGGTTCTAAAGATATTTCCCAAATCTGACAAATATGTATGTAGTATTACAAGAAAGGCAAGTAAAATGTAAAGATAAACACCATGAAATCTTTGACCTTAATTACAAACCCATGTGATGCCTTTTAGTCACATGCAGTGCATCACCTGGTTGAACAATGGAAAGGAAATACGCTGTGATTACTATTTTCTGCTGGTCTCCCTCAGCTGGGCCCCTCTCCCAGAGTCATAATGGTAAAGATACCAGCAGTGCCATCCATAAATATCAACAGCTGTGGCATCTGAGATAAGAAAATGCAGACATCCTTCAAAAATGGAAGTTGTGTATAAGCAAGGAGCATAGAAAAAGCATAATCTTTGTCATATTAAATGTAGAGCTACAACAGAGCTGACTGAAAAGGTTTTAAGATTTTGACAAAAATGTGGAAGTAATAATATAAACTTTTCCAAATTCCATTACCAGAGGACTCCTGCAAGGCAGTAAAAAAAACTATAGAGAATGTAAGTATAGAAGTAGTATTCATGGTGGCTAACTCCACAACTAAAAGAATTATTTGCCTTGCTAAAGAAAAAACTTTAGGTTTGGTGTTTAGGAGCGTGACATCCTAAAATGAAGTGTCAGGAGGAAAGACTTCAAGAGAAATTGGTAAGTTAAACAGTAACTAATTACTTAAGCTGTGCAACGTGTCTGCAAAGGGATTCAAATGTTCAGCTACTCAAGCGCTAGTGCCAGTGGGTTGGTTTTTGCTGAACTTGATCCTAATGCCAGCAAAATAGAACTTAAGAAATGTACTACTGATCCACTGGCCTTTCAAAAGGGTCCTCCAAGGGTGATTATGGGAAGTACAAAACTGTCAATGTGCTTCTATGCCAGGAAAATAGAAGAACTGTTGTAAAGAATAAAATCAACAGACACACAGATAAAGCTGTTACTCTGTAGAAGCATCAAATGGATTCTGTTAAGGGAGGTTATGCATCACAAATCTATTGGCATTCTTCAAAGACATCAAAAAGCATGCTGATATTATTGTTCATGCTTGAACATGTGATCAGTGTAACCTTAGACTGCAAGACTAAGACCCTTGGGACCCTACCCCAAGGCAGTCTTAATGAACTATTTATTCTCTTCACCTGGATTCAAGCAGAGCAAGAATTCATACAGTGTATATAACCTAACCATTTTTTATAATAATTGTGCTGGTTTTGGCTGAGAAGGGGTTAATTCTCCTCACTGTGGGGGTCGGCTACCTTTCCAGCTTCCCGCGCTCTGCCGCGTGGCGGGGGGGACTGGGAGGGGCAGGGCCGTGGTGGGGGCGGCTGACCCCGACTGGCCAGTGGCAGGTTCATTCCATACCATGTGACACCATGACCAGTATATGGGGGGGGGGGGGGGGGGGGGCAGTGGCAGCGGCAGCGCGGAGGCGGCGCGGCGTCGGGTCGGTGAGCGGCTGCGGCGCGTGCGGTTTGTTTCGGCGGTTCGTTCCCCCCTCCCTTCCCCCTCCCCCGGGGTTTTGCGCCTTTCGTTGTTTTTCTTTACATTGCATTTCTACTGTTGTTTCTTTTAATTTTAGTTATTAAACTGTTCTTATCCCAACCCACGAGCGTTACCCTTCTGATTCTCTCCCCCATCTACCGGTGGGGGAGTGAGCGAGCGACTGCGTGGGGCTGAGCTGCCGGCTAAACCACGACAATAATCTTCACTTCTACAGAAATAGCAAAGTAGCGATTAATACACATAGCTCCCACAGTTTAAATCCCATGGGTAACAGTATGTACTGTACTGAATTTTTAATAGCACATTATTCAGAGTATCACATAAATTGTTATTACTGATGTAATAAAACCTAAACTAACACAGCTGGAGAGACCAAGGCTATAAATACACCATATATTTTTTTTGTATTGTAATAATATGGGCCAAATAATTTTTAAGTCTAAATCTACTGATTGTAGTTGAATTAGACAAAGTCTGAATGTGTACATCTACTATAATTCATGTCCCTGGTCAAATGCCTTCGCCTAATTTATGTTTATGTTTTCATACAGAAACTGCTGCATGGTTCTGTTTTATGGATTGATCCTGCTGCTGGGGAACTCAGAAAAAAATTCAGGTGACAAAGATCTCAATGCACTGTAAATCAGCATTCTAACATTTTTGAGTACATAAACATCCCTATTTCTTTAGTTCTGTGTTTTCTGATCATCACTCTGTTTCTGCTGTAGTCCCTGGTGAAGAAATGCTCATGGGGGCAAACATCTCCAACATGCAGCTCAGGTCTAGCTTAGCCCGCCTTGGAGGAGGAGCAGGGTACACGAGGTGACCCCTTGAGAACTTTGTTCTTTCTTCTCTGTTTCTGCGATCTCAGTGTCCAGATAAAACATTTCAGCCCAGGTCATGAACATGAGATCAAGATGACACCACATATGAGTCTTTCAAGCTTTTTGCTAGTGATCTTTAAGGCCCAATTCAACGCTTGTTGAAGTCCGCTGGTGCTGATGCTGATTTCAGGGAGAATTAAATTGTACTTTCTCTAAAGCAGGACCCAAAATTTTTCTTTGTTCCTGATGGGCTGGGCCCACCATCAGGCCTCAGTGCATAACTGATGTTACTATGCATGTATATACTATATATGGTTATGTAATTGATGATAGTAAGTTTAAAAATTTGTTGTACAGGCGTGTCTGTGCATAATATATTGCCCTGAGAGTTTTCAAGCTGGTTTAATCTCTGTGATAGCTGCGCTGGCATAGTGGGGCACAGATAACATTCCACACCAAAGGGCTCTGTGACAGGACTGTCAGTTCTGGCAAAATGTGAAAGTGTTAGGGAAATGCCGTACAGATGGTTATGTGCACCAGTGTTATCTGCTGTGCCTCCTTCTGAATGTGCTGGATACGGTTCTAGTATAAGCTTATCTGGTAGGTTACAGTATGGGCAGGTCTGACATTCTGAATGCATCCAGGAAAAGACTGTTTTGCTTTTTAGGAATAGATCAATTTAGTACAGACAAATGCTTTGTTGCAGCCAATTCCCTGCTTTTTGGTTTTGTGGTTCGTTTGTTTTTTGTATATTCCCTTTTCTTTAACAGAAAATGTATACAGCAAGTAAATGTAAAGGGAGGATTATTGACAGCTTGTTCTTTTTTAAATAATTCTTTCCTCTTCTGAATTCTTCATAAAAAGCCCTCAAAATTGAGATAAAAATTTTAAATTCAGCTTTGCTATTAAAAACACAAGATTTCTTGGTGAATAGATCCACGCAGCATGAAGAAAACCCCAAAGTGTATCCAGCGGGCTTTGCAGTGATCTAAGCCCTATGTTTTAACCCAAATGCAATACATTGTCAAAACCTTTCATGTTTCTACAGGGCACAGACCCCCCCCATAGCAGTAGACACCCTGAGACTTATTATGGTTACCTGTAGGGTTGTGAAGAACAGGAAATCTGAGCCTACCTAATAGAAGAGATTTAACATGAAAGCTAATGGCAGCTTTGACTTCACTGACACACAAAGGCCAAGTAGCATGTTTGGCAAACAAACAGAAGAGCTAAATAGGATGGCCCATTCGTTGTTCTGAAACCTAATTGCCATCAGGAGAGTGACAATGTTTTCTGCGTCTGACTCACCAACCCACCTACCTTCAGCTGTCTCCCACTCGATGTGGCCCCCCAAGGATGCTATCCAGCCACATTTGGTGTCTCTGTTGAAGTGCTTTCTGTAAGAGCTGCTGTTTCTGGTGCTTTGTCCCCTCTTTCCTGCAGCAAGAGCGTTTGTTCTGCCTCCGTGCTCCAAACTCATTCCTTGTCCTTTAGTAGGTGAGGTGCCAGTCTGCCTGTTTCTCATTCTTTTAATTCCCTTTCATTCAGAATGATTCACATTTGAATGTTTAAATCCTCTGTCTTTCAGAAACACAAGCTTTGTTTCTGGGATTCCTTTTACATATTAAATATTAAAAATATATATGATAAATTTATCTCAGGCCCCTGCATTGGAATATTAGATTGCCAGGCCCAGTTCCTTTGGAACTCCCCAATCAAGATTTTTTTAAACAAAAAAATTGTTCTGAGTTCATGGCAGACTCTTTATAAGGTGTACTTAGGAGCAGACCCAGGAAGCAATCTTTTGTTACTTCTCTGCAGCACCTATATTCATTAAGATAATGAAGCTATTAATTGAATATGTAAGTTCAGGTAATTAAATATAAGACTTATTTCTTTAGTTTAAAGGGTAATAATAAAAAATTTAAACTTGCAAACTAGATCACACATTTAGTGATGATAAATGTGATCTGGAAAGTGCAATATTCTGATATGAATTAGTTAATTGCATCCTTTCATTAGGTGATATACATTAGCAGAAGGTCAATCCATTTAAGGCTTGATGTGTTTTACAAATAATAAATTCAAACAGGTAAATTGAAGAGAAATTCAAAATATAAAGGTTTTTTATGTATTTAAATTCAGAATAGAATCCCTATAGCCAAGAACATATTGCCTATAACTTCACAGTTAACAGCATGCATTCTTTAGAGCACTCTCCCGAGACACTGTCACTCTCTGCCATGTATACTCTGTGGAAGAAGGCAGGTGCTATTTTGCAGAGAGTGGGCTGAACCACCCCATGGCTGTGCATTGCCGCGCATTGCCGTGCACAGGGTGTTGACCAGCTGAGGAGCAGCTGTGAGCTGGATGGTCTCAGGAAGTCCCCAGACTAAAGGAATGGCACCTCAGGCTCACTCTCTAACTAGCAGAACCAGCCTGCTGCACAACAGCCTAGTGAGGGACATGTTACATTTCAGCTGTCAACTTAAACTATAATAGTGACTTTTGAAACTGATCCAATTATAAAGAGAGTCAAACACTGACAGTCTTTCCAAGCATATTCAGCTTTATCACTGTCACTGAATTATTTGTGGCTTGCTTAAATCCTTACATTTGAGTTTCAATTTAGGACTGAATTTACCATGGCAGCAATTTTCAGTTCTACTGGGTATAAAATGGCCAGTATCACAGGTAAGAAAACTGATCCGTTTGACTAATTTTTAGTAAAAATTATGGTAAATCCAGTTTTTTTCATTAGCCATTTCATTAGCCATTCCTGGATTTTCAGTAATAAAAATGGTTGTTGTTATCAGCATTTTTTTAATGTTAAAGGTAATGTAGAAATAAGGAAAACAAAAGTAGATTTTCTTTTGTTTCTTTAGAACTTAAATTATATTCAGACTCAAACAATTCTTATTAAGCTTTATAATACAACTAATTCAAATTAACTAATTGAAAATTTTCTGAAAAAATATTTTATAGGATCATCACAGGATTGTGGGTTGCTTTACAGATAATATTGCTTATGTGTATAACAATATTTTACCTTATCTGGATAAAATATCTTTGTCTGGAGCAAGGACTGATACCATCCTGCACACAATTCAAGGGACATAATTCTTAAGCGATTTTAGACAGTGAGGCTCTTTCAAATGATCAGGCTTAGAGACATTTAAAGAATTGATTCAATTAACCTAGAGGAAAAAAGTGCTATAATGTGTGATTTATGTTTGCAGATAAATTAAAATACAAGTATTTCCTGAAGAGCATTTGCTGCCATCCTGGTCAGTAATGAAAATAGCAGGCAATTAAAATAGGCCACCTGAGGCTGAAGCTTTTACTGTACATATCAGAAAATGAAGTTGAGATTTTGTAAGTGGAAGTCTGAGCTAAAAAAAACTTAGTGGAACTTTCTTTTCTGTCCCTATTTTTCTTTCAAAAGTGATTTGTAAAGCCTGTGAGAAATACGAAGGGACATTTACTGCGGCAGGAAGCGAAGGGTACCAAGGACTTAGGCTCTCTCAGTCAATACTGACTTTGTATGAGGAACCAGGGATATCCTTGCTAAATGGTAGCAGGACAGCTGAGAGAAATATATATTTAAAAGAACTCATGGGTCAGATTGAAATAATTTTGGGGCAGGGTTTGAAGTTGATCTTCAGATGAATCACTGGAAGTGTCTGACAGAATAATGTGATTCAGTTGCTTCATGTGTGTGACAAAGTGCTTGGAGTCTGGAGCTCACTAAGGAGCATAAGAAATAGTCACAGATTTGAAGTAGCAAGAACAAAGAGCTCTGTGTTGCTGGAGTTGCTGTAGCCACTGTCCATTTCAGTGGTGTATCAGTTTATGCTTTGGTACACCTATTCTGCTCAAAAGAGGTCTTTGAGATACAAATAGTTTCACCCAGTCCCCTAGTTTTATGACTTTAGGCAATGGGGTACTTTAAAGGGTAATATACTTTAGCGGTATAGAGCAGAAAAAATACCAGTGCTCTGACTGAGCAACCCAGGAATCCTTTAATTACACCTGTATTGTCTTCAACATCACAGCTCTGTCTTTTGCACCCTTTCTAGATACAAAAGGTCTTGTTTCCATCAGATGGTGTTTGCATAAGCAATCTCTATGTCCTTATCTATAAATAATACCAGTGGCTGGAGGTGGGTGGAGAAATTGAGACTTGTAAATGAAAGAAAGGTATTTCTTCAAATTATACATCCAGATTGCTCTAAATATAAAAATAAAACTCTTTGGGAATTATTTTGATCTTGGCTACATACTAGCCTAAATTCTAACACTGACGTATGAAACAGTCACTTGGTTGTTCATATTTTTGACAGCCATTTCTTCACAAAGTGTGAAGACAGTAATATCTTTGTCGTTATGATGTGAAACAGAACATATTTGTTTCCTGATTTCCTGTTTAAGTAGCAGTTTAATTAAAACCCATTCATGTGAGAGAAAATAAGCCGGTCTGACTTAATTGCCAGTTGATTTAGTATTGTCAATTCACCAAAAAACCCCAGAAACTACAGGGCTGCAATAAGAACAAGTGGTTTCTCTGCCATATGTAGGTGTTTTGGGACTGCAGAACTCAGGCTGAACCTAGGGTATTGTTTCTGTTCTTTCTCTTCTTGCCAATTGTTGGACTCACTTTTTTCTTTCACAAATTAATTAGTTTATATCTGTTTTCATTGTTATTACTGAGTTATTGTCCTAATGTCCAAGGCAATAAGGGTAGTAATCCCTTCTACAAACAAATTGCGTTAAATATTAATATTCACGTGCACTATTTGAAGCCGTGATATGTTATCATAAAGTAGCCAGTGTAGTACTGAACCACTGAGGCAGCTCATCAAGCTGGATTCATCAGTGTGTCCAACATAGTAGTGCAGGCCTCGGTCTTAATTCTCTTTGGCAAAGCTACAGTTGTACTCGGAAGAACCCACTTGGGGTCTTGGCACTAAGGCCTGCATCATTGTCTTCCCAGATGCTGGTTGGTCACTTGCTGTTCAGAAGAGCAACAGCACATGTCCACCATATTCTCCTGGGGAGCCCTCTGAAGCTGGCTATAGACCAGGAGCCTGCAGCGTGGTAAATGCAGTGCCGTTCTCCATTTGGGGAATGCCAACGAGGTCTAGGTAGCAGTTACGTCTGCAGGTGGCGAGGTCCAAGTGCTTTTGCAAACTGAATTCTTTTTAGATGTAAGAGGAACGTGGTTTGTACGACAAGTAGTTAATGGAGGTCGCTTAAGTAGCTCCAGATTGTGTGGGTTTGAACTGTACCTCCACATGCACTGGAAGCCTTTCTCACCAAAATGTCCTGAACTTTATTGACTTGATTTAATAATGAAACTGTTATACAGTTTCCTCATTCCTGAAACTTGTTTAAATGCAGTCCCCTTTTGAAGGAGCACATCCCCACTCTGATTTATTTTAAAACAGCTTTTAGAAGGTGTCATCCTTGTGATGAAGTGTTAGGTCTGTGTTGCCAGTGTGCCATTAAAAATTGAATTTCTGACGTTTAGAAATCTCACTCATCCCAAGTGTCACAGTTTGACAGCTCTGCGTGTCACATTACAGCACAGTATTATAGATCCATTTCCTCTGTCGGGGGGGAAAAAAAGATGAAAAATGAGAGAAAGCAAAATCTGCAGTCTTCTCCTTCATTATTGAGCAGGAAATTTACTGAAATATGCATGTTAACCCTGAAATGACTTAAATGGCACTCTGTATCTTGTGCTGCCTGGCTGTGCAGAAGCAACCTTTGTCCCATTCTCCTGTAGAACACTAAGAGAATGCTGGGACAGTCTTTTCAATTGTCCATGAACTTGTAAAACACAGAACAAGGAATATATATGGAATCAACACATGGAAAATGTAACAAAATCAAAACATGGCCAGATCCTGTTGTTTATTCTCGATTAGGTCAATAGAAAGGTCCCATGGTATATTTCTTGCTGCGTTGTTTTGCCCACTTTAGACAGCTGCATGTTTTGGTGTCTTTTCTCTGTTTATCTATCTACAGCATGATAACTTCAAAACATGACATCTAATTGGTTTCAAAATGTTGGCAATGCTTGCATCAGTAAGCAGAACTTTATTGATTTTGCTTAAAGCAACAAAAATGGTCTGGGCTTCATGTTTTCTGCCTAGAAGTTTTGACCAGAGAGAGTGTAGGGCTTTGACCATAAATTTCTAACATCCATCAGCCCAGTCAGTGCATTCTCAAGCCACCTGTGATTTTATCCAGCAAGCTAGGACATATGTCCACCGCACATGTGTTGCTTGCTCCACATGTGATCAGTCTGAGACCGTGAGTAGTAGCATCTTGCTCTACTTGGCTGTTGACTTCCCATTTACCCACTGTACTGCATGCCCAACCTCTTGCATGATGTGGCCTCCCACTAAGAGGGCACCCCCAAAAAACAACAGCTGGGAACAGGTGGCCATTGCTTGAACAAATTATTCTCCCCCTTAGGCCTCTTCCTTTTGCAAAGAACTTTCAAAAAAAGAGGAAGCCACAGCTGGGTTGCAGGACGTGCCCTGGCAGTGAGCACCTGCTCCTCCTGGTTGCTTTCTTGCCTGAGAGGAATTTGGAAACAGTCCCAGGCCTCTGCGCTTCCACACGGCCCGTGGCCATGCACCATCGGCAGCGGGAGGGGCTGCAGGGTTCAGTGCCCCCACACTGGAAGATGGGAGACTGTTGCACAGGAAGGAGGAGAGGCACGACTGCACGGCCCATAACCGAAGGGATTAGTGTGGGGCCTTGCAAGGGGAAGCGAGGAAAGGGGTACAGGGAAACCCCGGGCAAGCGAGAACGCCGCTTTGTGGAAGTGCCCCGCATACACAGGGGAAGGGCGCTCGCACCGCTACGGCAGCGCGGGCCTGCCAGGGCAGTAGGGCAAGGGGCGCACCCAGTGCGGCCGACCTGCAGGGGAGCCAGTGCCTGGCGGGGGCGGAGCTCGAGCGCGCTGCGGCGGGCAGTACGGCAGGAACCACGGTGCCGCCGCGCAGCCCGCGCGGAGACGTCGCTGTGGGGGGACGAGCGAGGTGAGGGGCGCGGGCAGTGGCGGCGCGCGGCGGGGGCCCCCTGCCGTAGCGGCGGGCGGCGGCGGCCGCGCCGCCGGCAGGGGGCAGCAGGCGGACAGGGATGGCGCCGCCGGCGGGGCAGGTAGGGCCGGTGCGAGGGGTGCTGCCCGCCCGCCCGTACCTGCCGCCGGGGACGCGAGGCCACTTCGATGTCGGTTACCGGAAAAAAAAACCCCAAGCCGATGCAGGGAGCAGCGGGCGCGCCGCGAGCAGAGCTGGCGGGGGTGACGGGAGAGCGGGGGAGGGCAGCGGGACGGCCGCCAGGTGCAGCGCAGAGCCCCGGGCCGGGAGAGCGGGCGGCGGTGGAGCACCGGGGAGGTGGGACGGACGCGCTGACCCGCAGGCGGAGCGGCCCCGCGCCCCCACCGCGCCTCGGCATGGGGCCCGTGAGGGGCCTCCAGCCCCGCTGTGCCTGGCCGCCTCCGCCCCGCCGGTGGCTCTGCGCCCGAGGAGGGGCCGGTCGCCCGCGGCCGCGCTGTGAGGCAATGCCGCCGGCGAGACCCGGGGCCACCCCTCTACCCCGCCAGGGCTTCCCGAACGCGGCCCGGCCTCCCCCGGCGCTGCCCCCCTGCCGGGGCCAGGGCTGGGGCTGCCAGGGCTCCCCACGGGATGCCCCGGGCAGGGCGGTGCCTCCCCGTCCGGCACGGGGGAGACGAGGGGGAACACGACAGTTTCAGTGGCACCCGCCGCCCCGCTCCCCCGCTGCCGCGGACCGGGTTCCTCAGCCTAGCTCTCCGGGCGGCAGGCAGCGCCCTGCGCCCGGCTGCTCCGTCCACCCACGGGGCGGCACGGGGAATCCCCGGCGGTCAGGCCAGGAGGCGGGGGCCGGGGATACTCTGCGGGGCGGCTGCGCCGCGCGAGTGACGGGGCTGTGCCGCTGTCGCCCTAGGTAGGACGGACCTGCCCCCTTGCCCCTGCCCCCATGTCCAATAAGAAGAGACGCGGCTTGACACCTGCCTATATACAGCAGGCGAGAGCAACATCTTCGGCGCTGGTCTGCGGGGGTGGGGGGGGTGGGTGGGGGGGGGGAACGATCCCAAAACACAACATCAGGTCAGAGCGGGGGGCTCAGTGGTACTATAAACAGCCCCCCACCCCCCCCACCCCCAAGACTATGACTTCCAGTAAAATTGAGATGCCAGGGGAGGTGAAGGCAGATCCTGCAGCTCTGATGGCATCTCTGCATCTGCTGCCTTCTCCCACTCTCAACCTTGAAATCAAATACACCAAGGTAAGTTGTGTTAATTTGTTCTGGCAGGGAAATTTATGCTTTCCCTCCAAAGGAGGGATTTTGCTTAAAATCAGTTTCATTCTGCCCTAACCAACTGGAGCGTAGAGATAAAAAACTACTAAAAGACTGCCTTGAATCTGTAATAAAGCAAACAGATTTTTTACCCTGTAATTGTCTGAAAAAACACAGGATAATAAAAAAGCAAATTAGATCTGTTGGGACTGGCTTTGACACTTCTCTTTAAATGTAGTATTTTCTACAGAGCTGTTGGGGTTTATTTTCAGTGTAAAATCAGTAGTTCTCGAATATGTTTCAGCTGCTTTTCATGTACTTCAGAGGAAGTTACTATACATACCTGTATATCTCAATCAGAAAATAAAAATGTTTTCGTTCTTGAATTACCCTGTGTGCCCAAGGGACTTCTTACAGTTCCTGGAGGACTCAGTGCTACTAGGTTGTTACAGCACTGGAACAGGTCTCTACGAACTTCCATAATACTTGAATACACCCTTGAACAATATTGTGAGAGGGCATATTCTTTCCTACTAGCCTTTAAGACTGATTTTCATAAAGAGCGGGTTAGGAGCAAACCCATTGCGTCAATGCAGAAAAATCTGCTGGTATTCTATGGTGTATTATGGGACTGAATTGTTTTTGTCAATTGAAATGGGCTTTAAGAACAGTTGTTTGTAAATGCAACTTGAATTTTTAAATTAGTTTATATATTTTGAATCTTTGCATCTTTAGTCTCTTTAGTCAAAGAATGTTTTCCTATTTCTTGGAGAAGTTTCAAATGTATAAACAGATTACAATGTGTCAGACTGTTTCTAATTACTGAGTAACTTAATAGGAAAATAAGCATATCAGCACTGGAAAAAGGTGATAACATTTTTATCTACTGGAAATACAACTTCAGGAGCTTTAAAGCTGATAGGAAACTTATTTTCACTGATATAGTGTAATTTTTTCCTCTATATCATCACTTTAAAAGCTTTCATCTTTTCTCTTTTTTAAGCGGGTGCCAAAACTAATTTGTCTTCTAATTTGTTACAGTAATTCCATGTTCTAGAAGAATGTTTCAGAGGAAAGTCAACTATTTTAATTTCATTACATTTCAATGCAAACTGCAACATGCAAATTAAAAGATGCATATGGTTTCTTGCATAGAATTTCTTTGAAAATAATTTAAATAAGGAGTGTAGTTATTTGGTGTAGTGTTACACTTTGGGAGCAATCATACTGTTCAAATAGTATTTGGCATGAATTTTGTTTATTGCTGGTTTCAGTGTAAAATATGCTTTCAGAGTGTTCGGTGGATAATACTTGAGAGTAGTATTATATTTGGTTTGCAGAATAAGGGTACTTGTGCTTCTCTGCTCTACAACTGGAGCATTGGTTCTAAAAATCTTTGAAAAGGTAACAGTCATCAGCAATCATATCTTCCTATCTGTGACAATGTAAGCTTGACAGTAACCTTTAATAATTTAGAATATGTAGTGCCATCATGTCAGAAACATGTAAGATGTTACACATTTTATACTAACAGAACAAGTAAAAGAAAGTTATTTTATTTCAATATTAAGACAAAAGCAACGGCAATATGTTTCTTCTAAGCTTTGTTTTGAGATATCAGGAAACTCCCTGTTGCTTCTGAGAGAAGTTTGGGTTAGGACAGGTATCGAGTATTTCACTTGGCATATCCTCTGTCTCTGTTTTTCTGTCTGTCTCGCCTTTTCCTCCTTTTTCTCTTTCTTTTAGGAAACACAAGTGATTTATAGATAATTGGAGTCTTCAGCTTGGAGTCTTGTCTTGGGCAGGACTTTTATCCAGGATCCACTTTCCCACCTATTACAAAGAAAAACAGTAAAAAATGAAATTATGGATTGTAACTTGATTCATTCTTTTGGAGGAGTGGTCATTTCATGTCTTAAATGACAACTTCCATAAACAGTAAATAACATTGGACTAAAGCACTTTAGCAAAGGAAAAAAAAAAAACAACAGCCCCAAACCTTATAACATCAGACATCTGTAAGCATTCCTAGCAGCCTCTCTTCTGCTTGTTAGCTGAGAATTTTAAATACACAACCAGGACACAGAATTCTTGAAGTGCTTATTACAGCTGTCTCTGAATGTAAAATCTTAACCATTTGGGAGTTAATTCTGTATGAAAAATAGAGGTACCTTTGAACATTTAAATGAAGTGAAGTAATTTTAAAATATGTTTTGCCAACTAAATTCCATTTCTGGAATTCTAAAATTGGGAAAAAGGCCATTAGGGTTAGGATAGAACATGTTAAAATTCCAGGAGTCCCTAAAGGAGATTTGTAAAAGCTTTGTAATATGTGGTGGAAAAAAGTACATTATTATTCATTAATCTTTAAAACAGTACATTATCCGTGGAATTGCTATGAAAGCTCCTTCCAAGAACATAGGTAAAAGAAATACTACCCATGTAATTTTCATGTATTCAATTATTTAGCAGAATTACTGAAACTTGTGAAAATATTGCTCTTGTAGCTTTACTGAAGTGAGCAGAAAACCGTGTGTTAAGTCCTTCTGACTGGTAGACCTGATATAGCACGCAAAGGCAATGTAGTTTTTCGTTGGTCAGAAAAATTATATTTAATTAGTGCCGAAAATTACACGATGACATGTTTTTATGTAAGATGTGCAGCAGTATCTATTGTGACTTCAATACTGGGAGTCAGCCTATGCTCTTTAAAAAAACAGCCATTAGAAATATTTTTCCCAGTTTTCTAATACCTTGGTGTGGTCTCTGTGAAAAGCATTTCAGATGTGTGTAGTAAGAATTGATGAATAGGATGTAACCCAGACATGAAGATGAGTGTTCAAGCATGCAGGGTAAAGTTTTGCTGTGTGGTTAGCAAGTACTAAAACTGCTACATGCAAGATTATATCTCTTGTCATTGTGATGAGTTCTTAATTCTCTACTTCTTAACATCAACATTTGGAGAGGGATTGCATCTGCAGAATGGGCGATCTTCCAGTATTGCATGGAATTAGGTTATTCTGCAGCCCTGTGGCGCAGCAAGCCCTCCTCAGACTTGACAGGAGCATGTTGGCAATGCTGTGCTCCACACGGAAGGGATCATGTAGGTAGGAAGGGGATCCAGCCCTCTACCTGGCAACAAGTCATACTTCTACAAATGTCAACTTCATGCAAGAAAGTCTCCCAGAATAGGCTGCTCCAGAAATATCAGATGTGTGAGACAAATTGTAGCATGATGTCCAGTAAGGACACGTTATGTTCTGCACAGGAAGCACCCCCCTGAGTTGATGGCTGTAAGAACCTGATAGCCTCTGAGGGTGACTAGAGGGTTCTCAGCTTAGTATTATGTTGATGCCTCCTTCTTTCATGCTCTTACAAAACTCCATTCTCCCTCCTGAGACTTGAGCATCTCCCAAGTATCTGACAGCAGACATGGAATCAGCCCAATGGATTAAGCCCTTTGCAGCATTTTCCTCCTGCTATCTCTGAGGGGCTAAAGGTGTTTGCAGGATGTGGCTATCCTTTTGTTATGGTATAATCAAATCTGCTTTGCAAAGTATTTTCATAGTGGTTTTAGTAAGTCACACAAGTGTTCCCCTTTGTGGAACACTTCAGCATCTGATGCTGACACTAGATATGTCCCTCTGTATCATTATATATCAAGTTTTAGGGTATATACTGTATTTAGATTTAATGTTGTTTAAATCTACAGTTTGAATTATCTTCTTGTGTGTTCATACTTTGTAGGTAGTATTACAATCCATCAACCCATAGGAATTGCAGACTATTTATGTACTTCTTTCCAATTAACAGTCTTAATATAGGATTCTTTCTTTCCTCCCAAACCTTTAAGGTCTTCTGCACAAACCCAATTTACCCAGGTTTTGTATGAGGGATCAAGAAACAATTGTAGTCTTATGCATATCCAGTCCCCTGCCTTTGCTTAGCTCCAATACAGCTACTATAGCCTTGTTAATTCAAAAGCATTAAAAATACAGCAACTGGCAACAACTAGATAACTGCTATATTACTGAGTAGGTAACTATTGTAGCAGTGACTTCTTACTGTGCTGAATCTTTAGGGAACGACTGAATCTTGAAACTGAAAATGCAAACTGGCTTAATGCATCAAGCTGTACAATACTATATTGCTGGCTAGCAGGAAATTTTCTTCTCTTTGTCCGGTCTATATGGTCAGATGGTACACTGAAAGAAAAGAGCTATGCAATTCGTGTTTTTCTTATCTTTGCAAAGATGTTTATGATTTCACGTATTCCAGTACAAAAGATGCATATAATTATTTGCACAGCAAAACCAGAAGGTCAGTAATAATCAGAGCATTTGCCTGAGTTGAAGAGCAGCCAAATTCATACTCCTGCTCTGAAACAAACAAGGCAGAAACCTGAATACGGATCCCTACTTTCTGACGGTGGATAGGTCCCAGTTTTGGATGCTATTCACCCTTGGCTATCCTTGGAAAGAGTCTCACATTCTCTCCTGTTGGATAATTCACTTGTAAGTATTTATGAGGCTTGAGAGATATCAACTCGATAGCCCAGTGGGCAGGACCCTTATGGAGGAAATGCAGGATTCAGGTCCTTGCTCCAAGAATACTCACGATGTCGGACAGAGCAAGGATTTGATCCAAGATCTATGGCTCTCTAGGCATTGGCCCTAACTGTAGGACTACTGAGTTGGGATAATGTGTCTTGAAAGCACACCTTCATTCTGACATCAAAAAAAACCAAAAAACCCTTTTTAATTTTCCATTCCATTCAGAAACATTCCCCACAGAACTTCACCAATCCTGGTACATCTCCATATTAAATTTCTTGATGTATCTGCATTTTCTGATAAAATCCCAACAGTCCAAAAATTCTTGCTCATCTCTGCTCAGCCTGTCCATCTCCCTGTCCACGCAGAATTGTTCCCCACAGACCTTAATGGGCTCTGTCAGTTTGAAGTTATTCACTGCTATAAACTGCTTTGTTCCTGGGAGCACCACACAATGGAGCCACTGTATCCGTTTGTCTTCCCTTCTTTACCGTGCACATTAACAGTTGCCTTCAGTAAGCTGTCCATAGGCATTGCAAGTCATTGGGAACATACCAGCATCTAAAAGTAATTTGAACCCTTCCTTCCAACGGGCTTTGCTTTGCATTTACTACCTTTGGTAAATTTCATCTACCCATGAGTTGCCCAAATGCCTTTTAACTTCAGCCCTAGTGATATGTTCTTCAGTAGTCTGATTAATCCGAATAATTTCATCTGAAAACTATGTACCTTACTATTAATTATCTGCAAAAGCAGGTGAACCAAGATATCAATTGCTAGTCACAATAATGAAGGGACACCTTGCTATTAACCTCTTTCCAGGGAGAATTATCCATTTATTTCCAGTCTTTTTATCTTATCTCTTAACCACTTTTTAGTCCATGGCAGGACTTTATCTTTCACCATATGGTTACTAACTTTCCTTAATAGCCTCTTGCTAAGGACTTTATCATCAAAAGCCTTTTTAAAGTCTAAATAAATTATATCCACTGATTCATCTTGGCTCCTCATTTGACTAACTATATTCCAACAAATCTTGCAGGTTTACAGAGATAAATGACAAAAGATGAGTTCAGTGGTCCATATCATAAATTCTTAGTCAGATCCTGCATATGTCACATTTCTTCTTTTACAGTTTTGCAGCTATCTTTCCTAAGACTGAACTGTAACATTTTGCTATTTTTTTTTTTAAGGCAGAATTCACTCTCTGAAACAAGTAACCAAAATGTAAACTTTAATTCACCTGAGAGAAATGGGAGACAAAAAATGCATTTATACAGAGACAACGTTATAAGGACACTATGTAAATGTAACATAAGCACAGACGTGTAAAGGTTTTAAAAAAAAATCTTCAGAAAGTTGCAGTTCTGTGTAGTCCCCTAGTGAGAAATCCTCAAACAAGCGCTAGCATCCCTACTGAAGCGCAAATAAGTCGATAAATACCTATGTGAAGACTTACTACTAAGTATTATGTGGAGAAAGATGAAGTCTAAAACATGATAGCCATCTAAGGGCCCAATCATTCATTACTTTCGTGCTTACTCAGATTAACAGAGGAATTCCTGTTCAGACTGCATACACCAAATTGGCTTCTCTCCAAAACACAAGTTATGTATTTAGGAATTTGTCTAAAACAATATTTCTACTGAGCAGCATTTCTGTTACTTTTAATAGTGTTCTACCTTTGTGACATGAATACAACACATCAATTTTATGTTACGCAGTGTAATTAAGCTTTAAATGTAGGAGCACTTCATTACTAAAAGTATGATGCATCAGAGCATTGCTGCAATAGCATTGCTGAAATACTCTCCAACTGACAAAAAAAAAACTTCATCCTTGTTCACTTGAAGGTTGTTCCTTTCCCAGAGAGCCTAGTGAACTAGATTTTTACCTTATGCCTTGAAACATAATACATTCCAGCTTTGTTGGACTGAAATGGGAAAATACTTCAGAACAGAGAACCATCCACATAAAATTCTGTGACCCAAATGAAAATGTTTAAGGTCAGCTCAATCTCAGTTGACCTCAGCTGGAGATTAAAACACAGGAACCGCACTGACCACTAGAGTATATAGACCTTAATCTGTGAGGGATTCATAGGTAATGAAGACTCTGAATTGAACTCAGAATCTAAAGGGATGCCAGTGGGACAGCTGTGGAGAGGCCTACAGCAGGTGTTTTGGTTACAGAAAGGATATACTTCGCTAATTTCCATGTGGATTTCCAATATACCCCAATTTAAAATAAGTGAGTTACAAAAAAATCCATTTGGCAAGTCACAAAGCTGTAGGAAGTGTTGCACAAAAAACCAGCCTGCAGCCTCTTTGCTGAACTAGGATGGGAAGAAGATGCCAAGGAGACACAGTCCTCTTACCATGCTCTGGTCATCTTGCAATGATTGCACAAAATCCCTCAGTTTTCACTCAGAAACTATCAGAAAGTGCCTTTCTCTACAGAAATTCCAAACACATGTATTTACACAGGTAAAGACTTCACTCTAAAGTGAAACTAATTTATTTCCAAAGCAGAGCTATTTACTAGTTCAGGTAAACACAGGTATTGGCTGACTGTCATATAAAAGCTGGTCTTCCCCTCTTGTGAATAGGTCAGCATGCCTTAAATGTGGCCTCAAGTGACTAGACAGAGCTGGTCAGAACCTCAGGTCTACATTTCATCTGAAATATGATCTCTCCAGCTGGAAGGTCCTTCCAGGCCTGTGCTGCGGCCTTGTGTTCTCATGCTTCAGTGGGAAAAACACCACTTAATACATCATCGTCATTACCCACCACCCTGGTATAGCCTTAGTGCCCTTTTGTGCAATTCCAGATGCCTTAGCTTTTCAAAAGTGGAAGAACTGAGATGCATTAGCATTTGGGATTTCTTTCAGGAACTTTCTTTCAACCCTTTGCAGCACAGTTGGGTCTGAAGCACCCTCGTCTTGGACATGGCCTCTAAATGATTTTCGCTGTATTGCTGGTGTTACTGTTTTACTAAAGATGAGTCCCCAGATCAAGTATTTCACCTGTCATCTTCTAGTGTTCCAACTAATGGCTCTGCATTTCTTCCCTTGGTCCTATAATACATATTAAATTTTGGCTAGAAATATAATTTACCTCGGTATAGCCAAATTAAGATCCCCCCAAGTGAGAAACCACTTCTGGAAATATCTTCAGTCTCCCTTTTATACCTTTCTTAGCCAGGTTGGTTTTGGAATCCACTGCCTCTCCCCACAGCCTATAGTTGCTTATTTATTAAACTTAGGCTTCGCTTGGCTGTTTTACTTGTGTTATCTTTTTGGTATTTTTCTTCAGAATATTTAGTAGCAATTTTTAATTTTCATTTTGTGTTCTGCAGCCTTTTAAAGTTAGCACTTTGTTTCTTTTTTTTTTTTTTTTTTTTGTTTGGCCTATGTTTCCTCTTCTATCTTCCTGCTTAGCCACCCCATTTATTTTCTTGCTTGTGCTTCCCATTTTTAGCCCTGGGAATGCAAATCTTCTTTGACTCTTTCACGTTTTTAAGCCTCCATGCTGATTCTATGGATTTTAATTTCCTAGCTTCAAGCAGGGAGTTTCTAAGTTACTTCCTTTTTTAAAAAAAGTTGCTTCTTGAAGTTTAGTATCCCAGAGAGTAGCGCTTCTTCATGTGTTTCTCTCCTGCAATGAAGCTGAAATTATTTATGTGGTAACCATTTCTCAGGGGTTCAGACACAATTTTTAGTCCTCAACAGGACTATGTAAAATGTTGTTTAGATTAGGATACAGAAAACTGTGTCCTCTAGATGCTATGTCAATGCAGCTCTCACTGAATTAATAGGCAGTTACTTTTGTATCAGCCTTATTGCCTTTGTATTCTTTTTCCACTTCAGTGCCACTCCAATGTCACTTCAGTTGCTTTTATCCAGAAGTCAGTACTTCACTCCTGCTATTCTCCTTCATGATCTACACTGGCTCTATATCTGTGGGTCTACATTATGTGTTTCTCTTCCAAGAAATATCCACGCCATTCCTTGCACACAGAGCTACTCCCCCCTCTCTGTAGCCTGACTTGTCCTCCCTCTGTAGATTATACCTGGAAATTGGGGTATGCCTCTGATAATTCTCATCTCCTTATGCTCAAAAAATGCTAGTCTTATTCCTCTCTGTGATACAGTCCAGATAACCCATTTTCACACTTAGATTTCTTATGCTGGTTTACAGGCACTTGCACTTTTGTTTCCTAACTATAGGATTACCTAGATGAAAATCATGATGTAGTTAGTTGAAAACCCCTGTAAAGTCTTTTCAGCTCAACCACTAAAGCACTTCTCATGACAATGCACCTCTCTCTCATTTACCACTCTGCTAGTGTAAAAAGTCCTTAAAATAGAAATTAGATTTAAACTGGCTTTAATACTTCTTTGCATTGTCAAATTCATTTGAGAAGGCATTTATGTAACTGCCAGTTGGATACATAGATCATATTTTTTTAAGGAACCACTTAATTTTGCTGTTTGAAACATATTTGGAGTTTATTTTAAATGTTCTTTGCATCTAGGCATAAAAGCACTGTCCTGATTCCACTGGCTATTTTCAAAACTTACCAGTATACCATAACATATGCATTTTACGTTTGCTTATGTGCTTTTTTCCAGCTGTAACAGAGTTTGTTCCTGAGTAGTTAGAAACTACCAAGAAATTACCACCTGCCTTTCCAAATCAAGGGTTTTTTTTATTCTCTCCAATTTCTGTGACGTAAGGTTGCAGCAGTCCTGTACCGGAATGGCCTGCACGGACCTTGAGAAACATGCACACATTCTTCAGGACATCTGGCTAAGCCTTCACCCCCTTTTCCATCAGTGCTTGACGGTTTTTTGTTGGTCTTCCTCTTCTTGTCCTTATCACACTTTCTTTACCACAGCTACTTAACAGCCTCTTCTGTCTTTTGTGATGTCTGTGGGATGCTGCTTTCCAGAGAGGTGAGACTCAAGCTCTACTTTTTCACTTGTCCATCTGAAATTGTGATATGAGTCTAACACTAAATGGGTTAGCTGTGCTGATGATGACCTAGGCTTGGTGGTCCAGCCCTTTGATAGTGATTTTAAAATCCATTTGTTACGTTACTAAAGACATTTTTAGCTAGCATCACTCAACAGCAAGTGTTAATATTCTTACTCCTTCCATCAAGGCTTTTAGAAAGCATTAATTGATTCAGTCTCACTGTAAAACTGGTGACAAGGCTCCTTCACAGATGGGGGAGTTTAAATTTGTGGGAGTGTAACCATGACAAACTCAGGCAGTAGGTCAGTGTCAGAGGCAGGATTTCTTGCTAAACCAGCCAGACTACTAGAAGATAAAATCTCTTTTTCTGTACGTACTATTCTGGGAAATGGAAATACAGATGAATTTCAGAGCTAGTGTTTGCATATGGATGCATGTCTCCAGTTCTGTATGGTTATTAATTGCACACTTTTCTGTGCACTCACCTGTATGTGCACACACAGTATGGATGGAAGGACCCCTTTCTTTGTGCACTTTGCTCTCTTTCTGTGTCACTTCATCAGGAGTTTCTCTGTTTTTGTTCCCTTGAGTGTTGTCTGGGAGGCTGTGCCCTCCTTGCTGGAAGATCTACATAATGAGTTCGAATGAAGCTGAAGGTTGTGGTGTTGCTCCCCTCTGTACTCTTTTCCATTAGGAGGAGGAGTAGTATTTCCATTGGTACAATGCAGTGACAGTACTGGAAGTCCAGGTTGTTGTCTCTGGTATTGTTTCTATTCACTTTTCAAAGGATTTGTTTTAGTAAGGTGCTTCAGCATGGGAAGAGAAGGCAGGCCCTGCCATTTAGATGACAACCAGAGCCTGGTGCAGAACATGCCCAGTGACTGGTACAGCACAGCTCTTCCTCCCATCAGCCAAGACAATTGCTTTTAATGTTTGGAGTCTAGCTGAAACACAAATGGGTTCATGCTCTTGCTGTCTGTCTCAGTTCACTTTCCTTGAGGGAGCAACAGAACAAATCCTTGATAACTTATTTCCTGGTTAGAAGCCTTTACCTGCTTTCCTAGAGTGGTTTCCTGTGACTGGGAACCTTTGTAGTCAGCTCTTCCAGCTGTTTGCCTAAATGGTCTTCAGGGAGGCTAGAAGCAGTGAACCTGGAATAACAACATTTGACTTCAGCTAGATCCCATGAGAATTCTGTTATTACTTAATGGATTGAATTGGCAACATACCTTATACCAGATAACTACCAAAGGTTGCATGAAATTAACCTTCACACATGGCTAGTTATTGGGATACTTGCGGAAAGCTGGGCATTGGGTGACATGTTTGCTGTAATTAATACTGGTTTTCATACCTTTACACACCAATAGTATTTGCAATGTTTGGGTGAAAAATTTCTCAGATTAAAGTCTTAATGGTGGTTTTAGCCATTTAGTGATCACGTGTCATTGTGTTCACTACACTGAACATAAATCGTGTCTTGTAAACAGCAGGGAGACTAATGAGGCTTGCCCACATTCTGGTATCATTACAAAGGGTTCCAGTAGAGAAAAAGGGAATTTGGTTAGAAAGGGGAAGAGAAACATGAATTTTAAAGGAAATGGGGGAAAAAATTTCTCAGGACTGCATACATGACATTTGCTTTTAAGGAAGGCTTTTTATTGACAAGACTTATAACCTAATTTGCTCATTTAAGAAAATCTCTGCATTAGTTAGGTTTTGGTTTTGCCTTAGTCCACTTTTTTAATGCTACACATTTGGCAAAAGGTGAGGGTCATGTTTTTAATTTACACACTCAACGTTATTAGTCTGCTTCTATTTAAAGGTGAATAGAAGAGCTCATTTTTCATGCAGGCCTACATCTCTATACAGAATAGCTTGCCAGTCACATAAAAATGTTAAACTCTATTAAATATTGGCATTATTTTGCTAAATCCTGAAGTGTTTTAATTGCTTGGGACTGTAATCAGCTCTTGCAAGAACTCTTCACATCCAGTTTTAGTCTTAGCAGCACACTGTACTTTGGGGTGTAAATTTGTCAGGTATCCAAACACAGCAGGATACTTTGACAGCTTAAGCCCAGTTCTCCCCAGTCAGCCTTATGAATAATAAAAAGTAGAATGACCTGTTCCAGTTCTGTATATTTAAAGTAAATGGCTTGTCAACAGAAGGAACCGGAGGATAAATTAGACTTGAACTCTGAGGAAAGGGAATCTAGCTAAAGGTTTCTTCTCTCCAGAATAATATTTTAAGTAAATAAATCAGTATTTCCCAAGACTTTTTATTGAAAAGAATTTCCAGTCTGGGAGATTTCATTGCAGCATTGAATGAGAGGTATTGGGTTCCTTTGGATCTTACTGAAGAGGAAAAAGGGTTTATAAATCAGACTCCTGGGAATTGTTATCTCACATCTTCTTCTAACAAACACAACAATTTGTTTTAAAGGCTTTCACCAAAGATGTCATAAGTGGTAATCCCTATGTTGTAAGTGGGTACTTAATGTGATTTAACTTAATGCTGATGATGCAAAGCTATTCTCCCCCAAAGCCCATTAAGAACATCCAATTTTCTGGTAGACTAACACTTCTGCTTACTATTGTAGAGATAAGTGACTGTTTAGCCAGGACAATAAGGAATAGTTTCAAACCAAGGCCGCAAAACTGAGTGGCCACAAAGCTGGTCTTTGTGAAAATTCAGACTTTGAATGCAAATGTCACGAGCTGGGTTGTTTGTTTGTTTTGTTTTGTTTTGTTTTTTAAGGAGTAGTTTGAATTTCTGTGTGTACAGACATGTACATACAGGCACTTTGACCTTAACGTGCATATTGGTGAATATTATGATATTAGCAAGCATGGTCTAGGTAGAAAAGGGCCAGTGTAAGCCATTTTTGTAAATGAAATAAAAAACCTGATAAATACTGAATTTTATTTCATGTCCCCCTAAAGTGCAGATAATTCTAACAATTTATCCAAGATAATGCTTCTCATACTGCCTGCTTATTTGTTTGTTTTACTTTTTGTATTCTGTACACACAGAATAACATGAAAGGAAATGTCACTGGCACCATTTAGCAAAACATGTTAACAGTAATATTTGAAAATATTCGGGATGCAAAGTAGAAGTGAAGGCAAACTTCCCAGGAGCTTATGGCTGCTTACTTGGGTCTAATATAGAGTTAGCACTTCGCAGGTCAGTGGCTCTGCTATTTGTCTCTGACCTAACAGATCTGGAGTTCTTCACATCAAAACCAAGTCTTGCTGAGCGCAGATCAAATGTGTTAAGGTAAGGATCTTGCCAGTGATTTATCGTGCCAGGGAGGGGTGATCAGGCCATAAGGGGCCACTGCAAATGAAGTTGACATTCCAGCAATTTCTCATGTGTAGTAAGGTAATTTTCTCAGATGGAGCTTTTAAGTCCAAATAAATTTGTCCATTGTATTTTTCTGTGTTGCCTGTAGCATCTGAAATCCCAGTAGGAGTATTTATTTATGCAGCATAGCTAATTCCTAAGTAAGAACTTGCTGTTTGGTGATGAACATTTAAAATGGCAGTTACCTACAAGTGATGAGCTGCTAGATTCTTTTAAATGGCAGAATACGCCGTCCATGTACAAATAAATACACCACACTGCTTTATGTCCCATGTAACGAGCACACAAGACTTGCAATGCACAAACAATGCAAAACACAGGAAAACTATACAGGCTAATACTAGCCTTGTTTGTAAAAACCCCTTCTCATTCCCACTGTTTCAAATGAGTCCTTGTGGAAGGCTTTCCAGGATCAAGTTCTGAATAGCCACAACTTCATTAATGCCCTGCGACAGCCCAAAAATTTATTCTGTAAACAAATACTCTCTCCTCTCCACCCCTGATTTAATGGATTTTTAGAAATCTTTACTTATTTCATTTTTAAGTTGCAGTAAGTGACATCAAGGATCATACTCCATAAAAAATACTGCCATCCTTGCCCAGATCATTCAGTGACAGCTTTTCTTTGTTATTAGTGGAAATGTAGAACATACTTAATTTTTTAGTCATCCTGGCTTCAGAAACTGTCTTCTGATGCAGTGCTAAGACAGTAAATGTTCTTCTCCAGCAATTAAAGAAAGCTCCACAAGTGAAAGGATAATTAAAGCTTAGGAGCTTAGTTTCTTAGGAATACATGAAATATTACCTGAGCTATGAGAAAGTGTTATTGCTCCTGTATTGTGCTACTAGCAGCAGATAAATTAATTAACTGGAAAAAAGTAGGAATTACTTTGAGGAAGCCTTTATGTGCTGTAAGAAAAGTTTCTTCCCAAAGGTTTAATAAAGCAGCTAAAAGGAGTAAAACGTTTGTGGTGGGGATAGTTCAACAGACAATACAATCTGAAGTTTCTTCTCTTTAGATTAATTTTCTTTAACAACCAGGCACAAAATAATCCCTTTAAGGAGACTGAATTGAAATAACGGATGCTATATCAGCATATGGCACAGTGAGAAACTAAAATAGAAAAGGGTATCATCACAGTTTGGCAGCCTGGGTTTTGTGCAGGAAATACTTGGGGGGGGAGGAGAAAAGTAAGCATGCTACTGCATGTTGTTAAGATTTATTTAATCTTCTTAACTAATTACTCACACTTCCTAATTCAAAATCATACAAACAAAAACGTTTAGATAAGCTGGGAGTTTTTTCAAATGGGTGCCCCCTACAGCTTAGAAAATAAACATGACAGGTTTCCCGTCTGATGTGCTGCCATTTGCAAAAGAACAGACCCAGCTCTCAGAAAGAGAGAAGACTAATTAAGACAGGAAGACAGACAGGTCAAACATTTGGTGTGAGGGATTTGGGACATAGGGGAGAAAAAAATCATGTTACATTCCACTTTCACAGCAGACTGACAGAGGGCTTCAAGCCCTTTCTCAAATTCCATTTGCTGCTCAGGACTCTGGATTCCCCATTTTCTCCTCTGTTGTGCCTGTTCCCTAGCATACCACTCCGCAAACCTATATTAGCTGTGAGCTGGCTCAGCAGGGGACCTGCTGTATCTACCTTTAAGCACCTCATCAAGATGCCTAGGTGAGTGGGCCAGTGCAACAGCACTGGAGAGACAAGCCCTTAACAGGTGAGGGGGTGACTGAGCATGCCTGGGCGGTGGGTACTGCCCTGAGGGGGAGCTTCTCCCTCTCCTCCCACCCCACAGGGACTGCAAAGAGGCTGAGCTTCTGCATTAGCTGCCACCACTTGGTGCTAGATCATATGAATCCTCCAGCTTACGTCTGCCAGGCTGAACACTGACTTCATTTACACATGCTGAAATGTCACTGAGACCTTGATGTATTCACCTATTTTAAATACTTGGCTTCTGAGCCAAAGTCCACTGTTGTCAAGGACTGTTTCTGATTTCAGTAGGCTTGGCTCAGGTCTTGCTACTTGGAAGTTATATCCAGAGAACCTGAACACTCTAGTTTTCTCATCCAGGCATATGCCCTTGGCAGAGGGCTTGGGTTGCATAAACATAATTGTGCTGGATTTTGACATACTGCTGTGCTGACAGCAAAACTAGAGCAGCCTCATTCATTTCTTCTGGATTTTCTTTTCAATTCCACTTTTTTATCCTCCTGCTGTTGTATGTTTCTAAATGTTTAAAATTCTCCAACCTTCTCAGTACATTCTGAAGTCTTAAGTCTGTGAAGCTTGGGTTTGTGAAGGAAACCCCCGTTTACGGTAGACTGTGTCTAAAAGCCATGACATTATCTTTCTGACTCTGAGGTCCAAATGAGTTTTTAAAAAAAACAAAACTGAACACCCGAAAACACACACAGCTTTAGAAACGAGCTCTTCTCCCTTTTCAATTTTGTGGGTTTTTTGTTTTGGGTTGGTTTTTTTTGGGGGGGGCAGTGAGGTAAGTAGCGGGAAGGAGCCAGGACAACCCAGCAGTCAAAGAAAAATAAAAATCAATGTGTTCTGCTTTTGTTTGGCCCTTGCAGACCTCACAGGCTCTAGAGAGGTGTCAAGCTTCCAGTGAAACAGCTTTGTCTCCCAGTAGAAACACTTCTCTGGTGGTTGTTGCCGTTGTTTCCTTTTCGTCAGCTGGTGCCTAATTCAGCTCCCACTGAAATCAGTTGGATTTTCCATTTTATTTTACTGTGGGTGGGATTGGACCTCTAGCGGCTGAAAACCAGTTATGTCCACAGTAGCTTGCTTGCAAGAATTCAGTTTAGTCCAAAGTTCAGTGTTACTCATGTACAGGTCACTGTTACTCTTCTCAAAACAATTACAGTTCCTCCACAGTTGAAAGGCATCTCATTACAAGAACAAAATCTGGGTAAATTCTGTAGGACCAGTACTGCTCTGTGGTAACTGCAGGCAATGACATGATAACCATTTCTGTTTGTGTGCTTAAGCCAGGCTGCCCTGATTTATGCAGGTGTATTGTTGGAAAGTGATGCAGTCATTGGCACTGCCCAACGAAAGGCTCATCCGCAGATTGCCTTGAGAAGCAGGGTTCTGCACTGAGAATATTTGGGTAGGTTGGCCTCAAAGTCTGTGGCCCATTAGTCATGATTTGTGACCTGCCAGCAAGGAGCTGTTCTTCTGAACAATCCCCTTCTTAAAACCAAAATAAAATGGCCCTGCTCATCAATCGCTGGCCAGTCAGCAGTTGGTCTTCTGGAGTTGGCTTTTGATTTCCTAGTGCCTACTTATAAACCAGGTTTTCACTGATTCTGTAGCCAGCTGTTGGTTTCCAGTCAGTCACAGGAGTGCCCCACAACATGCTCTGGCTAGAATGTGAGAGATTTGTTCTATCAAGGCAGCCATAAAAGTGAAGGAAAACAAAGCTTGAGAAAATAAACAAGCTGCACCCCTGACTGGCAACTAATCGTTAGGACTCTTGAAATGTTTCCAAAGGAGAAGAAATGAAGTTTCCGAGATGGGAAAGGATATGAAATTTCCTGACCAGACTGAGGCACAGGTGCCCGGTATCTGTGATGTTATGCAGTATTTACCAAGTGAAATGCTGCTGCTGGATTTTTTGCATGCCTTTAAAATTGTTGTGTGTCGTGTCCGATCCCCCGCCCCCCCCCCAAAAGGCCACTATGTATTTCTTAATGCCTCCAGGTATGAGAAGACGCTGAGGGCCAAACAGCTGTGATTCTTTTATAAAGTACTCTGGCATCTGATGCCCCCTCCCCCATCCTTGCAGATTTAATGTCAAAGGCTCTCTAAGGAGAAAGTCACATATGAAAAAAAGATCTTTGATGGAATGAAACTATAACCAGCTACTAAATCAATTGAGTTAAGAAATTCCCGTTCCTTCCTCCATTCATCCAGAACCATATCTCCTGTGGGAAGCCATTATTACTTGGATGTTAAAATCCTCTTCCTGTACCAAAAAACATTTCTGGAGCTGCAACAGCACAAAACCAATGTTTATTAAATCCATGGGAAAATAATTCCACCTCTAAGGAGCTGAATGCTAGGCCACTGTCTGTCCACTGGCTGAAGTTCTTACTTATACAGCTGGGGAGCCTGAAGAAAATGTCTGATGACATCATCACTAAGCAATAGCGAATTAAGTATGTAGATCATCATTTCACTTGCACATGATTTGAGAACAGTTTCAAGAAAGGAAATAAAAAGTTACATTGTTGCCACCTGTGTTGATTACTCTTATGAACTAAAGGAGCCCAAATTACTTTTCTGTATGTTTTCAGAGACGACAATACAAAAAAGAGAGGCAGGGAGCACACAGGAATCCCCTGTGAATTTAAAAATCAGTTCCATTTTCCAAATCCAGGGCTAGTCCCTTGGTGAACATCAGAGGGAATCTGCAGTGCCACGAAACAAATCTCATTCAACTAAGAGCTGCAAAGGAGGTATTAGTTCTGTGCTGCGTTTTAATGAATGATATTTATACACACACCCCCACAAAGATAGTTGTTTTGTACTTCCTCAGTGGTAAATAGTGATGAAAACACAAAATCCTATCCATTTTTTCCCTACTCTAAATTTTGCTACTACTGCATTGCAGATTAGATTGTTCAGCCTGGTTTTATACACCTCCCTTTGTCTTTGACTACTTATCACTCCAATTACCTGCATGGTTTGAAATGAGCATTAAGTTGCTAATTATTAGTAAGCCAACTGGGGCAGATGGCTACTTAAACAAGATATTGTAGTTGTTTATTTGCAAAACTTAATTTGCTTTGTTTTATGCTTAAAGCATTTACTCTTGGCTTGATTTCAACACTGATGAGCATCCAAAAATGCTATTCAACTCAGTGCATAATGCTTTTGAAATGCAGGTCTTACGCAAAATGCAGTATATAATTTATTTCCCACTACGTGTCAGTAAAGTCTCAAATTAACCTGAATTTTTACATTATAACTTTTTACATGAATTTTTTTCCTTTCTGTGCTTTTTTGTATGATGCAGTATCTCAAAGGCGCTGAACAGTCATGTGCCCTGTAGGATGGGTCAGACTGCTTCCTTGGTTAGTCCTATGGAACTCCGGCAACAGTGGCTGTATGCAGTTAACCATGGGCAGCATCTGAACCTAGCAAATATGTCGTGGGACCATCATCTTGCAAAGTTCTATCAAAAGGTCTATAATAAGTGTGTGTGTGAGGAGGAGGTTATTGTCAGTACCAGGAGGAGTGTGCCTGTCCTTTTAGGGAAATGCAATGCCCTCTCCATCTTTCATTTGGAAAGGAACAGAAATTATCAGGAGACGTTTGGGATGAGATCTCACAAGAATGATGACACTCCAAGGGCATGCTCACAGGGACAACTGGCAGCTTCCAACTGCACCTGTAAGGCCTGTTTGACACTTCCCCATCCCACACACATACACACCTCACCCAGCCACTACCTCTGCTGCTGCCCTGTTCTGCCTGTTGCCTGAGGCGGCATTGCTGGTGAACAACTAGCATTTTGTTTCCTCATTAGACCACTGTACACCAGCTACAGCCAGATTCCTCACTTACAAGAGACACTGTCTGTTTTGCCACTTGGGTTTGTTCTTGGCCAAATCACTGTACTGACAGGGACATCTACGTAAAACAGGAAGGTTTGCCTTTTCTCTTCCTCCTGTGACACTACTGCAGTTACTGGCTCTACTGAGAGTAGGTGGCAAACTAAATGTTCATGTATTACAAAATTTTTCAAGTGTTCCCTTCTTCCCTTTCCATTTTGGCATGGTTTTGTTGATAGCACAATAAACAGGCCAGATTATTTAACTTCTCACAATACCGCATAGCAAATACATGACATACTATATACTTTTTCTTTTCCTTACTGCAAATCACAAAGGTAACACTAGGACTCAAACAAAAACAAATTACCTCAGTAACTCCTGGAAAACTCAAGTGGTTAATCAGTTACCTTTTATTTACATACATATGCTTAATGCTGAATTAAGTTGTAAAAACCAAAGGCTGATTTATAGCCCCAGTCAGCCTTAATTAACATTGATTCCAGGGGAATAGTAAATGTGAATAGCCTTCACAATTGAGGTTGAACAATGAACTCACTGGGTGTTGTCCAATTTGTAGCATGATTTACATGGAAGCAAGCCCTTCTTTTTTCTAGGGTTACCCCTTTTTCATCTGGTGTTGAGGATGGGTTATATATAATCCATGGATACGAACATTTGCTGTCAAATATTCTCCCTGATTTAGAGTTAGCCTTTACCATGGTCACTATAAATAAGGCAGGGGAAAAAAAAACAGTTTGAGGCTTTGCAGGGATTCCTTGTTCTTGCAATGTGTCATCGGTTGTCCATTTCGTGGCATTTTTACGAAGTGGCCATAATGAAAGTCAGATTAAATGTAAAGGATATATACATTTAACCAACAGCCATTGGAGTCAGTAGTGCTGGAAGAGTTATAAAAGCCCCTGTGAATGCAAATTTATTGCAAAAGAATCTGCGTCTTGGTGGTAGGAATATCTGCTGAATGGTACTACCTGACACTGAACACCTAAAACTTTCAAAAGTGAATTATTTAAGTGTAAGGTTTTGCTTGTAAAGCCGGCAGCTGTTGCATTTCAAGACTTGAAACTGTTCCAAAACATGGGACTAGGTACTTTATTTGTGCACTAGAGTAAATACTCTGATTTTACTGCCAATTTAAATGTGCTCAGTTTACAGTAATGAGCTTGTATGGGCAATACCTTGTTTATAGAAAGTGGAATAGGAAGAAACTAACGTTAACCATTAACAGTAGCAGTTTCTCTTGCCTTCAACTCTAACTTTATGCCAAATAGATCCTTCCCACGTCCTATCTGAAATACTTGCTATTACTGTTCTTTTTCTAAATCTGTGGGGTAAATGGAGCATTCAATAAAATAACACACCTTATAGTTCCAGTCAATTACAACACGCTTGTAATTCCAAGGCACTATTTCTTATTCCTATGGTGAAATGTATTTTAAGAGCAAATACATGTCCTGTGTACTAGCAAACGCGATGATAGGTGTTCATCCCAGCAGAATGTAGTTAACATTTTAAAATCTTTCTAAAAAAGAACAGACCACTTTCATAAGGGAAGAGTATTGAATTGCTGTTGCCTCTACTTCTCAGGTTCCTGTATTCAACCTAACTGTTTTATTCTTTCAAGACAGATAACACGAGGAACCTATGTGTTTATGTACATACTGTAACCTTAAACAAACATCCTTACATATCCTTTGGCTATCTGTTCCTGAAGCTGCAAGCTTTTCTCCCTTCCCCTCCCTCCTCAGCACACCCCCACATGCCCTGGGCATGGAATTAATTCCACCTAACTCAGTGGAAAGGATGACAGCAAAATCCTTCTTCCACACAGGTCACAGATCTCAGAGTTTCTTTGTTGCACTTACAGTCTAAAAAGTGACAATGATACACCAGAGGATTTTGGCTTATGGTGTTAGTCACTATGGATCATACTGGTGATTCTTTCATTATCTTACTTTGGCTGGATTAGCTCCAAAATGTCCTAACAGGGCCAGTGCTTTGGTTTGCAAAGCAGTGTAATCATTGAGCAGGAAGACACCATCCACGGGCTGAGGAGCTTACAGTCCACAGCCATGAACAGGTTCAAGATAAATACAGCGTGCAAAGAAAGTAATGGTGTGGTAGGGCCTGGGTTTGGCTACCTCTGAAAAACCAAAACAAAAAAGGGGGGGGAAAGAATCGAAAGGATGGACTCTGAAATAGATGAAAGGGCACACAGCAAAGTGGCTGCAGCTAGTGGCACAGGGAAGATGAGGAAACACAACAGAAACACATCCATAAAAGCAAAAGCACACGTAATTGTTGGTTTCTTTGCACAGTTGTTGTATCACCAGGGTCTTTTCAAGGCAGGCATGGCTTCCTTCTGCCCATGTCCTGAGTCAGCCAGACGTGAGTCAGCTGTGAACCAGAAGCTATGTCACTGCAGTTAGTGTGGCACTGAGCCTGAGCTAATAAGCCCTGCTGAGAAGAACACAGCTACATGGCTTCCATTTGGCTTGAAGAATAGATTGAGCAAGCTTGATCCGGTAACAGAAAACTCTACAGACATATTTTCGCCTTCATGTGCAAATATGAGTGCAATTTCTTTATGTTCTTTAAAATGCACAAGCACACCAGTGTCCTCACCATGTTCTTTTCTTGCAGTACCCTTTGGTGTTGCAACTGTTCACCTTGCGCTTTCTGACTCTATTTTCTCTTGGCTGCTTTTTTTGCTTGAATAGTGTTGGGTTTTTTCCCAGCTCAGTTTCTTCTCATCAATTTATGACTATCTCTCTACTCGTTCCGTTCCTTCCTTAAAGATACGTTGAAGCTTTGGTGATCCTCTTGCCTTAAACATCGAGCATTTCAATGCTGATGCTTTTTTTGCCATCAGACAACCTGTGAACTCTTAAATTACAGTAAGTTTTAAACTAGTTAGTTAGCAGGCTGGTGTGGCTATCCTCATTGTACTATTCCAAGGCTACAAAAACAGCAGCTGATCTATAATCATATTGTACTATTCTTTCACTAGAAAGGAATGGTATTACGTTCCATTCATTTCTACATGAAAAATATGTAATTTTTTGTCCTGTTGTGCCACATCAAACTTTGCTATAAAGAAAACAAAACAAAACAAAACAAAAAGGAGCCAACAAAACATGATACCATTTAAGCAAAGTCCTTACATATGGACTGTCTTTCATCATCTCCCAGAGCTCATCTGGCTGACCTGAGCCATGTACCAATACAAAGGTAGCAGCTTCTTTATTGCATGGTAGTAAGACAGTAGAAAGTGCAAGAGTAAAGAGGTGGCAAAGTACTACTCTGGACAAGTCGTTTGTGATGTTTAGTCTGCCTAATCAGTGAGACAGTTTTTGTCCCAGCATCCATGGCGGTTCTGTGAGGAAATTGGACCAATACTTAATGTATTATTCATTCTTGTTCCAGAGCTATGATCTAAACAGATAGGCTAGTTTCTACCACCTGACTGTCTCTGACTGGAACTGAGAGTCCTGGATCTTGCAAAGGGTCCCTCAGCTTCCTACTCATCTACAGTTGTAGGATCCATATGGGGTGTATGCTTTGTATGGGTGGGGCTTTGCTTTGTTTTAACCAGAGAAAGGTCCCTGTCTCTATAATCACAGCTTAACCCCTCATGCAAAAAAGGGTGGTGAATATTCCTTCTATATAGGGGTGAACTGCTGCCTCCAGTGAAGTCAGTGGTAAAATTCCAATTGAATTCAATGAGGCCAGAATGTCCCCTTACACATTTAAAATTGTATTTCATGGAATAAAATGAAAGAACATTGATAACTAAACTCCAAGGAACCCATATGGTGCCTGGACTTTTTGAACATATTTGCTCTTAGAAAGATTTCAAGGACAGGAAGAGTCTGAATACCTGGAAAAGCTTTCACACAGTCATTTTCCTAGGGTGACTTATATTTGCTGATAAATAATTGCATCCTGTTCTTGAAAGTCATTCAGTAGAAAATAACTGGCATGTATGCAGCTACCTGTAAAAATCTGCTTTAAATAAACTCATTCATCATTACCTCTTTCAAGACAGCTTTTGTCAGCACCATTAAAATTCAAATTTGGTTTGCCCATGACAATTAAAATTATGTCAACACGAGAGAATTTAACATTTCCATTGTTCCAAGCAGATAAGCAAGTTAATTCTGTGCTGCAAGCCATCACTGTAGCCATAATCAACTGACTGTTGAAGAACTGTGATGTTTGAGATTATTCAGCCTTGACTGGGTTGTATCAGTGACCAAATGTTTACTTACTGAATTGAATGATTACCCCAAATCCTTGACTTGTCTCCAGCAGTTTCAAGGCTTTTTCTCTGATACTTTCTGATGTCTTTTCTTAGGTTATTTGTTATAGTTTTTGAACCAAATTTGAATGTCAACCAAGTTTTTTAGAGTTTGATGTTGGTTCTATGGTAACACTGCCACAGAACACAGGAAGACATCAGGGGCTGACCATTAGTCTGAACTCTTAAAAACTGTTATTTTCATGGGCATAAATAAGTTTCAACTGTTTTGCATTAGAACCTGCAGCCTTTCCCAGGACTTTGTTGTTATATACGCTATTGTTTGTTCATGTAGGAGGACTGATGACTTTTCTTCCTTTTCTAGATTTTCATCAATAATGAGTGGCAAAATTCTGAAAGCGGGAGAATATTCCCGGTATATAATCCAGCAACAGGAGAGCAGATCTGTGAGATCGAGGAAGCTGACAAGGTAACTCCTCGTGTGAATGGGTAGAAATGTATAAATAGGTCAAAGCAACAGGTCCAGAATAGTGCTGTCGGACAGTTCTTTTATTTATCACAGTTCTAAAATCCATCATGTCACTAAAGTGGTACAACAACAAATTTCATAAGCCTGGTAATGTTATTTACCTCAGTGCCTTTGGTTTTCTTCTTCCTTCTTGACAGGTTGATACGGACAAAGCAGTGAGGGCAGCTCGCCTTGCTTTTTCTCTAGGTTCAGTTTGGAGGAGAATGGATGCATCAGAAAGAGGCCATCTTTTGGATAAGCTAGCAGACTTGGTCGAAAGAGACAGGGCAATTCTTGCTGTAAGTAGCACATGGAAATCAACAGTCAAATCACCTGTCAGTTTTACATTCTGAAGGCATATTATTTCATAAATATGTTAATGTGAATTATGTTTGAAAACTACACTCAGCTTGATGGCTGAGATGGCTGACTGTCTACTGAAGACCTGATCCAAAGCTCACCGAAGTCAAGAAGAGTCTTCCAGTTGACTCAAATGAGCTTTAAATAGGACATCAGACAAATGATACATACATGTATGCCTGTTATGTGGGCTTGTAACTTTTCTAAAATAAAAAATGGAAGACTGAGTGCAGTGAGCTGTGCAGATGTTAATGAAATGGCAGGTGAAATGCTTACTGACATTTAACTGGTAACATGAATTCTGGGTATTGCACTATTTTGCTCATCTATGAAGCCATCTAAGCAACGGCATTGTTAATGTTGTTTTCCGCATGTCAAGTGCTTTGAACTAAGCTGGTGAACATCTTAATTCCAGCTTTGTCAACACTTAAATCATCTTACCACCAATGTATACTGTAAAATCGCCACAGGGAGAAGGAAATGCACAGCAAATCAAGTTTACTCTGCCTGTTATTTGATTTGTATTTCTAGACCCAAGTTCTTTACTGAATTGCACTGCAGGCAATGCCATTAATTGCCCTTGGGGATATAAGTCAGTGCAGAATTAGGCCTCCATTCTTCTCTATAGAAACTCATTTGATGGTTGGTGTGTTACACATGGGCGTACTTTGTCCATTCTTAATGATTTCTATTAGATAGGTATTGAGAAAGAGTTAAGCTACTCAACATCTTAGAATATTTTATTGGATTCTTTTTGCTAAATGATCTTAGGAACCCCTAAGAGGATAGCTTATAAGATACTTTTAAAAATAGGAATATTAACTTAAACGTAAGGACATTAGCTTGTTAATTTATGAGCTTCCCTAGAGGAGAGTTGGTTTATTTGATGGCAATAAATAAGCTGGCTGTACAGTATAGATATCTCAGACCTCAGCAGGAGTCTTGGCAGCCACACAGAGAAATTTTTACATTCACATCAATTACATAAAGAGGGATATGTCCATTCTTCTCTTTATGGATTCAGATCATTAATATGGGGTTACAGGGAGCCCCTTAGCTGTTATTAACATAACAGAACCTAGTTTGACAGGCATTTTTATCTTGGCTCCTGATTAAAGCAATTTAGCTTTTATATATCTGGACCAAACACAGTGGCTTTTAGGTCCAAAATACATACAGGCACATGTACATGCATGTGGATACACACACAAACCCCCAAGACAGACAGACACATGCACATAAACATGCACGCACATGTTCTTAAAATCATAGTCATTCCAGAATACTCCAGAAGGAGCCAGTTGTGGTTTTTTTTTTTAAGGAAAATGCTTTTTGTTTACATTTGCAAAAAGAAATAACACAAGGGATCAGATAGTTGTTCTGAGCCTCGTGGGTTAAGACTATGCCAAGGCATAACGGTTTGGTCTTAATTAAAATCTCTCATGATTCGAGAGCTGTTAAGACAGTGCATTCTTAAGTACAATAGTCTAAAAATGCTACTGTGCTGATATCTCTTAACTTTTTCTTATCCCCTAGACTATGGAATCATTGAACAGTGGCAAACCTTTCTTGCAAGCTTTCTATGTAGATCTTCAGGGAGTCATAAAGACCCTGAGGTATTACGCCGGTTGGGCAGACAAAATCCATGGAATGACCATTCCTGTAGGTAAGGGGGATTAAAACACAGGTACGCGCCTAAACCATCTCATGGCCAAATGCCTTAATAGATTACAGCTTTGTGAAAGGTAGAAGAGAACCTTGTTTTGGTCTTATAGTGTGTAGTATGTTGCTGAAGCAGAGGTTAAGTCAGCAAGGGCTGGACAAGATGACCTGCTATTGTTCTGCCCCACATGCCCATCTCAAAGAGTGTTTTCTTTCTTTTGCACGTGTCCATCTGAGAAGGAGATAGCTCAATACCTACATTTAAATATTGTTACACTTATAAAAATGGACGCAGCGTAAGCCTGACAAATACCTTGGCACACTAACATAAAATAGTGTTAGCTGCCTGTTTAAGAACTGGTATATTTGTGTATATATCTTATTAATATCTGTCTTCTTGCTGCCTATACAAATCATTTTACTTGGGACTAACACTGGATCCAAATAAATTTATACTTTGAGAGAATTTGTGATGTTACTGTACAGAACTGAACATACGTATCAAATATAGTTTGTTATATATCCTGCTTCAAATTATTCAGTGGGATGAGTTTTATGTTGTATGTATAAATCTTTATGAGTGCTAGGAAATTAGTTATTTTGCTCTTATATTTTTCTAAAGAGATAAGGAAAGAAAAAATCCTTACCATTATTTTTATTTAACAAGTATCTCCCTCCTGCCCCTCCCTCCCAGGTGTTCAACAAATACAGGCTGCATTTTCTGTTGTGAACATATTCATTTGCAGTCTGAACTAGATGTACCAACTGCTATAATTACACAAAATGGCACATGACAGCAAAGAATGATTTTATGGAGGTGCAGTCAATAAGATAAATGTACTTATCTTTCACATGCATAAAATAAATCTTTGGAAAACCAGTAAGGAAAACAAACATTTATTCTATGGATTCTTTTTGGCTTCGTGGTGCACACTGTTGATTGCACATACATGTTTATTACACTTTACTGAAGGAGACCAGAAAGGCACACTCACAAGTAAATGAATTTTGCTGTTGCCCATCTATTTCCATAAAATTGCATTATGTAACACAGTATCTGAAGTACACTAGACTGCCTCCGTACAGTGAAGCACAAAACTATCAAAGTTAAGCAAGCAGATAAACTGAAAATGCAGCCCCAGAATTTTCAGGAGGAAAACAGATCATGTAACTGTTACTGCGGCATTACTCATCATGGTGTTTCAGCTTATTAAAACTGTGGTGTGTACTGACTGATGTTTATCATCACTAGTATATTTTCATCAAAGAAATGACAATATTTCAGGTGTAGACTCTCCTATAAGGACTACTGAAGATTGACAAATTCAGTTAGGCTGAGATTCATTAATCCTGGTTTTGCTGCTTGCACTTCACATTTAAACATGAAAAAGTGCAGAGCACACCATAAATTCATATATTCAGCAAATTTCCTGTTCCCTAATCCCTTTCTCCCTGGTCAGTGAATGCCACCTCCTCACTCGCTAGTCCTGCAGGTACACAGAATTTAGGTCAGTCACCAAAAGGCATTGCCAGGTTAAGGAGAATAAATATTCTCTGCTTATTCTTGTCCTCAAGTAGTGTATCAGATGAAAACCCTGATTTTTTTCAGTGAGGTGGGCTACGCTGGGGGAGAAGAAGGCACATTTTCAGCAGGCCTTCCTAAATGCAAACTTCAGTGCTAACAAGCAGAGTTAGCAGAAGTGTAGAATCATAAGTCCATTCACAGATTTTCAGGGTATCAGTTAGTTCTTCCTCTTGATTTTAACACTCCTCTGTATTCCACTAGTTTCACACCATAAATTTGTCATTCTTATAAAGCTGTTTTAGAGCAAGGCCAGTTAAACAATGGTGCTCTTTACATTCACTTACCATCAGCTCATCAAAGAAAACCAAACAAGACAACAAAACCAAAGTAAAAACCTTATTAGATTTCCTTCTCTTTCTGTTCAGTGTGCTAATAAGTCTGAAACCTCCCAATCTTTCATCTGTTTCTGTTGAGGTTTTCTCTTCCTCTAAATACAAATAGGCAAGTGATAGATAAGTAGAACAACAGTGTGTTTTACAGTCACATTCCTTTTGGTCCCAGAGCTGCTAAAACCTTCAGACTGCCCTTTGTTTGTTCCCATGCAGAAAGCCTTGATGATTTAAATTAAAACAGAATGAGGCTAGGGCAGACACTGTTAAACTAATAAACTGAATGCAAGAAAAAATATATCTTTACATCAATATATGATAAGCTACATAAAGAACTACTAAAGAATCAACTCAGCTCTCCTCACCACTTGTTTGCTGAGTGCTCCTGTATGAGGCATGTGGCTGTATTATGATTGTTATCCAAATAAAATATCTGGGACAGAGACTCCTGATGGAAATCCGAGCAAACACATCTGTGGAAGGTATTGCTGTCCCAAAGTGAGATCCCTGGATAAATGGGGCTTTCTTTCTGATTAAAAAACAAAAATCTTGGGGCCAGGTGCTAAGCAGCTGCACATTGATCTGGCTCTGCTGATATCAGTGAGGACTGAAGAATGCCAGTTGACGTCACCTGAGTATTAAAAAAACTTTTAAGACAAATTTTTAGATTGGATGTGGGATCAGACTGTCAGATCCCTCTCGAGCAATGTTCTTCTGGCTGCCAGCTAGTAGAAGGAGAAGAGTAACCATCATCAGCAACAGCATCTTAGCATAAGTGTCATTAGCATGACATGTATAAACTAATCTTAAAACTCTAAAATGTTTTAAAAGTCTCCTATTTAATTTCTGAGCATGGGGGAGCTTTCTATGCTCACTGTTCAGAAAAAGTGATTCACTTCATCAACCTTGAGTTATTTTGCCATGGCAACAGCTTAGTTTATATTAGGGACAGGGTGGCTCAAATACATCTGTGGTCTGCCCAGAGGATCTGAAGCTTCTGAATAACTTCAAGTTGCGTATGTTCATAAATATATTGTTAGAAAGCACCCTCAAAGATCCCATCCAGTCTGTGGATGGTGGCCTTTGGAAGTAGGTGTCAAAAAGGGCTGCTGTCTAGAGTGTAGTGGAAGAAAGCAGGGCAAACAACTCTGAATGGGAGGTATTGCTCTGCAGAAAGAATGTTCTGCCTGCATTCGGTAGAATTAACCACTGTTCGTCTGACTTGGCAAGCGGGTTCAGGTTATCTATAATTTTAAGTTATGAAGCACACAGACATGTGGCAATGATTATGCAGTGACAATCTAAAGTCAGACAGTGCTAACATAACTGTGTTACTGTTATGTTGTCACCATCCTTCTGGCTGAGAATCCACCTCTCAGTACTACCAAGTGAAAGCTGGTATTTTTATCTGACTCCTCTATGTGCCTCTTGGGCACTTAGACAGGTTTGCCTGGATATACTTATCTGTATTTTGACTTCTACTTTACTTCTCTCTGGTCTGATGATTCTTCCTATGATCTGTGAACCACTGCGAGCATCTGTGAAAGATAACCTAGAAAAATCACACACATCTCAATTTGTGAAACAACTTCCACTGGGAAGTTGTTAAGCATCCAGAAATCAAAAGGGTGCAATGACATTTTGTCAATGCAGAGCAAACTGACTGACCAACTATTTTCTTCCTCCTTTTCCTGATGTGAATCTCTTCTCTCTCCCCCTCCCTCATCTCCTCTGTTCTGTCCCTTGTCTTGGTTGCAGACTATTGTTACCTTTCTCATAATTATCCTGTATCTGGCCCCCAGCTGATGTATTAGCTACTCTAGCTCAGGTTTCTATGGAGCAATTCCTGTAAAGTAGATGTACAGAAATAACCAGACTGAAAATAAGTTACTTCTAATCAAATTTAAGTTGAAGTATTTACTTAAACCCAAGAAGTTTATGGATTAACCCATTTATTGTTACCAGATGTATAGTACAGGACATTGCAGCAGGTTCCCAAAATGTTGTGAAGTTAGGTCTTGCCCCAATATTGAACAAGGCTGGCTGCAGCACCAGGCTGCATGGGGTAGATGCCACAGCTGCCCCCATGCTCTGACACCACGTGAAGGGAAGCACATAACCCTACGTTGGGCAGTGACAATGGGAGCAGAAGCACTGTAATCTCGCCTCCTCTTACTGCCTTCGTCTGTCTGACTGCTTCCTATCCTGGTAAATCATCTCCTGTGATTGAGCCTAGGTAACCTTCTTGTCATTAGCACATACTTAGCTGAAATGATTTTTCTAAGTAAAGAGATTCAAGTTTTTCTAGATGACCAAGCACTACAGGCCAAGAGGCACATTCAGCTCATACCTTTAGCATAGCCCTTCCCTCAGCTGTAGCCTCACTGAAAAACATTTGACCTAAATTCAGAGGTGGTTTGAGCCTGGGCTAGTTTATGCAGCTACAATACTCAATTTAGGTACAAAAGTGCTGTAAATCTACTGTGCACAGATGCAGGCCAAGCACACTGACAAGGCTGATGGTTAGACAATACCTTAACAGGTCCCCACACAAAGCAGGTCATCTTCCTGCTCTTTATCATTTGGGAAAAAACCTACATCATATCATGTGGTGTATCATTCTATTACTTCAAACTGCCTATGTCTTCAGTGGAAGATGAGTGAGACGCGTGTTACTCTATTATCCCACATCCGCTTGTATATACCTTTCTATTGCTGTGTTCCAGTCATGCCTTTCAGGAAATTGCCTTTGCGACTCTTTCTTCACTTCTCTCACCCTGAAATCAGCAGAGGCCAGTAAGTGGCTTCCTTGCTACTGCCCTTTTTTGTGTGGTACGGCCTGTCCTCTTTCCCAAGAAACAAAGCAGCTTATTTTGTGATGGGATGCCTGCTTCCTTTGTTCTACAGAAAGAACAACTAGGTTGCTCCTGAACCTAGGTTTCCCATGCTTGCTCATGAAAAAACATTTCCATGACTTCTTTATTTCTTTTACTGCCATCAAAGGCTGATCCTTAGAGCTTTTTCTCCTCTCTATGCCAAGTCAAACTGCACTTGAGAGTAACCATGCTCATCTGTTTCAGATGGAGATTATTTTACATTTACAAGACACGAACCCATTGGAGTGTGTGGACAGATCATCCCTGTGAGTATCTCTACTAGCGCTTTCTATTTATTTTCATTTGAACCAGCTCTCTTTAAAGACACATAAAACATGGTCCTCAGCTATGTGTGTTTTCCATTACGAAAAAAGCTGAGCTCATATTGTTGACATATCTTTAACAGCCTCCCTGCAAATGCTTATTTGAACATGCTAATAGGGTTTAGGCTCTGTTATTAGGAGTTAAGTTCTCAAGTCGTAGAATTCTCATGATTAAAACAAGCAAAGCAAAACACAGTGTTAATATGCCGTCAGTGGTTATGGATGTTCACACAGCTTATGGAAAATTGATGCTTTGCTGTGGTAGTCTTTTTATTTAGTTAGTTTTTACTGTGATTTAACAGGCTCCTCAGTTCCTGGGAGAATTTTATGCATTTTAATTCCATTCTTTCCTGCTATTTCTTTTACAAGGCTGCAGGAGAAAAGGAAACTGCAGGAGATATATCATTACAATTAACATTGTGTAGCTAATGAAAGACATGAAATGTTTGTTTTATTTGTTATGAGAGAGAAACACAGCATTTCATCAAATCTAATACTCCCCCTACACCCCAATATACAACCTTAATATACTCTTGCTGAACACTGCATGGGAATTATACTGAGAAACCAACTTTTTCAGAAGAACCAGTTAACCGCCTTTGGCAGAAATTTCAATGGGAGGCTCACATATAGCTATTAAAATATTGTGTGGAAGATTTTTTCCTTGACAGAGCACTGGGGAACTAATCATGACATTCTCTGAAATTTTTGTTGATGTTGTTTTTTCCTTTTGTTCATGTTAACCACAAAGCCACTAAACAGCAACATGCAGCAATTCCATTAAAAGAGTAGCAGCCAGAAAAGATTACTTAACAATGTTAAGCCCTTTTGCCCTATTTATATTTGTAGTTATTTCATGTCTTTGTTACGGGGCGGCTATTGTGCTTGGTATTCTGTAGAAACTCAGAGAAACATGCAAACGTCTCAGCGAGTGTGTGGCTACACCCGTCCTGCAAACACCTATGCACTCTCCCAGCTTGACTTGCAAGGGTCCTTATGAACGGATGATTCCACCACTCTGTCCCCATTCTTCAGCCAAGAACATGGATAAGCATTTGCAAAATGATGACCCCAACATCTAACCCCAAAGTTGCTGGACATCTCCTAGGCTTGTGTCATTGAACTTAACTGACATATCTGTTGAAAAAACTTGTCCAGGGGCTGAAGATCATGTCAAAAGCAGGATTTATTTAGCTAAGATTTGTAAAACTCTTTGTTGAGGTTACTCAGCCATCTGCCATACTGGTTCATTCTTCCCCCTGAGTTTGTCCTCCAAAACTCCAACGTGGCTGTCATACACATCTATTCTAACACCGCTGCTAATCTGTTACATGTTTCCTCCACAGCTACCAGTCACAGAGTCCAGCCCCGGGCTGCTGCATGCACTTAGCCATTAGATTAGCAAATATGTTATTACAAAAATAAAACTAAACAGCAAGCCTAACACTAAACTCTTCATCCTCTTTCACATCCTAGCTTCCATCAAAACATGTGGTCTTTGGCAGCTTTGTAGCATAAACAGGGCTATATACTAACCTATAAAACCTCATCAGAGCTCTCGTTGCAATACCGTTAGGAGTGCAGGCTGTCAGCACACTGTTGGCCCTATAGCTCCTTTCCCAGGTTTATATACTGGAGATGGAATTAAAACATCACTTTGTCTCCAGAGTTTATAAACAACTGAGGGAGTAAAAAATTGGGTGTTCGGTGAAGGAAAGACAGTTGTGTATTTTTTCAAGCTAGCCAGGGGCTAGAGAGATGTCCGTAGAGTGGCAGCTGATATGCATCAGGCAATAACGTGTTCTGGCCAGTGGCAGACTCTTTGTGACTGATATTTTCTATTTTCTTTCCGAAGGAGGTTGTTATATGCATTTATAAGAGTGATTGTGCAAATACAGTTATTTTTTATATTCTGGCATTTCCACTGAAATCAGTGGGACTATCTACTTAACCTGTTAGGATCAAGTCTTGATGCAGAAAGGCTGGTTACACAACTTATTTGTGGATCAAGCTAATATAATTCACTACATCTGCTGCTGCAGTTAAACTAAGTTGAAATTAATGATGATAAAAAATTTTGTATCAGCAGAGTGTTTCTCAACTTGTTTTTTACTGTTCTTTTAACATCTTCCATAGAAATTGCTCAGTAAGAAGTTTTCAAGAAAATGAAATGCTTTGACTAAGCATTGACATTTATGGGTTTTTTTCATGTAATTCCATCAATTAAGGATTATATCATTTTGAGTATAAATTTTATATCTTAAGATGTATTCAGGGATAGTAAATTTACATCCAAAAATGCTTCAGCATGAACAAATAGTTCTCTCCAAATGTATCAGAAAAAACTGTTTTATATGGGGGAATTAAAAGTGCCAATTGCGAAACAGTAAATGAAATTAGAAGTTGCGACTAAAAAATTAACAGATAACAGAAGATTCTTTTATGAAGACTGCGGGTGTGGGCTGTATTTCTTTGAACAGGAGAGAAAGAACTAAAAGGTCACTGTTGTTGCTTTCTTAATAGCAGTAATTAAAAAAAATCCTTGCTTTGTGCTGGGAAAGATCAGCCTGAGAAATAAGTGAGGTAGCAGCTTGACATCTTGAAAACAAAACACCACTGCAATATTTTTCCATCTATCAACTTTTATTTCTTCCTACAGTGGAACTTCCCCCTGCTGATGTTTGCATGGAAGATTGCTCCAGCTCTGTGCTGTGGCAATACAGTAGTTATTAAGCCAGCAGAACAAACACCACTCAGCGCTCTCTATATGGGAGCCCTCATCAAGGAGGTAAGAATAATTGACAGGAGTAATGTCTCTTGTCTCTCCTTGTGGAGAAGGAGCTACCAGCACATGCCTGGTTTAACGTGCTCTGTCAGTTTTCATAAATCATGCTTCCCTTAATTCATTCCTATTTTAACAGGCTGGCTTTCCACCAGGAGTTGTCAATATTTTGCCAGGATTTGGTCCAATTGTTGGTGCAGCCATAGCATCTCATGTTGGCATTGATAAAATTGCTTTTACTGGATCCACTGAGGTAAGAGGATTCCAGGATATGCTACTGTAAAATATGAGCAAAAACTTACAGAAATAGTATTAAATGCTTGTGCTACATTTCTCGCTGTCACTGAGTAAAAGCTACATCTAAATAACAGTGGTCTGTCCTTCCCAGCTACACTTACGTACCACAGTACTTCCAAAGCAGAAATGGTTCCCTTCCTCTGGCCCCTGCTGTGCTCGGCACCTCAGCATAGGAGATATGCCTGGAAAAATATTAGTGGGATTTCCTGTGGGCTTATGAGGATGTGAATCACAGGCAAGTAGGCAGAACATCCTGTGTCTATCACAGCACACATAAATGCTGCTTTAGCATCCATAATTTGTGTATCTTGGTGTACTTGGGGAAAAGGGGAGAGGAAGGGGGCAAACTGGGGCAAATGTACTTCAACTTTGGTGCTGCATTCAAGTGTATTGAGGATGAGGAGGAGGTCTAAAAAGGAAGGAGTGCAGGGAAAAAAGGAGATTGTCCAAGGTGTATGTATGTTGCCAATGTGATGGAAGGAACCTGGCCAGAAGATGGAGTCAGTTGTCTCCTGGATGCCAAAATGTCTTGTTACAAGTCTATGATGCAGATGTTACAGAGGAGGTTTGGTCTGAGGATGAAGGCTGTAATCTACAGAAAAGAGTAACAAATCCCTCAAAACTCAGATCATGTCTTGCTCTCAAATACGTGCAAAGCTGGCTGTTAACAGGTTTGGGATGGGGATGATAGAGGTACTCCAGACTGAAGTCACAGGGGAAGGGGCCTTATCTCATCGTCTGAAGGCAGACAGAAAAGAATCTCAGTGGGAGTTTCAGGGCTGGTTATATTTGGAGAGTGCTAAACCCAGCCCTTTTCAATTCAAAATCTGACAAACTATTGTATGGAGGGAGCTAAACCCCAGGGATCCAGCCTCTCTTTGATATGTCTGACTCCCACTTGTGGCAGTGGGAGTTTTTATGCACCCCAGGGATACTACTCTTCACAGTGAGCCAATTTGGTTTTTGTTTGAGTTGGTAAATTCACTGACCAAGCAGCCCTACTAGATATGTGTGGGTATCTCCCTGGTGGGCCCAGGGATTGCAGAGACCTGCTCCGTTACTTCAAATGAATTATTCTGATGGAATTATCCTGGAATTTAGTTTGGAAGTTGCCATACGCGAGCCTAAAATTATCAGTAAAATGTAGATACAGTCATATGCCTAATTTGTACACACACAGTTGTTCTGCAATTACTAGATGCCTGTACATGAATTTCTGTGGCAATTTTAGAATATAATATACACAGGTTACATTCTAAGTCAATGACAACATCAGATTTCAGATTATTCTGTGAATTACTCTAGTCGTTACATGTCCTGTAACCAATTTATATTAGTATCCTGGAATATTGAGAACTTTCATATGAGCTGATTACCCCCCATAAATAAAGCTGAAACAATTTTTTTCATAAAGATATGTGGTCTCTGTTTAAGATAAATATTCTATTATACAGGATGTTGCACTATTTGGATGAGGAGAAATACAGATGGGTTAGGTTTCAAAGTTGTCTTTTGTAGCCAAAATAAATTTTTACTGTAGTTCCAGACAGCTTGAGTTTTAATAGGCGTTTAAACTCAAAAGCTGTGGTTTTTGTACTAACTTGGTGCCTACCTTTAAAAGCCTTTCTAATAGGAAGTGAAAAGCATTACAGAGATGAAAAAGCAATTCTCTAAGAACCTAAAGCAAAAACAGATGGAACGTTTTAATGCAGAGTTAGTGTAAACTATTCCATATTGTTTCTGATTTCCTGTAACACTGAATTTTTGTAACAGCAAGTCAACATTGTAACATTCAAACACAATGCTGTGATGTGAGCTGTACTATAGAGTCTTTGACTTCTCCAAAACAGATTTCAATTTCTAATGAATTAATAATGGAAATATTTTGTCTTTCTGGTCTTGCCTGAGGCATATCAACTGAACACTCCAGTGATGTGGATTTCCGATAGCCATCAGATATATGAACGTCACAATATTAACTTCTGTTCCCCCATTTCATCCAGGTGCTAGTTAAGGCAGTTAGTACTTTCAACTCGAGCAAGTTAATGATAAAACCTATCAGTACAAAAGCCAAGATCTTCAAGTGTAAATGTCCAAAGCACAGGTTTTTCTCAAGTTTTCATCATGAGGTTCTTTTTGAAAAAAATATAAATTTTTTGCCTTTGAAGTATATACTTACAGCTAATGAAAACTCCCCATTTGCCTGTAAAAATCACAAAACCCGGGTTATTATTATCTATTTCCTGCAAAGTTTTTTTTAAAGGCTGAACATAGGCTGCACTTCCTACAAAAAATTTAATACTAATGTTTTCCAAAATTTGTAAAACCTAATCCATAGAAATATGAGCCAAAAGGCCAAGTTCATGACCTTAAGTCAATAAAACCTGACATAGCCACACCAAAGATCCATCCAGCCTTGCACCTTATCTTGCAACATGACCAGTAACAGATGCTTATAGAAGATGGGAGCATGTGTGGAGTGATCATTTCCTTGCTGTAGCCTCACAGCTTATGGTAATCAACAATTTAAAGACTTCCTGAGCCCCAAGGTGCATGTGGGCAATTGTATTCAATAGCAACCAATGACCTTGTCAGCCATGCATTAGTCCAGTACTTCTTGAAACTCCTGACTATCGTGAGGCCTCAAGCCCATTCCTCTGGAATGACAACACAGAAATTACTTCTAATTTATGATACCGATTTCTAATTTCTGCTGCTGGTCCAGTTTGCACTCCCTGTTTCTTTCCTATTTCTTAGATTCTCTAGAGGTTTAAAAATTGTTTTAAGTACTACTATTTACTTTTCACACTCTCCCCCCCAAATAATATGTGAAAAATCATAGAGAGCTCTTTTTCTGTGGTACCATCACTGATTCCATGTCTCTCCCTCTTTCCTTCTGACCCCTTATTTATGGGCTAGCTCATGCACATTAAAAAAGTAGTCTGCCAACTCTTTCATCCCTTAGCCTGCCTGCTTCTTATGAAACATCCTGCCGTGGATTACCTCCTCTCCCAGTCTCCTAGTGCATGGCTCTCAAAACTCTTCCTTCTACAGCTCCCTAGGAAGGGTTCTGCAGACACCCAGGAGGCTACAAATTTCACTTTGACAACTGTCACACTGAAAGACAGAAAATCATACTGAGTATGAAAGCAAGCCTAAAAATATTGTGCCGCCTTAGATTCCAGCAGCTTTCTTGGCTTCTCTGCTTGCTTTGGTTCATACTCTTCAGCAGCTTGTTTGGAATGAGCATTTTAACAAAAGTGTTTATTTTTACTGTGTTGTTTTTAGTGAACCAGGACTAATCCATGATCCTGCTTAATTATGGCAACCTCCTCTCAGGCTACAGTGACACGTTTTTTCCTCATCTTCCACAATCAGATGAAACTTAAACTGCCAAAACCAATCTTTCTTCCATCCAATCTGACCATGTCAACACTTGCTCCTATCTCTTTCCTACCTTCCCTTGAAAGCCCATAACCAATTTAAATATCTCATTACATAATACTGTATTTCTCCTTGATCTTTCTGGTCCCTAGCTGTAGGGTGAAACTCTCACTCACCAGGACCTTGAGAGTAGTTCTGTAAAGCTCAGCTATCATCTCCCACACTATCCCAGTTGTTCACTATACATGCCTTTCCTTTTTACTCTACCCCTCTCTGCCTCAGCTTCTTCACTGTTCCGTGTATTCCTGTCTATTTGAGTTTCTTCTGAAAAATTACTAGCAACTTTTTAATTAAAATAAAAATTAGTCATTTATATCTTCTGAGCTTAAGAACAGATCCAAACTCAGGATGTCTGGTTTGCCCACATGTCTGCTGTTGGGCTGCAACAGAAGTACAGGAGAGATTATGCAAGTCTCTTCCCCAGTTAAATGAACAGTGGACCTTATTTATTTCCAGGACAATTGCTGATGAGAGGACATTTTTTACACATACGAGAAAAGCAGAGAGGTTCTTCATATTACCTTCTTATTTTCTGAAAGAACTTTTGCGAAGTAGCAAAAGTGAGAGGTCTTCAAATAGCAGAGAAAAGCAGCCATCAGAAGCTGATCATTTGCCCTTATTTCCACTCAAATCTGAGAATTCAGTTACAGGCTTTGCAAATACAGCCATTTTGAGTGCTGTGAACTGTCTGGTGATATCTGTATATGTGTGTTCCATTTCAACGGGAACTGTGTATCTGTAAGTTCCTGGTGCACATAGAATAGTTGGGTGCAGTACATTCTGGGCTTAAGATGAGAGATGATTATGGAGAGCAAGAAGTTATAAATCTAAAAATATGTGCATTTAAAGCACTAGCTGGATTAAAATTTGTATTTTGCTTGTTGCAAAATTTTAATGAGTTCTAATAACTTCTGTTCAAAACCAAATGTGTTACCTCCAAATCAGAGTGGCCTGCGACTCTCTCCAGTTCTTAAATGCTCTCAAGATGTGAATTACAGATAACACACAAAACATCTGAAGCCCATGCCAACAAGAAATGTATCCTAAATGGCTGGTTTCTACTTTGATCAAACTATGACCCATTAAAATGCAGACAGATTAAAGATAGGGTTCAGGTCTGTGCTCATGCAGTCTGTAGAGTAACCCAAATAAATATCCAACAAATTGGTTTGGATGCCTGTGTAAACAAAAGGTCTATAAACAACTGCAATAAACCCCAGCAAAAGAGTCTGCATTGTGCTTGGCAGAATGTTTTCTTTATGTGCTTAGATTAACAAACCATGATCTCATCATTAGTCAACAAGATACTAGAGAGGCCATCAAAGCAAACTACAGGAGAGTCGAGATTGATTCATGCCAAACAAATGTTTGTAGCTAACAGCTGTATTACCACTGATGCTAATTTACTCAGCAGGATTCTCCTTTCATTTCCGAAGTGAGATGAATGTCACAATGCATGATGTAGACAGAACGTCTACCTACTGCATGAGCAATGAGTTTTGTCAGCTCTCGTGGATCACAGAGTCTCTTGCTGGTTTTGGATATCATGAAGAATAACATCCTGGCATTTTCTACTTTAGCAACAAGAACCCTAAAGGTGATTTAACCTATTCCGAGAAGTCTGTTAGCTTACCATGCTACACACATGCCCTGTTCAATATAAGGAGGATTTAGGTAGGCTATATTATCATTCATTCTGCTTCTGCTGAATCTTTCTGATATCGTGGGCAGCTTGTGCCTCCTGAATGAAAAGTAGTTCTTTCCCTTTTCCTTCCCTGGTGTTTTTCATAGAATTTAGGGAGCTGTCCTTGGACAGCTGTTGTGCCTTGTTGCTTATAAAAGCTACATGTCAAAAGGATTCACCTTCTTAAAACTCCAACAAATAGAGTGGTGTATCAGCCCTGTCAAAGTTAACAAGAATTTAGCCACAGAATTCTGTGGGGCCAGGATTTAACCCAAGGAGTGAGTGAGACATTTATAGCTTAGGAGTCTCTCCAGAAATTTTTCTTTGGTATTGCCTTTTTACTGGTGCTACTTTTCACTATGCTCTTTTCAGGGCTGCTCCTCACACAGAGAATTGCACAGTCAAATAAAGCTGCTCTTCTTAATGGCAATATTTCAGAATTCACTTGCCTTTGCTGGAGACGCACCCTGAACATGCCATGCAGTCCTAAAACATTTCTCAAAGATTTTGCATACAATCTGGAATTAAAAAAAAAAAATCAGACAGACTTAAGTAAGCAGCAGCATGGGTTTCAAGGTTTTGCCAAAACACTCACATCCAATGCCTCAATAGCTGGAGAGAGAAAACTGCAATTCCAGAAAACACTGGAGATTTCTATCTGATCATACCATCCCCCCAAAACTTATTCAATCTCTTGTAATGTAAGACACTTACTGTTTGTCAAATATTCTCTCAATATCCCAAAAGAGGTATAATAGCGAAGATGGTCAGCCCAGTTACTTAAAATGCCTAAATAACTGAAGATGGATGTCTCCTCTATCAATTTTGCACTGTTCATGGAATCTTTTAATGTACATAGCTTCCTGTGCAGTCTTACCTTCACAGTCTTGTTTGTGGCAGGGTGCGAGACAACTACCTGCTGTTCAGCTAGACTGCTGTTCCCCTACATTCAGGTGTTCCCTGATGACTTAATGTGTATCTGCAATCAAAGAAAGGTTCAGAGCAGAGGAGAAGCCAGCCATTCTGATGGCGCTGTAGAGGAAGTATCACAAACCTTGCAGGTTTGCTTTTGACTTGTGAGACTTCCAGTGCTTTAACAGTAACAGGCAAACCCACCTGTACCTTTTAGAAACATTGATTTCTGTCTGAAAACAGAAGATTGACAGAACATGAAAGGCATCAGACTTTTTTGAATTTCTGCACTAAGTATTTAAAATGTGGCTGCATAAGCCTCTTGTTGAAAACGACATTAAACTTCCAAACACAGAAGGCATAAATAAGCAACAATCAAATATTTTATATCATGATACACTCTCAATGCCTTATGTCATACAGTCCACAGTCCAGAAACAGACCCTACCAGGACTGTTCTTCTAACAGCTTTTTTTCAGAAGGGTGCCGCAGAATGCTTCTTTAATCTTGTTGTTGTTGTTCTGAATAACAAATTGTTTTCTTTGAGATGGGCCAAATTGCATCTGCCTAACCCTCCACACGGCTTACGAGGTTATGGTACTTCACAGGCTATCCAGGGATACTCTTGATATCAATCCTGAAGCCTATTCAAAACAAGGATGGGGAGTCAGAGCTTTCTCTGCCAACATTCCTGCTGAATAATCGCACAGCTCCATTATCTGTGGGGGAGTTCTCTCTTCCAGTGTTCCCTTGCAAGGCTGACTGCCTATTGGGAGCTCACAGATAATAGCTGAGAGTCACCACAGGAAGCATGTACTGAAAGACCATACAGGTTGCAACACTATCACTTATCCATTTCATGCTGTCTTTCTCCATAAAGAGAGGTTCAGTCACAAAAGGTCACTAAATAATCACAGTGCTGGTGCCTTCCGTAATACTTTTCTCAACCTGTAAGTGCCTAGGGCACAATAGGAGCACAGTGAACAAATGCTGAGCAGCATGAGCCCTGCTATCCTGATGTCTGCACTGATTTCTAATGGGAGGGACACAGTGAAGCTGTCTGTTAAGTTTATACTTGGAAATGTGACAACAACCCCCCTGTATTAAAAATACTTTGGACCATACTTTTCCAAATTAACACCATTGTCTCCAAGCCCTTTAGACTTTAATAATTGCCATATGCGTAATATTTGTACTTGTCTATTTGCCAACCACTTGTTTGCATAGAACCCTTTCAAAACCTTTACTTACATGGACAAAAGAGTTTTGACATTGAAGTGGTAGAATGGAAGGTGGAAAGATGGTGGCCTGGACACATTGGTCTGGCTTCCTTAGTCTGTTCTGCTTTTTGTGAATTTTTTGAGGAGAAATAAGTGGTAGTTGTTCTTTGAGAGAGGGAGGTTCAAAGCAGGGAGGGTGTGAATGGCATTGGCTGGCACTGGCTGTAAACACAGAACTCTCTTTGGTTTCCAGTGTACATTTTCAGCACAGTTTGAGAGATTGGAATTTCCAGATGACATGCTTGATGTATGTGGTGGGGGTGGAGGGCGGAAAGGGTCCTTCTTTTTCATGTTCACTTCTGGCTGTCAGTCAAACACAGCAATAAAATCAGCTCCAATTAAGGGGATATGCAAGGATTTTCTTTATAATGTCAACACTCCATTCCATCAATTCAGGGGTAAAGAAAAGAAGCTAATTTTTTTTTAAAATAAATAACCTCAATCACACGCCACTGTGGTATCACCAGATAAACAGTTAATGACAAAGCAGTTGACAATTCCTTCATTATCCTGTAGGGTTTTTGCTTTGTTGTTTTTTTTTTTTTTCTGTGGGGGCCCTGTTTTCTGTTTCATTTGCTTTCTGATTACTCCAGTGCTGACTTAACTTTCTCCAGCAGACTGCCTTCAGTTCTCTAAGAGGTTCAGCTTCTCATCCATTAACCCGTTACTGCAGGGAATCTCACTCACCTGACCTTAGAAAATAGCTAGAGACCAGTACTATGTGGAGAAAAAGTCCAGCTCTGGACTCACTCCTATCTCACTTCATATCTAATTTCCTGTGTGACCTTAAAACATGTCCCAGTTAAAAGAAAGCAATAAAATCTGGTCTATTTTGGATTCATTGATCCAGGGAGGGGAGAACTTCCAGGGAGCACAGCTGCCTCTCCACCTGTACTGATGTGGAAACACATTCTGTCCATTTAATGTACCCTCATGTTCCTTGGTGAGATCTGCAATTTGTGGTTGCTGCAGCCACAGGGCTGCATTCTGCTCCATCTGACCCCCACAATCTACAAAGACATTTTGGAGGTGCTTTTCACCTCCTCAGACCATATTAAGATTATCTGTGGTGCAGCTGAGGGCCGGGTCTTGGATGGTCCTTTTGTAACTTCTTGCCCTGCTCAGTATTCTGCTATGTGCAGTTAATCCTGCAGAAAAGGCTGATGATTTCGCCAGAATTTGACATATTCTGGATCATGATTTCATGGTCAAATTACTTAAACCTTTGGGCACTGAAAACTGTATTTTGAGGAGAACAAATGCCCTCCTACAAACAGGTTGGCTAGCAGTTTAGTAACTCTAAGTAGTAAGAGTGGAATAAATTCTAAAAGCAGCGATCATCTGGGGTAATCAACACCTAGACTTTGATAAAGAAGTATGATAGCAGCTATTAATAATGAATAGTAGTAAGCTTAATACACACATTATACATACTCAGATACCAGATGTATTTTTTCCACTAAAAATTACATAACTAAACCTCTTCATAATAGTATTTAAAACCTTGTGAACATGCCACTAGTTTCTAGTTATGTCAACTTCAGATTTTTAATTTAGCCCTCCTAAAGCACCTTAAAAGAAAGCCCCAAGCCATTTTAGCATAGATACAAATGGGTGAAGGGTGCAAACACTTTGTGCTGTGCCTTATCCCCTATTTCTAGAAAAAAAACCCGGAAAGCTGTCCGCTGCTGATGAGAATCTGGATTGACGAACCTGCTGGGTTATTTAAAGCTCTGTTCCAGTGATAGCCAACATTGGCTGTTAAAGTGAACTGTATGACTACATCCCCTGTAAAACGTGTCTCCATTTCCTTTCAGGTTGGGAAGCTGATCCAAGAAGCAGCTGGAAGGAGTAATTTGAAGAGAGTTACACTGGAGCTGGGTGGGAAAAGCCCAAACATTATTTTTGCAGATGCTGATTGTAAGTCAGCACTTCCATATTTTTTCTTAAAAACATGTTTGTGTGGTGTCTTTTTTTTTGTGCGTGTGTGTGTTTTAGGGCATATCTTTCATACAAAGTGAAATGGACCAATATAGCTGTATATATTTATCTATTTACACTTTTTAATCTTACGGAAGCAGCCTGAGGTGTGATATTTTTTATAGAGACAAGTTTGAACTCACAGAGTCATAGACAACAAGAAAACAGAAAAAAGTTACATATAGGCATATAGAAGCAGTGTTATTCAGTCATGGTCCCATACACATTTGTCATCCTAAACTCTGTAGCAACGTGGTTCATTGCTTTAATTCTGGAAATTCTGTGATTTTTTTTGCTTCACAACAATTATAGAAAGGGAGGGCTTTACATGTGAGTTGCTAATCTAGTCAGTGCAGTATTCCTTTGTTAAGCTGTTTTGATAGTAGTGCAGTATTCCTTTGTTAAGCTGTTTTGATAGTAGGTATAAATGGAGATTATTCAATTTTTAAAATATTCACAATTGAAGAATTGCGTATTGAAATATCCTCATTGCAACTGTCGGCAGGGAGCTGAAGATTTTGGCAGATGGATGATGTTGTGCAGCTGAGATTTTTGGCCCCTGAGAAGGTACAGGACAGCTGTTTAGGAAAGGACAAAAACACAAACTGGAAGTTTCTGCTTAAATGATCAGCAATGAAATAGTTAAAAATGTTGATATCTAAAAGTTGTCAGCAGGAGGTTTTGAAGTTAACACCCCATTAAGATGAATGGGACGGTTCACACCTTGCTTTGAGCTATTGTTTCAGGCTCTTTGCAGGCACACTGTACTCAGTGCATTTTCTGAGAACTTTGTAACCCCAAATAAACAAACATATAAGGAATTGGTCTTAGTTTAAAAAGGGAAAGTGAATAGAAGAGTCATTCTGAATAGCATGAATTACAAGGTTACAATCCTACAGCCGTTTTCAAAACTTACCAATGTCTGAAGGGCTAGGGAAAGCGTAAGACCTTTCAGCAGCTTTTCTACATGAAAATGTTTTACCAAGTTGGAGGGTCTAAATTGTAGCCACAGTCGTCCCACTAAACTAAGAAGGCTCTTGGCAGCTGCAGCCAGATGCAGATGTTACAGCCTTCTACCCCAGTTACTCATCTCCATCTCCTAACAGGAATCACCACATCTCAAATGTCCCTAACCTTCTAATTTAGACTGGATCACCTGAACACTTTTAGTAGAGTAATATATGCTGGGGACAGGTCTGTATTATGGCCTGCCATAGGGGAAGGACAAATGCTCCTAGCTGCCACACAGGGCTGTAGTTTATCCATGACTTGCTGTATCTGCCAAATAAGGTTGAGGACCTGGGGAGAAGTTGCAGGCAACAGAGGAATAACAGTGCACAGAGGAGAGCACCGTCTTCTTCAGGACTGACTGTTCCACAGTAGATCATACTGAAGCGCTCTGGTCTTCCCATAATTACAACCACCAGCATTGGCCTAAGATTCAGACTTGAAAGCTCTGATTATTTAAGAGCAGCAGAGAATTTGCTCACCGTTCCAAAGGAGCTGTTTGTTCTGTTTGAGGAACACTGTGAGCCAGAAGTTAGCAGAAAGCATGATGAAGCTGTTAAAAGTTTAGTGCACCAAAGAAACAAAGCAGAATGGTTAGAGCCCCTCATGGTGAAAAACTGTTAACAATAGAGGAAGAAACATCAGTTAATCAGTTCTACCCACTAGTGTTTTCAGTCTCCATGGAGCTGCCTGGGAAAATTTGAATGTGGCCCAGGGAGCACCCTATATAATATTTTTTCAATACCACGCTGTGGGCAGAATAAGACATTTCTGTAGATGGAGTCATCTAGGATGTACTGAAAGTAGAGCCCTGTTGCTTTGTTTACTCCATAAAAGATAATAGTTCAAGCAATGTCCCAAAGTGTTACAGCTGATAACGGAGGTATTACAGTGCTGTAGGGCATCACTGTTTAAGGCTGAATTCCATATTCTTGTCTAGTCAGCTATTACACCCAATGGCAGAATTTAGCTGTGAATGTCTAAATATGACTGGATCCTCTCTTCTGTTTGGATAGTGGATGTGCTAGTTGTACTTCCAAGGAAGTTAGAGTAGAATCAAGGGCTGACTGTTCTATAATTGAACTATAGTTTTAAAGCCTTACGCTGTCACCTGTATGGGCCAAGATGTTTCTGTCTTGCAGAAAATAATCTGGCTTTTTGGGAAGAATACGTCTTGCTGTCCTCTTGAAATCCTCTCAAGTACTTGTTTGGCTGTAATTCTCACATAGGCTGTATTAAACCAAGTACAAACTTGGGATCACAGGCAAATTTTCCCCTACTCTACTGACTCCAGTCAGACAGACTTCTATAATGTGGGACACAATCTGCTTCCTAGGGTCTCTTAAGAGTTTTAGTTGATAAATTACATGTTGCTGGCATATAAGATATTGGTGAAGTTGCTCTTGCATACCCTACTCCTATAGATTGCTAAAGCACTGTCTTGGTTTAACTTTTGCAGTGTGATATTAAGCAATACTTTGTGGCTTGTGTCACGAGATGGCATGTGGAATATATTACCCATAGACCCTTCTTTACCTAGATGATGCTTGAAGTCCCAAGTGGTCCCTTGCAATCTACTTTTTGTGGAACAGTTGTAATGCTTCTAATATCCCTCCAGTATAGCTGTGACCAGGGTGGAATAAATGCGGAAAGAAAATCAACTTTATACATGTTTAAAAACTTTTTTTACATTTTTACAGGGCTTATGACACAAAATTAAATTAATCATCTTCATTTATGACCCAACCCAACAATAGTATGTTTTTATTTGGTCACTGTTTTGTGGGGTTTTTTTAACCAAATCCTATTTCTGCTTTGAAGTCATAGGTGCAATAGCAGATGTGTCTATGATGTTTCAGAGCAACATGTGATGTCTTGTTTTTACAGTGGACTATGCTGTGGAACAAGCTCACCAAGGGGTCTTCTTCAATCAAGGTCAATGCTGCACTGCAGGCTCACGGATTTATGTAGAAGAATCAATCTATGAAGAGTTTGTTAGAAGAAGCGTAGAACGTGCAAAGAGGAGAGTTGTGGGGAGTCCTTTTGACCCAACTACAGAACAAGGTCCACAGGTAAAGCAATAGTGCTTTGAGTCTACAGCCCAGAAGGTACCTAGAGTTGTTTAAACTCTACTGGGATGGAGGTCAGTCAGTGCATACTCACTCACAGTCCCGGGTAGCTGACATGATAAATGTTTTAAAGATTAAAATTCTAATAGAGTCGATAATCTGTGCAGCTCAGAGTTGTTTCTTGTTCAGTAAAATCTCTCATCTTAAATATCAGTAAATTTGCCTCCTAGCTTTAACAGCAAGATTCTCATCTTCAGCCCCCAAGATACAGCTGTAAATGGTGAGAAGCTCTCAGAAGTCTCTGTGGGCACTTACTTTCAAGAATTGTCTACAATCGTAAGTGTGCTTGTAGACCATTAGAGAGACAGGAATTCTAAGCAAAAGGTGGGCAGAATTAGAAATGGGTCTTTAGAAAATGTTCCTGCCACTAATAACCACCTGGGACCATTTTCAGGAAGTTAACTTGGGACAAAAAAATAATGATGTGTTTGTTTGTGCTTATAAACCAGATTGCTTAGCAAGAATGTGGATTGAGCCACATACATAAGGGGACACATCCTTAAGAAGACTGAGCCCTAGGTTACAGTCAGGAGCTATCTGTAGATCTTTGGTATCTCCAGCTCAAAGAGTAGTGAATATAAGCATGAGTCTACTCACTAGGACATGGCTTGCCTAAAAAAAACAATTTTGACTTGACTGTCAGGCGCACAGTCTGCAAGTCAAATGGCTTCTTCTGTCTTTCAGATTGATAAAAAACAATACAACAAGATCTTGGAACTGATTCAGAGCGGCATTACTGAAGGAGCAAAACTTGAATGTGGGGGTAAAGGGCTAGGAAGAAAGGGCTTCTTCATTGAACCTACAGTGTTTTCCAATGTAACAGATGACATGCGGATTGCCAAGGAGGAGGTATTCACACACATGGGCAAGAAAATTTTAGAATGTCCTAAACATGATTTTTTTTTTCTTTTGTTTTCTTGCTGAGACAAAAGCTTTAGAGTAAAAATTACCAATATATTTTTAAAAAAAGTAAAATCTTTTCAGAGCTCCTTATGCACACAGCAACTGATGGCATCAGTTGGGTAAAGAAGCTCAACTTCTGTCATTGGTTGTACAGTCTCAGACCTCAAAGAAGAGGTGCTATTATCACTATTAAATGTTGCTGTGGGAATTTGTAAAGAGTACAACAGGAGAGAGAAGACAATTTAAAAAGCAAAATAAAACAGGAATAAAACGCCTCTGAGTGGGCTGGTTTATTAATTAATGATTAATCTTTTTTGCAGATTTTTGGGCCTGTTCAAGAAATACTGAGATTTAAAACTATGGATGAAGTTATAGAGAGAGCCAACAATTCTGATTTTGGGCTGGTAGCTGCTGTCTTTACAAATGACATAAACAAGGCCCTGACAGTCTCTTCAGCAATGCAGGCTGGGACAGTCTGGTAAGGCAGAAGTTATCACACTCCTGCTCTTGGAGATAGAGTTTGACTCACTATCATTACAGCACCTCAATTTTGCACCCTTTGTCTGAAAAATGTTTATCTAGACCATCCTAGTGGTGAATCACTACCCAAGATATGGAACAGCTGTAGGGAGGTGTTGTGACTCTGCTTACTGCGGGAGAATGCTATTGAAAACTGGAAAGCACCTTGCTTCCTATTACCATGGCAGCCACACTGCTGAATGGCATTACTGAAAACAGACAAAGCAGAGTATAAAGGATCCTTTCTGTCGAACAAATGAATCCAGTGAGCTTTCTGCTAAAGGCACAAGGAATCAAGTACTTTATACAACTTGAAGGAACTGAGGGGAAACCGCTTCTCTCTAGTCCTTAGGAATAGGTAATGCCACTTCTAGAGTTTAGTAGCTTGCAATTTGGTATGCCAAGCCTGGGTAAACTAAAGATCTCGGAGAAATCAGGGAGAAAAAGGACAAATTCAAATCTAATAGCTCTGTGTTCTAATCTGGCACTGAGGTTTGTCAGCAGATTAACAGTTCATTACTGAAGCTGCTTCCAAGCCTTCCGTGCCCTCCTCCAGTTCTCAACAGGCCAAATCCCATTCTCCTTATGAGTAAGAAGCAGAATAAATCATTTATTTTCAACATGCGACCAGTTTGTTATTTCTAAAAGATATACAGTGTTCTTAGCTCCCTAAGTTTCAGCCTCTCCCTGCGTTGTCCAAAGGCCTCTCTGACAGAGCAGTTGGACTTAATGCCTCTTCCTGTTACAGGATAAATTGCTACAACGCCTTAAATGCCCAAAGTCCTTTTGGAGGATTCAAAATGTCTGGCAATGGGAGAGAGATGTAAGTATTACACTGCTGTCTTCTAAACTGTTTTCAGCTCTACAACTAAATAAATATTAGTAAATCCTTCCATGCAAATTAAGATCAGGAAGTATTCCCATCTGAGGATCAGGGCATAATATAAGATGACTGAGAATTATTACCAGTTCTAAATACAACTGATTTACATGGTAAGACCATTTTCTTTTCCTTTGGTTTTTTTTGGTGTTTTGTTTTGGTTTGTTTTTGACATAGCAGGATAAGTTACTGGAACTCTCTTCTTATTCTGAAAGGAACTGAAAATTTCTGAGCATTTTTCTGAACTTCTAACCTGTGTTTTCTGAGAGTTTTTCTTAGCCATATTAACCAGCACATTTGCAGAAAGATTCTCTTTTTGGTACTGCTGTGTGTGCTTGTTGACTGGTTTGGAGTACTTGTTTCAGAGTTGTCTTGCCATATAGTTTGCCTCTCTTGCTATTTTTTCCTTTCCTTACTTTCTCCTACATATATTAATATAGGTGCATCTGAATTCTATTAAAATGTTATCTATCTCTTCCACTTATAAACAATGTTAAATGAAATCAGGCCTAGAGAAGGATAGACAAATGCATTTACATCCCTTTCAAAAAACCACCTTCCATTACAAAGCTTTCTGTCTTTTCTTATTCCATTTAGAATGAAGTGCCAAATATTTTGAAATGCAGCTCCACGCTCCAGTACTGTCCCATGTACCTAATTTAAAGTCTTACCAGTTTTTAATTCTCATTACAAACACAAGGAAGTTTAGCAATTGCATCAGCTCCAGATTGGTAACGCATACAAAGGATTCAATTAATTTCTGTGCAGGAGGCATGTATACCAGATATGTCCCACCTAAGCTTTCAAAATAGCTTATGGCTAATAGCACACTGAGCAGTAAAACTGAAGTGAGGTCAAACTCTTTAAAACTTTAAATATGTTGAAGTATACAACTTGATCTATAAAATAAGCTCTATGTAGTCTGAAATATTTTCCCTCATTAGGGAGTACTTTGAATAACACATTCATACTATTCTCCACATTCATGAGTTATGAGGTGATCTCACACTGGCATAAATATGTCAGCTCATCTAACTCTTATCATTGTGAAAATATTCAAAAACCACTAAGCTTGATAGAGCACATGAGTAACTTGACACCCAAGAGTGACCCCATTGACTTCCGGGAGGTTGACTGTGCAAACAAAATACTCACATATTGATATCATAGAGTTTTTGAAAGGGGGGGGAAACCAGGCAGGACCCCAGATCCCATGGAAAATATACAGTAGTATACTTGATTCCCATCTACACCTTTGAAAATATTAATCACAAAGAATAAATGTTTGGAATTACAATCTATCTCACAAAGATGCCTGAAAACCTACTTTTGAGTAATTATTCTACTCCTTTCAGAACCTCTTTGATCAGATATCACCTTCTAATTCACCTCCTCCCCCTGCAGTAATATCTGCGTACTTTTTACTGAAATACCATGGTTTCTTAGATCCCTGTTTTTAAGGGATAAGTTTTACAGCATAAATAATGTTAAGTCAGGCAGTTAAAAAAATAGAAAGTGTCGATACATATGTGTGTCATTGCTAAGCTAATACTATGTTACAGACAGATCATAATTGTGCCACTGTGCTGTCTGTGCTAGCACCATATTATCTGTGGCTTGTTTTGTTCCTGCATTTAAATCTACAGATTTTTATTACACATGGGGAAAAAAATGAACACAAAAAGTTGAGGTCTGCTATACTTATTTGACACTCCCACAAAAAGTAGCAGAGGATGTGCATACTGGTAGAGAATCAGAACTAATGTACACAATACAACTAATTTCTCTTTACATTAAGGCTACTTACAATATTCTTGTATTCTTAATGGAGTCCAAAAGAGGGATTTTTTTACATTTACACTTCCTTAAAGCTTCTTATAACTACCTGACTGGTGTAAAATTTAAATCCTGTAACTGAAAATCAGGTGACATCCTAGATTGCCATATATGGCCATTTTATATTAGATAGAGTCCCGTAGAATTCTGGTCCCTGTCCAAATCTCTGCAAGGGAAGGAGGTGCCGTTCTACTTCAGAAGTATCCTTTAATGTCATTGGAATTCATATTGTCTGCATAGCTCTGAGATACAGCACTGCATAGTTGCATTCCCAAAAAGAAGTGCAAGCAGGAGAACAGCTTGGCATTTTAATTCTTTTCCTTATCTTTTTTCTCTTGGACTGAGGGAGGGAGGAGAGTATGTAATATTTCTTTTTGACAAGCCATTTGTTCCCCTTCCCTCACACCTACACAACTAAGGGAATAGCATCATGCAAACTTGACCCGTGAGCTCCTTCCTTTTCACAGATAAAACCCTTGATCTCACCCTGATACTGAACTGCAATCCAAGACCCAAAGTGGCCATAGAACAGGGTGTTATTGCTCCCTACTTCCCTGTGTTAGGCTGTGGGGACAAGCGAGCCCTTTAATTGAACACACACTGACTCTTCTGCTCTGAATGTCTGGAATAACCCATCTTCCTATTCAGCAAAGGCAACTTTTAAACTTATGAAAAATACTTGTCTTAGAGTTCATCGCAGTTGTCCACTTCCAAACTTTCAGCCAGAAAACAGACGCATAAGGCCCTGAACTGAAGAAACAGACAATAAATGGATCTAATTTTGTTTGCCAGACCAAGATAAGAAACCCAATGGCAGTTGGAACATACATAAAGGTGCTGGATACTCTGTTACCTAGGTTATCTATTGACTTTTAAAAAGGTGTCCAACAGGTGTATGGAGCCAAGCTGCAGCCCTACTGAATCAAGCAGAAACTTTCTCACAGAGAGGCTTACTAGCATTACTTATTGGGTGCCATGCGGCTCCTGGTGACAGCTTTCACTGATCTATAAGAGAATGGTTCTGTGGCTTAGCCAAGTCTGATAAATAGATAAAGTTTTTGGTCATTCTTTGGAGACAAATCCACCTTTCTGCTGAAAGCTGGGGGGGTGGGGTGGTGCAAATCAATGGGAATCTTTCACATGTCAAAAAATCTTTGCTAGTATATTTCCTTGCATGTACTTAGACTCTGGTAAATCTTAAAATGCCTACCAAGTTACTTATCAACCACTATAGCACATGTAAGGTTTACTAAGCTAACAGGCATATCAGAAAGTTTTCAGAACTGCAGGTGGAGTGAAATGGGCTAGTAAATACTGATCTTTCTGCCCAAATGAATTAACCTTCAAAGGAAGATTACAGTTGTTCTTCCCCAATGTTGTACGTTGTGTAAAATTTACAGTGTAAAGGTAAATAGAAAGTAGTATGCTATGCAACACCAGGGGTATACAGAGGGGTTTAATTGCTTCGAACAGTGGTCCCTCACTCAATTCTGAAAGTGACACTTATTAGAAGAAGGTTCTGAGGAATTGCCCCAAAATATTCTTTATGGTGCAGTTGGCATTAAATTCTGCACAGGGGGATCCAGAGGGAAGGTAGTGTCAAATAGTAAACATGCTAACATGATATGCACATCAGCACTTTTTAGATTTTAATATAAGTAAGGGGGCAGTATTGTATATGTTTTAGGGGTGGGGATAAGAATTTGACTGAGTAACAAATGTCTGTAAGAGCTTGTGCAAAAAAATCCTTGTATGAGCTCATTTAGAAGAGATACTCCCAGACTTGGACTGTACCTGTTTTGAGGTGGGGACATTGTTTGCTTTACATACACAGCATCCAGCAGACATATTAGAACTTAACTAATGACTTGACTAGAACACACATCTCCATAACTCAAAATATGCACAGCAAAATGCAAATACCTATACTTCAGAAAAAAAAAAGCATTACTCCCAAGAAGCCATGAAATATCCACTCTAAACTTCAGCAGGGTTGTCTAAGAGATAAGCCAGGTCAGAGCTGACTACAACAAAATCTACACAGCATTCAGAAACAGCCATTTCATAAGCATAATTTATCCAAAGCAGAACATGTACCCCTCAGAGCCATGTGTCAGATTACTGGGACCTAGTAAGCGGCTAGCTTCTAGCAGTATAGAGTATCTTATGTAAGATGCTTTGCCAAGACAAAAAGAGGTCTTTTATGTAAATCTAATGGAAATCTGAGCAAGCTGAATGCTCTTTCACAGTACATGCAAATGCTGATTTCTGCTGCTGGATATTTTGTCAGGGGAAAAAGGTCAGTGGGTTAGGAGTCTTTATACAGGGGTGTGAGTGGCTCATTTTCCATAGTACTCAGTTTGGACCTTCTCTTTCTTGAATGCAAATATAAGCAGTAATTTCACTGGCCAGTGGTGTAGGTCTTGGTGCTTGGACATTTTCAAGGTCTGGAAAGGACAGAGGACATCAATTCACCCCGAACAGTTCCATCAATGGACAGTGAGTATTTCTGGGTTTAAAGTTGCTCTGTATCTCCTTATGAAATGCTGGAGCCATCTATTGTTCTTTTGACCTAAACCCAAAGTTCGTCTTCAGGTTTTCTGAAAGATGGCATGAAAAGAAAACCTGTACAACATCATAGTAGAACAGAACCTATACCGAGAATTTTAGGTCATATCTTAACTTTATCAAGGAATCACTTTGCAGGTTTTTGCTCAATAAAGCATTAATGTCTGGTGTAAGCTGATGCTGCAATATGTTTTTTAGGGGTGAATGTGGATTGAGAGAATATTCTGAAGTTAAAACTGTGACGATAAAGATCCCTCAGAAGAACTCCTAAAATGGCAAAGGACCACATGCAGAAGAGCACATGATGCTACCCTCTCTATTCCTTATGGAGATCAGCACTCAGGAATAAAAAGCGTTACACTATATATTTAAGAAATTAAGTTGCTACATATATACTGGGCACATAACTGCATACATAATGTAAACCAGCTCTGCATGTTTTCATAAAAGTCTCCTGAGAATTGTTACATCTTTATAAAACAAATTGTAACAAGAGATAAAATTGCTATTGGGCATCATTTAATAACGGTTCTAGCTATAAAACTGTTAAATGCAAATGCATGCATATGCACATTTCTCTCTTCTTTAAATAAAATAAGTCACTGCTTTCAGGTTGCCTTTGCAAACAGACCTGCCTTGTACTGACATTCTAGTTTCAATTAGGGCTTTACAAGACAGGTTTTACTCAAAATGCTAGCAATGAACAATATAAACAAGTATCTGAATGGTAACAAGCCAAAAACTGGTATATTGGCAACTTTCCAGTTCGCATGCTCACAAAAAGAGGTCAAACTGGGGAGGGAATCAAACTGTCATATGGACAATGACATCCAAATACTTTTCAGTCAGATTTGGCTCTAATGACCCACAGCGATTTGGTTTTCAAAGCTTATTTTCATAATTACTTTATGTCTTGCTATAGGCAAACTTCCCCCCTCACTGACAGGAACTTGAAAGGTTTTACCTGCCTGCCAAAAGAACATGGCCAGACAGGGTGGGAGGGTGTTAATAAGAACAGGAACAGATCCCAAGGCTTCACAGACTATTTCAGCTTTCACTGCTTGTCTCGTTTTGTTGTTCTGGTTACTGTTGTTTTTCACCTTTTTTCTTTTTTTAAAACAAGACTCCATTTATTTGGTCGCTACTAAACTGCCTGTGACTGCACTGGGAATTATTAAGTATTTGTTACAGCAGGAAGAACCCAGCAAAAGCCCTCCTGACAAGAAGTAATCTTGACTTTATTTTCTTACTGAATGATGGCTTGCTATCTTCACCATGCTTGTGAGCTTCAGCTGAGCTTACTGGCTGATACTGACTTTTCAATTATGTCTGATCTTTTTTTGGCTCAGGGCAAAAATATGAGCAAGTTCCTTTAGAAGTGAGGTGTTTAAAACCTGTCACATCATTACCTGCTGCCTACAGAATCTCTTCCAACTTTTAACTAACCAATGAAACACCATCTCTTTCTTCTTTCCAGCTGCAGAGTTCATCGATTCCCCAGACTTTTTTAAAAAAGGTTTCATTTTATGTTTTAATTTAGAATTAAGAAAAATTATTTTTAAAAAGTACAGTAAATAATCTACACTGTGTAGCTACATTATCTGGGGTGTAAGGACAGAATTGTGGCCTCAGGTGTAACAGGTTTCCTAGCTGCAGTCTGTACTACCACTGTTGAAAACTCCAGACCTGATCAGCAAATAATTTCTGCACATTCTTAACTTCCTCTACTCTGAGGAATTCCTCTTAGAGTTGAATTTGTGTGTCCTTAAACATATTGCTGGATCAGGACAAGAGTATCCAGCACTTTGTAGCATGGTGGCTCTCAATATTTTGTATTTCTAACTCATGTCAAATTGTGTATGTGTTTTTAAAGTGATATGTATACATTATGTTATTCAGAAATGGCAGTACATTCACAGACATGGATATGACTCAAAATATTCCTGAGTTTGCAAATGCCATATACTTCTACTGTAGTGTATGTCAGAGTGAAGTAAAACGGAATACAGCAAATAAGAGATGTTATCTTTTAAACTGCAATATAAAATTTGAAAAAGGATATTTTACTTCTTTTTGCCTATTTACTTAAAAAAGAAACTTCCTGTGCTAACAAGATTTACACCGTGTACTCTTGTATTCTTTTTGTGTATTTTGTATGTCTGCTTTATTCCCAGTACATTCAGGTAAATAATAGAGTTGTCATTTTTTTCAACCCTGTCACTGCAGCTCCATTTGATGTACATGGATTTGTGAAATCCTTTTTTAAATATACCACCTGCATGGATCCAACAAAACATTCTTCCCGTTCCTGCAGCTTTTTGTTACAGTTTTTAATCATGTATATAGTTATATGTTATTAAAAAGTAAAAGGATATTTTCTATGACGTTTTTTCCATTAAAAAGGTTTAGAGAAAGACTTTAGACTGTGAGACTCATTTATTGTTGACAGAGCTATAAAAATATTTTTAAAAATATTTTCTTAGCAAAAGATCTGCTCTCACAGTAGCTTTATTTTCATTTCCAAAAGTGAAAGAAGTAAAAGGCCAGTTATATTTTCTGGAATATTATTGCAGCTGTATGAAAAATACTTGTGAATTGCAGATGTAGGTCATAGCCAAAGTTCATCCTCACCCTCACGGTCATAAAGTTTAGCTATTGGGGATGGTCTGAAATCATCAGAACCAGTGGAGCACCCTTGCAAACTGCTGCATCGCAGCTTGAGTTTTGGGTAGTGTTTTAAAAAATCATGATGCCTTTTCTTTCTCTAGGCGACGGGTCACAGAGATCATTAAATTAACACTTAGATCTTTTATGGAGTGATATTCTACTTGTCTTTAATTTCAAAATGCTAAAACGGGAAAAGGATCGACTGAATATTATTTGACAGCCAGCAAAATTCACATGGCCAGGTACTATACAACTGTCCCTCAAGGAATCCCTTTTTCCAGGGCTACTTTCATGACCAGGAACAGTATTTCTCTTCTGAAATGGTGCTTATTTAGATAAAATAACTACTCAGTTAATAAGGCCAAGCTACTTCATTGTATGTCAAGCAGTGGTTATACCTCAGCATCACATAATAATACTACTGGTTTAATCAATGCTCTACAGGCAATCACAATAGATAAAGTAACTTGACTAAAACAGATGGGATAAAAGAGAATAAAACTTAATAATAGCAGTGAAATTGCATTCTCAAAAAGGAGTACTGTTCCTCAAAGTCTAGGGTATCAGGAATATATTGAGCAGCGTTTCATTTCTTTTTAACTAGTGGCACGGGCAATGTTCTGTTATCGGACTATGAGTGGACAGTTAGCACTTTCCATATTCCCTTTCTCTGACTTGTTTGCAGCCTGTCTCATCACACCAAGCAGTCACACAGGCATGAGCAACAGAGTGCATTTCTGAAAGCAAAATGAATGAAGGACAGTTGTTCTGAAACCACTGAAAACAAGTACTGTTGTCATCCAATGAAATGAGCAAAGTTCAGTCCATAGTAAATAAGCACCTCGTGGAGCCCCAGACAGTGAAAGTAAATGTATCAATAAATGTGTATGCAGGTGTAGGAAAGGGAGAGTTTGGAAATAATTGTGCATTTCTTCTGGGAAAAGGATGTGAAGAAAGGCAAAAAAGAATTTCAGTTCTGTGGTCTTCAGGCAAAGTGATGGATATTAATACTACTTGCATAGCATTCACACATTTATTGATGCCCTGTTAGAAAGAACGCTCTTTCTCCCCACAGAGGCCAGGATGAAAAAGCTTGCCTTGCATATGCAGGGCCACTATGTTACAGTGTGTTACAGTTTCTCAGTTCTATCCTGGGAAAAAAGCAATAATAACACTGAATTCAGGGCACCAATTCAGCTAGAGAGGAAGTCAAATACAAGCAATACATTACTGTTTGCTTATGGCTCTCTGCATGGTCACACCTAGAGCACTGGAGAGCTGCATTTACAACCACTTTAGGTTTGCATCCATACACCTCCATTTACTGCATGCTAAGTCCATCAACACAGGAAGTTATTTTTCTCATAACAATTTCATACCACAATGACTGATATTCACAGTTCTATATCTATCAAGAAGCAGGAAAAGCATCTGTGGTTATTAGATGCCATCAGCATTCCCAAACAGACTTCTCTCAGCACATTCAGACTACAGCTGTGTAAAACACATCTGTCTTCCTCACCCTTGTTAACCACATAGTTGATTAATTCTTTCTGTATCTTCACTGTTATCTTCTGTGTCCACTGACAGTGCACAGGTATCAGGGAACTATGTGTGGCTCTGCCAGAAAGCTCAGGACCCTCTGAAGCAAAGTGCGGGACTTGAGCATGAAGTTGTGCCATTTATAATGATAGATTAGGCTGATAGGCTGATGTGAGAGTAGTGGTATAATTTCATGGGACTAAAGTGTGGGTAGCATATGCTGCTACACAGGCCTGGGGTCCCACTTTCCTCTTCTGCACAGCACGATGTGGAGTGCTGGGATGCTGGTTTCAATAAGCACTTGCCTAATTTTTCTCAGAGGACCGGAACTGACACACTGGAATTCAAAGTTAACACAAGCAAAAGATTAGTACAGCTGGCTGCAGCGCAAGTTCAGTCATTTTAGTGGTGAAGAGCAGGTTAATCTGTCTGTAGCCGCAGCTGCTACACTGGGGTGGTGCTCAGCGCCAAGTCCTTGGTTATCTAAGACTGAGGCCTAGAGGCTGTGCACGCACATATGACTGAGAATCTCTTCCAAGACAGTGAGTAGAGGCACAAGGGTGACTTGCCTCTTGGTACAACTGGGATAAGTCACCAAAGCTGTTGCAAAATGTCCCTAATCCCCTTATTTTACTGTTAGAGGGGGAGAAAGAGCACATCTACATGCCCCTGGTTTGTAAGAATTGTTAATTATAAAACAGTTCAGCTGGCTGTGTTTAAATCTTTAACCCTCACTTAAAGCCAGCCTCATCCCCCTAGCACAGGTACTCCAGAGCCCAGCTGCACCATAAAGCCCACAACTATTTTTAATGATATCAACAAATTTAAATCCACTCAAGCCACTACTGAAAAGCAGGACTGCACCCATGATCCACTGCTTCTATATGGTGAGCAGTTGCACTGTTATTTTCATGGGTTTGTAGGATGACTTTCATCACAGAGCAAAGGCAGTTCTGCACTGTGTACAGCACATACATTTTTGGCTATGCCTGCAGTGCCAGTAATCACTCCAGAGAACACTGTCTCATCTGATTTCAGGTGACATTTATGAACACATTATGGACGGACCTTCCCATCAGCTGTAATGCCCTGAACCCACCAATTCCCAGTAAGGCTGGGACATCTTCTGGGATAATTTGCCTTAAGGATTGATTAAGTCTGCATTACTGATATGTTCCCCAGTGCATTACTGTAACCATTCCTTGTATTGCCATTTAATCCTGGTATCCTGTCTGGAGTCTCTTGACAAGACCTGCTAAATAAACCTGGATTGTGCAGCCACAACAGCAATAGTCAGTAAAAAAAGCTCCAGCTGCAGAGGTTGCCAAGGAGGCTGTGCACACAGCAGGCTGAAGTAACCCAAAAGGGTGCTTGTGAAATGTTTGTGCTGCTAGCAGGCAGCACATTGTCAGGACAGATCACACATCATGCATTTGCACATCAAATGAAGCTGTACTGGTCTGAGAGCATGGGAAAGGCCTGTCTTGAACGGCATGTGTCCTAATTCCTAAACATGTATATTTTACACTTTACACTTAGTTATTGGCCAGACTGAAAGTACCGCAAGTTCCCCAAAGCTTGTTGTTTTGCCTTTGAAGTGGAACTGTTTGGATAATGTTTCCTTTGGCAATTTATCTATGTAACAAAGCAGGAACTTAGCTGCATTGGCCTCTCAACAATCCACCACTACCTTTTGTCAAAGCATTCATGTGTTTGTGTATATGCACTCACACACTATTTAATCATTTTTCATTACCTTGCTTAGCCCCTCTCCTTCTCCCTTATGGTTCCTCATGATGAGGTTGGTGTAACTTGTGCTAATATTAACTTGCTTCATTTTGGGGTTTTTCCCTGCTCATTGTATGCCTGGCTGAGTTCCCATTTCCTACAGCAGCTTAATTAGCATGACACTTGTGTGCAGCTCACTCCTGCTGCCAAACATAAAGAAAATGTCTTTGCACTGCTTCTTCTGGCAAAAGGACTCCAGCTCATGGTCCACTGGTTTTCTCAGACTCGCCTGCGATCACAAGATGGGACCTAAAGCAGGATCTCTTGTGAAGTTCCTGCTGTTTTTTGCTTTCCATTGGTCCAGTCTTTGGCACTTGACACCCAATCTCAAAGCACAGTCAGAGCCTGGCAAGAGAGGCCTTCTTCTAGTTTTTAATATTGAACTTCACAAACACTAAGGTTTCTGGGACTGATGCTGGATGGAAAGGTATTCCTTGCACCCACCAAGAAACTGCAGATTAAGAATGATGGCTAAACCATTCCCCTTGCATCTGATGGTCCTGCCACTAGCCAGAACTCCCAGCTCATTCATTCACAATAAGAGTATGGCTGTCACTCAGAGATGGCTAGTGAGATGCCCTTTCCCCAGGTTGTACAGCTATGGGGACTATGTGGACCGCTGTTCATTCAAATGAAGCATTCCAAAAAGTCCAGAAAAATCACAAAATACTCTTCAACCTTATTTTTCCAGCATCATGAGCATATCCTCTTTCAAATACAACCTGGCTATGAAATTAAGGAGAATTGTCTCCAAAGAAATGGGCATGCGTAGGGCTGCCAATCTGTCGTTCCTGAGTAGTCTGGAGACCCTGAGCAGTACAAGGAAAGCTCCTACACCATGATGTTGCATTGTACTAAGATTGCCTTACCACAGGGGCTGCCACATCTGATGTAAGGGAGGAGGCAAGTCTAGTGAGGCTGCTGTGCCCCTTCTGCCCTGGCATGAAACTAAACTGGAACAATGGACTCTTTTCTGAGAATCTGTCCCATATTCTCTACAGCGCATACTGCACACCTTAACCCACAGGAAGACATTGCTAGAGCTCCTGGGGACCAAGAAGTTGGCCAGGCTTCTGGTCTATCAATATATACAGAACCACCAACTCCCATAACTGAAACTGCAGAAAAACCCAGAGCAATTCCTGCTCTGTCTTTGCTGCAGCCCTGCCTCTCCAGCAGTCTTCCCTTTGCAGCATTTGCCTGCCAAGGACAAACACAATTTGGCAGACATTTATGGGAAAAAATGCCCAGGAAATGCCACTGGAACAACAGACTTTTACAGGAGTTTCCTTAGAGAATGCAGAACATTTGACCCTCCCCACAATTCCCATTAAATTCCCCTTTGTGAACCTCGCTGATGCCACCATTTCAGACTGCTCTAGTGGGAAAATGACAGTAGGCTCCAGCTGCCCAATGCCTTTCAAAAAGAACCAGAAAGATGCTCTCATCGTCTGCATCTGTAGTGACTATACAGACAAGGCTCTTGTCTGTTAAGTTAATTTTAAGTTAATTTCATATTCCATTATAACAGACATTAAAAATACCATTACAAAATCACTATAGATACTGTTTCTCAGTATTTCAAATCACCTTCCCTATAAAAAAGCCAAACCTGTTTTCTTCCCTGTAGTAAACTGTGTCTGTATCGTAGAAGGGCTGGTGCAAAGCTCTGCTACAAGAGAGGGTTGCTGGTTGATTGCTATTTTAAAAACCCATAGAACGTCTTTAGCTCTTTCGCAGGGTTTTGGCAAAGAGGCTCTTTTAACTAACTGTGTTCTTAAGTAGAACAGCAAAAAATGGCTTAATGATGTGTTTTTACAATGTCCTCTCTGGGAAGACTAATTACCAGTGAGCCTTCTAGAGTGCAGCTTCAAACATTTGGGGCCCCATTCTTTTTCAGGCAAAATTCATACAAAGGACTGCAGAATCTGTCTGAGGAGGGCATTTTGCTGGAAGTTTCTAAAAGCTTTAGGATTATGGGCTGGCCAAGAGATTTCATGATGCTTCTAGAATTTTGAAAAATTAAGCAGGAAAGCCCATGCTTTCCTCTGTATTACTATTTGTTTCTTTGGGATAGTAATATAGTCACCAAACCAAAGTCACTGCAAATGCTGTTCTCAGCTGCTTTGTACACAAAGCTCAGATGAACAAAGGTTCATTTCATGCATTAGTTGTGAAAGCTGTGTTCAGCAGCAAGAACCACATTGCACAGAGCATTGCAGTGTGTTGAGCATATTCTCCTGACAAAAGTAAACAAACTGATGGGCTTCTTCCAATTTGTCTTCTTTTTATACAAAGTTTCAGGATAATCAACTTTTCTTCTTCATTATTCTCCCTAATGGACTTCTTTCTCCCTTCTTAATTCTGACTCCTCTTGGAGTATATGGTGCCATTCAAAAGGTTCTGGCTGAGGCAAAGCACCAAACATTTAACTTTACTGTGCATATAATCTCTGTTAGTATTTTCCAGCTTTGTCATCAAACACTGGGCAGGCCGGGCAGTAGCTCCTCATCAGACCATGTTCCTGGGTGATTTAGGCTGCAGAACCAAGGCAGCAAACATAACTGACTTTCCAAACTCAGTCACAGTGTTCAGCCAGTGTTGAGTAAGTCATTACTAGTTTCATCTGCACCAGCCTAACCTAACCAGTCCAACATGCCTTTTTTCTATTATAGATATCAACCTTTACAGAAAATAATTTTGTAATCTATTTTTATCACGAAACTAAGCAGCTGCAAAGGTACTATATGTTCAGAACTCATTGTTCAAATGTGTTTTATAACCTTTACAATAAAAAATAAACAATCACAAAGACTTTCTAAGTTTCTATCCATAGTTGAATATTTCCCTGCTTTGAATGTTATTAAAGGTCTGGAAGACATGCTTTCTTACTTCAGCTTGAGTCACAAACCATAACTTGTTGCAATCACAAGCAAGTAAGTATCTGAGCAACTGCAGATGCTGCTCAGCAGAGAAAAACTGATAAAACAGGATGAAATTTATGGAAGGAAAGGGGTAGTGGGAGAGGGTGGCTTAAATGAGCTTTCACTTCCTCTTTCCCCCACACTCGTTAACACCCCACACACAGCCTCATGCCTCACTCCCAGACTTGATCACAGCTCCTGCACAGGTCCTCTTACACAACCTTCTGCAATTGTCCTTTAAGTGGCATTATTTTAGAGATCTAAATGGAAAAGTTCCTCTGTGTATAGGAAATCAAGCTACATAAACCTCACACGATAGTCAGAATTTCCAGCATTGATACAGGCTCCAAACCCATGAATTTGCTTCAGCTGCTTATTTACATCAGGGATGTTCAAGTTCAGACGTGGAAAAAAACTTGTTCTCGCTTCATGAGACTACAGATATGGGCACTACAAACCAAAATTATAAGAACTGAGGGAGTTAGAGTTACAAGGTAAGCATCCTTTTTGAAACTGTTTTAATAAAATCAAGTTATTTCAGCTGCAATGGCCTGCAGGGACAACAATATTTGCTTTCTTTTGCATCATCTTTGTCAATCCTCCTTCATGGCACAAAAAAAGAAAAAGGCGTTAATTGATCACCTGATTATTTGTATGCAGTTGATCAAAACCATGGCCTCACTGCCCTCTACAAACATCATAGACCTGGTCCAGGCTTCAAAGGTTTTAAAAGTAAAATGAAACACCAGGAAAAAATAATTGTTGTTACCATTTTACAGACAAGGAGCTGATCGAGAGAAGTAAATGCAGCAACTCATCCCAAGATCACTGAGGAAAATCCGCTGCAAAGGCTAGGACCAAGAACAGATCTCCTGGCTCCCAGCACAGTGCCCTACTTGGTACTGGCTTTTTCCTGAGCCATGTTTTTTGCATATAAACACTTTAATTATGCTATTGTAAAGGAAAAATTAATACATGCAAACACATACCCAGAGAACTGATGAGATTCTTACAGAGGAATTCTGTTTGTCTAAAGATCTATAGGAGCAGAATTTAAATACTTTTTACTTCTGACAAACTGAGCTGGGGAAAGCCCTTGAAATTCTTTGGAATTAATGATCTTTAAGACATTAGGTGGGGGGGTGTCTGATTTTTTCTTGTTACAAATAGCCACACCAGCCCTTCATTTCTGCATATCTAGACTCAATGCAGGATCTCTCAGCTAAGAAATAATACCATTAACTTTCACCAGGGCTTGACAAATGAGCTTTTCAGCACTTGTATCAGTTTGCTACAGTTTTGGTGTGTTGTTTCCTGTTTCTCCACAGCCAAGTGGCAAGCGCCATACTTAGATATGTCTGTACATTATTTATTTATTTATTTATTTTTACATGCACACAGACACACACACACGTTCAGGAGGCAGGTTTTTTTATTTGGCTGCATACTGTTCAATCCCTTGCATTCGCTTTCTTTCGCCATTCTTGCATTTGCTTCCCAAAACACAAGGTAAGCTTGCAGAGGACTGAAACACTTTTCATCCCTGCTGCGTTCACTGCGAACTGACAGCGTTCATCACCTCTGAAAACCTAGGATATATAGGTATATAGGTATCTGCAAAGCTTTAACTCAAGGAATCAATTCGGCACCAGTTTGTGGCTGGCTGTGCTTAACACCAATTTGTAATTGCCTGAGTAAACATCTTTGAGAAGTTGAGTCTAGAGATGGACCACTGCATGAGATTTCTAACAAGAGGTCCAGCCAGCACAAGTAGTGGCATACAGGTTAGAGCTCTAGGTTGAGATGAACTGTTGCCTAGACTCTGTTGTCTTTGTTGACTAGATCTCTTAAGACAACAATAGGAAATTAGACCCACAGAGCAGGTGTCAGAACCTCCAGCATAAGCATATCAGTTTAGGGTGAGGTTAATCTTGCCCAGGTTCCTAAATTAGGAATCTTATTTCAAAAAAAACATCCTTACCTAGATTAATTCAAATTATATTCAATGCTTCATTTTTTAAACTCAAATCTATTGATGACTTGATGGCAAACATGTAACTATGTATGCAGCATGCTGGGCTACCCTCAGGGAACCCTGATTACAGCCTCTTACTAATGCTGTTGTTAATTTCTGAGGATTCAAAACATCAAGGTGCCGATATACAACTTCACTGTACCACAGGCACAACAATGACTTGACAATTTAAAAAAAAAAAAGCAGCATGCTTTTCAGAAAAAGAAAGCTATCATTTTAGAAATACATAGAGAGAGAAAACACTTAAGCAGAAACAGTAGAAGTTCTTATTTTGAGTTCCTGATAATCACCATCCTAAATGTCAATGATTTGGTAAACTGATCAGATAATTAATGATGATACCTTTTTTCCTAAACTCTTGCCGCTTATTCTTTTAGTTCCTTATTCACCTAAGCACTTACACAGTGTGATTCATGCCAGCTGTACGTTATTTTCCTCTGCTCTTTTATTACTAGTCTCAGTACTCTTTTTTCCTAATACTGAACAAATAGCATATAGTCATGCTAGCCAATTTCTCTTAGATCTTAGGATTTTCTTTTTACAGTACAATACCCTCCTAGAAGGTACCAGGTACTACAGACAATTCACCTGCCTTCACAACTACAATAATATGCTTAAGCCAGTGCAAACAAGTGACGCAATGCAAGCTGTGTTCTTCCCAAGGGCAGAGAGCATCCCCCAGCCAGACTCTCAACTTGTTTCTTCTCAAGGAGAACAACTTGCAAGGTCACTTTTGAACCCTTACTTCCCATGGGGTGGCCACAGTCCACCCAACAGAGCTAAGGGAAAAGAAAATTAAACTCTGAACTATCTTTGCTCATATACAGAGTACATGAACTAGCAAACAGCAACACATAACACTAATCAATTGCAGATTCACTTGCAAGGATTGAAAGATCCTCCTGAATAATCTGAAAAGGTACATGACCAGTACTGAATTCTTGTGGCTTTATTTGGAAACTTAAATTAGATAGTACCATATCAATGTATAAGTCGTGTATAATTTCCAAATTCACAAACCTCACTTGTATTCTTAATGTTTCTATAATAGTGGCTGGTGATTCACATCCAAATCTATCATTCAGGAACTGGTTTAACTAGGAAGAAAAACAACACCATCTAGATAGATTATAACCTCTATACTTTTTGCTTTTTAAAGCATATGGAAATAAAGAACACTAGAATATATTAATTAGTGTAACAAAGGATTTGACAGGATTAGTATTATAAAAATTCTTTGGTTATTAATCCGGTTTCTTTATATGGCCATCATTGTTTGATCACGTAATATCAACATTTGTTATTCTGATGCATACAATTAGCATCTTTTTATTATGATTCTCTTCTTTAAACAGCCAAAATATGTGACTCTGAGTTTGCCCCTAATGGGATTTAGACTTTTATCAGTTTTTCAAGACACTGAGGATTTTAGTAATAGATTATACAAATAAAAGTCAATCTGTATTTCAAATATATAACTAGACATGAGCAGAAAAGCCTTTAAAAGAAGGCGTACAAGTCAGATGCATTAAGAAATAGTTTGAACTTTTGCAAAATGTTGAACATCTCTGAACTGTTATCAAGGCTTAATATCCAAGTACACCTCTTTTGCTGTTCATTCCCCTGCTTCTCTCCCATTCTGAATCTGTTTCATAGTTCAGTGCACCAGATAATTTTTTCTTGTCATGACTGTCTCAGTCCAGCTGACTCCAGTTAGAAATCTCTTCTTGTGGCAGCCCAACCCATTCTCCATACCAAAGAATGGTGATAAGGAACCAGACTTCTTAAAGTCCAGTCCAGCATTCTTTCTGATCTTTGCAGACATTACTTGCTCGTAACATAGAACAAAATACTTTAATATGAGCCTTTTGCAATTAAATCAAGGTTCTTACCTAACGGCCTAAAGAACCTCACAAACCTTATCCTCTTCTGCCTTAAATATGTACAAACAAATGTAAAAAATACAATTCCAAACAGAATACATCACTGCACACAGAAATAGGCATGAGAATACACACACAATAGATGGTAGTTATTCTGTACTAACGGAAGGTTCTCAGACTGCACGTGGTCTGGAATAGTCTGCAGGGAGTCTTTTATACCACCTAAAAAACATTGCTTGCAGTGAGACTTTCTAGCATCTTCCAAGAAGATAAACAGCCTCTGGAGTGTTATAAAGGGCCATGGGTAGGGCAATTTGGACTGGATTGGCCTGAAAATGTGCTGCTATCATACACAATTAAAATAACAACAAATTTTCTTTCATAGTGTAATATGACCTACTTAAAATTTAGTCTTAGTGCCCATGGCATTCCGTAGCATCTACAGGAGTTATGAACCAAAGGTCAGACCTTCCAGTAGGTAATATCTGTTGTCCCAGTGATGTGCTCCACAACAAATAAGGGCATAACACTAAAGAAAAGATGTGACATTGGTAAAGAAAAACAAACAAACAAACAAAAACACAAGAGGGCGTCAAGACAAGTAAAGTGATCAAATTTTTTTGAGCAGGGCAGAACAAATATTTGACTGAAAAGCCTCAGGTCCAGCTGGGAGAAGGCCAAGACTAATTTAACCTTTGGTCAAATGGTTGGAAGTTAGCTAGTTTCCTTTTTCCTCTTACATCACTCCCAGAGATTTTGACAAAAATAATATGGCCCCGATTACATGACATTACAGGCTCTCATAATGCACTGGGGAGGCTAGTGTAGAAACCCCTTGGAGACAAATTAATCCCAGCAAAACAACAGCTGTAAGATTGCTATAAACAGGGAAAACAACTACAATGTTTGCATCATGTACTTACATGATTTTAATATTACTTATTAAGGGGATTAGATTATTGGTTTTTTTAACAGGTCTGACAGTCTTGTAATCATCATGAAAATATCAGTTGTCGGATTGCATGTAGTTGCTATTAAGACATTGAACCACTCAGTACATTCTTTTACAAAGCTAAAACAGATTCAGGTATGATTTATCTTGCTTTCAGAAAAAGCATGCAGTCAGAGATTTCATGATCTACAGGGTTTTTTAAAATATGCTGGAACAGATCACCACTTCTGTCACCATCTGCCTCATACAGCCCCTGTGACTGATCAGGTGTCAAGCACCTGATCAGCCTCCCTGATCCACTGACTCAGCGCTCCGCCGGTGCCCTGGCACACTGTTCCAGGAACCACCGTAAGGCGCCCCCCCTGTGGGCCTATCGCAGAAAGCTTCAGCATTTGCACTTGAAAAAAAATTCCCTAGTCAAGGAAAACACAACACTCCTGTCCCCCGCTTTCCAATTACTCTATATACATACCCCTTTTCTAGTACTCTTACTAATGCTGACATAGTATCAAACACATGCTGTTCTCCTCTGCTATAAAACCACTTTGGTGGTAGCCCACAAGCTTATTTTTGAAAAAGAGAAATTGGCTTGAAGGCAGATTACAGTTTAAGCCCCCTCTCTGTGAGAGCGCCCGTGCCCAACCCATGCACCTCTCCCTGGTTTCAGGGGCTCACACCCATGTGCTGCCAGCAAGGTGAAGGCAAAGCTCAGTTACCTGTGCCTAGCCTCACAGAAGCCCTCCTCTGCTATGGCAGAGCAACCCCCCAAGGCCACATATGCTCCAGGCCCACTAACAGGCCTCTGGAGAGCAGCAAAACGTCATTTCAGTTGGGCCAGATTGCAAAGGTGTTCCTCACCCACCCACACCTGTTTCCAGAGCACTGCATTAAACCCTAAGCATGAGCACCCTGGATCAAGGCAATGGCACCGGGCGGCGATGATGCTTCCAGCACAGGAAGGATGCAGGATGGGTAAAAGGCAGGTTTACCTGGGCCGGCTCTGCAGCAGCGCTGCAAGGCCAGCCTGACCAGGAGCCATCCCCAGCCACAACACCAGTGAGCCAGGGCAGCGCTGCCTGCAGGCTGGCCAATACAGTATGGCCCTTGCTGCCACAGCGATCCCCAGAGCTCGCCTGGAGCCCGGCTGACCCCTTCCCCACAGCCGTGCACAGGGAGCAGCCTGTGGAGGAGAGGGGAGCAGGATGGCCCCTCACTGCAGAGGAGCTGGAGGGAACCTTCTGGAACTCTCTGGGCTTCCCACACCGGGATGCTGCCAGGCGGTCACCAGCCATGGCGGCGGAAATCCCTGATGTGGCCCTGCCCTCCTCGTGTTGCTTCTCCTGCAGCCTGGCCCAAGGTCTGCACAGCGGCTCTCAGCCAAGCAGCTGAACGGTACCAGTGTGGGAAAGACTTCAACGAAATACAGTGCTTTCTTGTGATAAAGCAGCCCAAACTACCTTGCTAAGCACCCAGTGGCAAGCTGTACAGTAAGCGAGAACTGTGGAGACCTCTACATGAACTATGAGGAGAGAAGATGAGTTTTTCCCAGACTGAAAGATATGCTTATATGGAGGAGTATTTTTAGGTGCTTTGTGTTGCTACTTCAAGAAGAGGAGCTGGTTGGGTTTTATTTTCCCTTGCTTGACTTGGATTGCTTTTCTGCCTTCCAGTTCTGAAGCGTAAAGCGAGATGTTCATAGTAACTGTGAAATAGGACAATACATTCATTTTTAAGAACTGTTTTTATATATGGTAAGCTTAATTTTACCAGATTAAATTGAACTTGTGATTGCAATTTGTAGTGCTTCATTTAATAGATTGTAGCTAATAATGTAATGATTATTACAAACAGTATGTAATATCACAATATTACTGTGAGATTTGGTGCATATTGCAACTTAAATTTCATGAAAGGCATAAACCAATTTCATGAAAATTTGCATCGCTTTTCAATAAACACCATTTTTCACTCAAAATTATTCACGTGAGATAAGATATGACTGGATATTCTGTTATGTTCCTGTGTTTATTCATTTTATATGTATACTTCATGAAAATGTATGGATTTCATTACAGATTTTAGGAATACATTTCAGGAACTATACCTTGATAAATGCTGCATCATTACATTGTATTTAATCCATAGGGGTTTAAAAATGTAAACATCCACAGAGGGGTAAAAAACATTCTTCTTACAGAAAATTTGACATAATATAATAAAATGTGCAAACTTGAGATCAAGTTATTAATAAAACCAGTGAAAGTTTGCACACTATGTTGGAAGCTTAACACTACCCACACACTTAAAAACTGCGAATTCATATGCCTCTGGCTGTGCAGCCTTCACATCAGATTTGGGCCAAGCTACTGCCCATCTTGAGGGCTGCTACATTGTGCCAGAGACCAGAGTTTTCACCTGATAGCTCAGGCAGGTTCCTAAACCCCACAGCTTCCAATAGCCTCTGCTGTGTTGGAGGGGGCAGAGGAGGCTGCCGGGCAGTACATGGCGCACACTGCCACCACAATACCCTAGATGTGTCCCTCTCTCTTTGCGGAGGGAAAGGAAGAGGACTGAAAGGATATGTTACCTGCTGCTGTATAATTCCCATTCACACTGTTCACAAAGTCACAGCACTGGTCTACTGTGAAATCAGAAAGATGGCGGGTGCTTCCAGGCCACGTACTCTGCCATGTGCATAGTGAACACATAGGTGTCTGCTGTGCCTTGCTGGGAACAGGGCTCTGGCAGTCAGGTACTGTCCAGGGGCCATCGCCATGGCATGGCAGGCAGGGCCTTCCTATATTTACTGAGGACAGGAAAGTGTGCCTGTTGGGGGGGACATGTTGTTTACAGGAGGTCAGATAAGCAGTTATATGTGTTCTTGTGGAGAGCATAGCTGTCACTTCTTAAGAGATGCAAAGTATGTCTCAAAGACAAGGGTCTCCACTGCTATGCAAGGTATGCTTTGATGTTATTCCTCTGAATGATCTTTCAAGATCTACTGAATTGGAAAGGCATCTCTACATATGGTGGAAGAAACAATAAGAAGATCTGTCAAGTAAGAATGCCATAATAGAGCACTTTCCTTGAAATGTAATAGTTCTGCATTTATGCAAAAGATATACAAGTCTGCTGGGAAATAAATCAGCTTTTGCAAGGATCACTCCAAACCTAGAAAGGAAGAATGGTCTTCCTTCATGGATGCCTTATTAACTCTATATATTTTCATGTATTTTCTAAAGAAAGCTTACAGTCTGTTTAAAGTGTAGGCCTGTGCCAGGAAAAAAGAAGTGGGGCAAAAAATCTAAATATGAGCAATACTATAGAATATGCATTGCAGAGTTATGCCATCTTTTCAGTCTTACATTATGAGAGCTGTAATCTCAAGCAGGCACTGAGTAAACAAGACAAGCTCATTTAAATGTGGCCCACTGCAATAATTACAGCTTTTTTTGGCCTGAAACTGACCCTGGTACTGTGCTACTGTGAAGGACATGATCTTGGCTATCCATCAGCATGTAAACACATAAGTACCATTTGATCAGCTTTGCTGTAGAATGGCAAGAAAAGAGACTGGCCTGTTTTGGTAAAGGAATGAAGGCTGATAGCAAGGAGACTGCTAAAATAACAGGCAGTCTACATGAATGTCAACCCGCATTAACACCACTCTGAAAATTCACTGTTTTCAAACAGGACACTAAAATATGCACACTGTCCCACCTATTAGCATGCAAAAATAATTACTTGAAGATAAACAGGGATCAGTAATCCATGGCACTCATGGCCAAGAAAAAGTCAGCACATGGATCAATTCTGAATACTGTGTAGGAAGGCTAGTATGTGGCTGAGCGCTGAAGGTTACAAAAGCTGAAGAAAGGTATCCATTGAAAGTAGCAGCTTCCAGCTTCCACTGAGTTCAGCTCCGCACAGAGTCACCATACCACCCATCAGCTGGCGCATCTGGACATCAACAGGAGCTGGAAGTGCTGCCTTGCCAGAAGAAAGTTGTTGCAATCATCTCTGATCTACCTGCATACTTCACCTCCAACTTTAGAAGGAAATACCCAGTTTGGCATTGGACACCAAAACAGGGTACTGGCCACTCATAAAATATTGTGGACCTCAGCAGCATAACACGTTAAGCCACTTCCTCAGCCTAATGGAGTAATTCTGGTAAAGCTGCTTATTAAAAATATTGGGACCATACTTTTCTAGTAATTGTATGAAGAAACTCTTACTATTTTTAGAGGATAGCCTGGTAAGGGAAAACTAATCAACATAGTCAATTTAGAGAAGCAATGAGATTAGAGTCTGTGGCACTGTTATATTTCTGCCTTATTAATGATTACATTAATAAAAAATCCCTTCCTAGGACTGACTAGTCAAGATCCACTGGGTGAATGAAAGGGGAGATACCTGAGGTTGCTCTCCTAAGCCTCTACAAAGGCCCTTTGTATGATCTTGCTTTTAATAGAGCATTCTAAAAAAATTTAAAAATAATAGTTTATAAAAGTCAGTATATGGCCTCACTGCATATAAATGCACACACATGTATTCACGCATATTACTGAAAGATATATTTTTACTGTACCTCTGAATATGAAAGCCATGCTGGTAGGCAGACTTCTCAAATGTCTTCCATTTCGTGGTACACTTTTATGGTGGGAAGTTATTGACAACAGAAAGGAAGAATAATGAAACTGAGGTCACAGGGTTATTTACAATGGAGGGTGGACCCCACAGCATTCCTGTGTGATTTGATTGTTTTGATGACACTCTTTTTGGGATTCTGTCACACATTACAGCTGATATTTGGATCTTGGTAAGTTGAAAGGGACACTGAAAGGTTTGTTTGATTACTGTTACCAGTGAGTTAACACAAGGTTAAAAAGTACGTCCCTATTCAAGCCAATGGCACAATTCCCAATGACTTCAGGAAGTTTCCAAATACCCTGCCCCAAAGTGCTAACAAGCCAAACAGAAGGAGCCATGTAGATATCAAGCTGAGCAAGGGATACCGGGAGAACACCCAGGGAACAACCAGAGAAATAGGATTAAATTATTGAGGAGGGGAAGAAGGAATAGTCAGCAGCATGCAAGTTCTTTTTAAAGGCAAGCTTTATTTTTAATTTTGCTATTGAAAGGGAAATTTGGGAATTACTGCCTTACAGGCTTTTGTTTAGAGTTGGGAACTGAGAGTCCACTGCTACATAAAACAATAAAAGAAATAAAGCACAAAAAACCATGTTTAGATGATAAGCAGAAATCTCACAAGTGCCCCAGTCCTGAGATAAGCCATCCCATCCCTCTTTTTTCAGACCATTACTGTAAAGCTGTTAACCTTTACAGATACTGTACTACGGTCTGGCTAGGAGGAATTAAAAGCACAGGCCACAGTGGCTGGAAAAAACAGACTAGTGACACATTAGCAGCAAGGATGTGTAAGTATGGCTGTGAATAGCATGACTCTGATCCTAGTGCAGAAGGTAAGGGCTTCATTACACTTAATTACTTCCGGCTTTAAATCAAGGCCTCCTTCAAAATGAGGGTGGCTGCTCTTAAACTAAATTACTCTCCCCTCAAGCTCGAATGGAAAAGTACAGTACCAAAGGAAGACAGCTTCTATTAAAAGCAGTATGGTAAAGATGCTGCTGCCAATCTAGAGATGGTTTGTAACCGGGAGCAGCTCATAAATGAAGTTTTATATGGTATCTGTCTTTAGTACTTTATGAGGAGGAAACCTCTGTATTTGGCTTGGTTCCTTTCTGCCTGTTTCTTTTTGCTGCTCATTGTGCTGCTCATAACTGCTATATAATGACCTTTCCTAATGCAGAAGTTACACAACAGCACACTAATTCCTTTTCCTGTGGGTTTCCCCCCTCGCAGGGTGCTTATAGGGAGTGACAGTATGATACTCAGCAACATGACACTTCCCACAAACAGAGTATATTCTGAGATGTGGGCAGGTTTGGATGACCGTGTTTGAGCATAGATTTCAAACATAAACACATTAAGCAACAGAAGAAACCCTCTCCCACAAAGGTCACGACACTTATATCCTGGACCTACCCACATGACAGACCCAATTAGTACTGATTAAAAAAGCAGTAAAAAGCAAAACACCAGCAACAGCCCTCAGTAAAATAATCTGCTGTGGGATTCACTGGATTCCTAGTAGACAAGTTGAAATGAAAATGAGGGATGGGTTACTCAAATCAAACCAAATACAAACTGAGTAAGAATTTACCCAAATCTTCTGACAGATTTTTTTAAATTCCTGCTGTGTTTCTGGCTCTCACTTATATTCAGCATCTGCTCTCTATCCTTGATCACTACCCGAATATGTGTTCCGCGCACTTAATTTCATTCTCTTTCATTTTACAGCCTGCATGGTTCGTTGGTTCATTCTTTGATTTGTCTTCACTTTTTCTCAACTTTTCATCTCTTTCTGCTTTTTTTTCTCCGTCTCCTGGCTTTATTGTCTCTTCCTCTCTCTTTTTTTGCCATAGTGTATACAGCCCTAAATTTCCCTTCCCTATTTCCCCGTTGCCTTCCTGTCACCATTTGTTTTCTATCACTCTGCTTCTCTGCTGGCTGATGTTGGAAATATTTCAGGAATTTCTAATTCACAGTGCCATGAGAACTGTTATCTTTGCATTTTCACTAGTGAAAGTCCTCTCACACAGTGAGGAGGATGACGGAGCAAGCCGGGGACAGAGAAGCTTTGGATGGACTCTTCTCTGAGCCCACTTCGCCTCTGGAGTGGTATGTTCCAGTGTGGAATGTGCGAGAGGAAGCTGGGTCTGTGGGGAGTATGTGGGCTGGGGGCAGGGAATGTGTATTGAGAAACCTCAAATTCCACACAACAGAAATGAGGACAGGAGAAACTGAAATACAAGAAAGAAGCAGGATGAAGGACCAGCTGGAGAAAGGTGGTGGTGGGGGAAGTACACACCACACCCTAGCCTTCAAGCTTTTCTTCCATGCAGTTGCAGCTGAGCAGCAGTACCAGCCCTTGCTAATATTCACTTGTGATACTAAGAAACCCTCAGACCTCAATCTTTCTTTCCCTGAGCAGGGTTAGGGGTCACCTTTAAAATATCAACTGCAAGCAAAATGCAATTACATGGAATGATCAGTGACCGAAAGAGCTAGCCAATCCACGGACTGCTGGTGACTTGTCATTGTAGTAATGCAATATGCCAACTCAAAAGTCACTACAGAGAAAAAAAAAGAAATAAATGGATAAGTGTCTGTAGTCCAGTATCTAGAGATGTCTCAGAAAAAGACCATCAAAGGTTAAACCACCTACTTTGTTATTGCTTCTGCTGCTTCTGCTATTGTTATTTGTATTCTGGTATCATCAAGAGGCTTCAACCAAGATAGAGGCTGTTGTGTTAGGCACAAGATAAATATGTACAGGAAGAGAAAGTTCCTGTTTTAAAAACTTAAAGCTTAATGGATAAGATGAGCAAGAAGCTGAGTCAAAACAGAGATAAAGAGAAGTGAAATGACTCAAACTGAGTCACAGCAGGTCATTCAGAGCGCCCCTATGTTTTATAGTTGCAAGGAGTTGAATAGGAAGAAACTGGGAATATTGTGTATACCATTATGTTCATTGTTCAGAAATGTAAGAATTCCACAGGCTCTTCCATCCACAGTGATGCAAGCCTCCTCTGTATATGCAGATAAAAGTTAGTTCATGTTCACTGTTCACTAGCTCAGTCCTTCACATGCCCACCACACTTTCTTGCCATGATAAACATACATGATATTCATTACCATTTACAGATCATGTGTAGATGGTGATGAGATCAGGATATGTTCAGCTAATACAGAGTATCTTTGTCTTGTCTAGTTCTCTTCCTTCTTCCAGTCAATTTCTGCACTGGCTTTAATTAAGCGCACTCAGTCCCAAGAGCTGCCAGAACTGTCATGCTGTTACAGAAAAGGTGACCTCAGTCACTAGGCAGGACTCAAGAGCTCCGTGCATTCTGAGGTTAACTCTGCTTTAATTTCACATTCTCCAGATATTACTGCAAACAGTTTGCTAAAATGCTGCCCTCTGCATTTCAGCTGCAGCTGAAATCTGAACAGTAAAGTAAGCTAGCAGCTTGTAAAGGGAAGCCACATGTCTACACAATGCAACAGGAGTCTTTGGGCTAAACAGCACGAGCATAGCATAATGCTCAAAACCAGTGTTTTAAAATCTTCTGAAACATTTTAGTGAAGTGCTACAACCTGCTAATGTAAGACAGTGCAGAGACACCCCTAACTTGTAATTGCAAAATACAGCCATACCAGGATGGGGCTCATGGAAGAAGCACTGCCTATCACCACCATCTATGTTTTTCAGAACTTTAAACCTTATAAAAATTGCAGAATCATCCCAGAGCTAGTCCAGTAACAACAGCTACTCCCAAGATTTCAGGATGGATGCACTGGTAACACTGCAATAAGATAACTAACCACAAGGCTTGTTCACACTTGGTTAATAGGACACAGTGCTACCATGTTTGAGAGATAGCTATCCTTTAAACTGACCAGTACTGAAAAGACTTTCAGCATGATTTACTACTATCAATCAACATTTTTCCCCTAAATAATGGAGAAGAGTAAGCAACAGAATGTCTGTAATGATTACCTTTCCCTACTAAAAAAGACTTTTCCTTGTCAAGGTCACAGAGAAGTACCCCTAAGCTGCCAGTGCCTGTCACACAGTCTTCCAAGCACCATGCAAGCTCCAGGCAGACCTGTGACTATGGCAGAGAACCCATTAGCCTTTGTCCTCGTGATTTTCCCATAAATCCTATTAACTGGTTATCAATGACTGATGGTTACTGCAGCATTGATTGACTCCTGTCTTCAAAGCATAAACCAAAGTAGCATGTTTATCAAAAGTTGCTGAACAGTTTAAGATAGCCAACTGGAAATTAAACCAGGAGATAAAAAACTCTGACATGGGGAATGAGGAGTTTTCTGAAACCATGATAGAAACAAGCCAGGTGAGGTACTCCCATTGAGTGTGCCTCTCTCGGAATGATGAATTCCTGACCACAAAAATACTTCATCATTACTTTCTAAGCTTTTGAAAAAATGAACCAACTCCATTGAAAATATCAAAATGAAACTTCTACTTCAAATGGTGTTCAAAATATGGCACAGCTAAAGCAGATGTGGACACACCAGACAAATGGAAACTTACAGAAAAGTATCTGTGTTTTACCGTGGATCACAAACTGAATACAAGTTAGCCATGTCATGCTGTTGCAAAAAAATGTAAACATGAGAGTGCAGAAACAGAAGCACAAGCAGGAAGACATGTATACAGAGTACAGTTACAGGTTGGAGATAGCGACAAAATAATGAGGCTGACCAGTGATTTGAAAGTATGATCACAGAAAGACCTATGAACTAGAGGTATACAGCCCAGTGAAATCACTCTAGATAGTGATGGGAAGTTGGAAGGTTAGGAATGGTAACAACCTGTGAACATGTAAAAGGCTATACAAAAAGGACTGGAAGAGTCTGACCTCCATAAATTGAACTGTGGCAATGGAAATTCAGATTAGGCATTAGGAAAAATCCTTCTAATGTTAAAATATTATACTGGACTCGATCACCTGAAAAACTGTGGTGTCTTCATCACTGGACATCTTTAAGGTTAGTTAAGAAACACCTGTTGGGAATGACTGAGGTAGACTGCATCACTCCTTTGGGCAAAGAGCTAGACTGGATGCTTGTTCAGCATTATTTTTCACATTTTTCATTGTAACTGGTACGTCTTCTACAGAACTCCCTTCTCTGGACAGGGAAACAACACTAGACTTCTGGTAATGCTCGTATCCAAATCCCAGAGTTGCCAAACATTCAAATGAGAGAATAGGTTTGGAAGAGCAAGGAAGTAGTTATCAACATGTCTTGAATGGTTATCTGGAGTCTAAAAAACAGAAAATCAGTTCAACAGTGAACAACAGATTGCATTGGGGGGTGTCCTGAAACCACTTCCCATATTGAGAAATCACAGCCATAATTTTCTGTACAACTGACAGAGTTTTGAAATAGTGAGGTTACCTTCATGTTAGCTCAGGTATTATCTCTTTTCATGCTGTCTGATGCAAAATTGCTCTTGACTTTTCCTGTGGAGAAGAGAGGGAAAGGGCTGTCCCCACAAGCTTTATGGGCAAAAACAAGAAAAAGAGGTTGACAGGATTTTTAAACTAATGCTCTTGATTACCTCTCATGTTAGGTTCAAAACATTATCTTCCTTGTTCAACATGTTGATCAGTTTAATTTTTGTAACAAAAATGTATTCAGACCTGTGCATATTGCATTTCAGAAAAGTAATTTCTCTTGCAACATCTGTTTGGAAGTGTTAAGGTTCTGCCGAAAAACCTCATACAGATGTGGGGAGCATGCCATATTCTGAACAACAATAGAATCTCCAAACATCCTCCCAGGACATCCTTAAATAAAATTCCCAAAGAAGGATGAAATAAACGGTTTTTAACCAAAAATTCATTTTACTAAGCTGCACATGGTACCGTATTTGTCCAGCTGCATGAAAGACCAAGTCAGCTGCCACTTTCTGGCAGTGTCATATCTTGCACTATCACATTTAGTTCCATTAACATGGTCCCACGGTATGTTTTCTACTACCCCATGTCTACTGATCTCTAGCACATTAGGTAAAGAAGAAGAAAAAGGGGGAAAAAAACACCACTGAGCTCAGAGCAGCATGTTTTTCTTATTTCTTCCCCTTTTGCCATTACAGTACCCTGTATGTGCTGAATATTTGCCAGGATACTCCACCCAAACTTATTGCTCTCAATTCTCCTGTATGTTTCAACACTTCTCTCAGGATTCTCATTATTTCTTTTAAATTTCTTTTTCTTTTCTCTTTTTCTCTCTTGCTTTCTTTACTTCCCCCCATTTTCCCAGGTCCCTCTCACCCCTGCAGGAAAGGGAAAAAAAAAAAGGAATGAAGTGAACTGCATTTTAACAATCAGAATAACAGTGAAACAATGCTCTTGAGATACCATCTGTTGCCAACACATCTCCCAAGACAGCAAATGATGGGCATTCCTGGCTAAATAAAGGGAATTTCCCACACCCATTAAAGAACTACACAGCAAAGACTGTTGCTTAAGTATTTACTTTTTATGGCATACAAGAAAACTACCTGGAATTGTAAATACCAATGACATATTGTTCACATCTCTACCAAACATGTGGTCAGTGGCCATATGGATAACTTCTGGGTGTGAAATGTCCTTTCTCTTTTTTACAGTGCTGCCAGAAGCTTTTTTAAAAGTTTAATTGCATAATTCTACCTCCAGTGGGTGAAATTAAATTGTATTTACAAACAAAACCCACAACCCTTCCTCCCCAGAAATCTACCAAAGCAAACTGTGAGTTCTTACATCCTACCCAATAAAGAGCTTTTTCTTTTTTTAATTCAGTCAAACTTTCTCTGATCCTCCATCTAATTAAAAAAGAATAGCAATGAGTTAGAATACAGTTGCCTTGGATTTCTAGGGTGGACTTATCAAAAAGATCAACACTGGCATAACACTTCTTAAAGTTATATAGTTTACTGGGAACATAGTGAAGCTGCAGCAGAGCATCTTTAAAGTGCCATTTCTCATTAACTTGCTAATGAACTTCTCCATTAAAAAAGAAAAAGTGACAGACTTGTAAAGAGATATTGTATGAGTTCTTAAGAATTTTCTGGGGAGTTGCTTTGATATACCTACTGTTTCAGCTTTAGGTCTGCACTCTAGAGAAATGCAATTTCCATATGGTTAAGCAAATGTTTCTCACCAGTGTATCTCCAAACCCAAGTTATTTTGTATCTCCTTTTTCATCAGTCATATCCCAGATGGTGCTTCACAACAATAGGTGTTACTGTGAAAATACTGAGACTTCAGAAATGTAAAACCACAAGAGAAAAGCTGAGAAAAGATGGAAAGAAAATGGTGTAAATTAATATTGCTTTATTTGCATCAGTACTGACAGACTTCTTGAAAATGGGTGGAAATCCATGATCCAGATAAACAAAAGGAAGAAAAGACAAATATGGAAGAATGTAAGAGTAGATAGCAGGCCTCTATTAGTGGAATAGAGGAAAGAAGTGAGAAAAAGATGTCCATGCAGAAGGCTGGAAGAATCCCAAGACAATTTTAAAATCAACTAATGCTGTTTTTTGAAGCAGCCTGTGAGTTGAGTGGGGAACCATTTGAGTTGTTTGAGGATGTGGGCGATATGGTTATGCTCTCCTGCATATGAGAGAATCTAGACAGCGCTGCTCTGCACAAGCCAGAATTTGAAGGAGGGCAAGCATGGAAAGGCACACAGAAAGAAACTGCTTTCGGGAAGGTGGGAAGACAAAACCAACCAGAGATGGGATTATGGCTAAAGCAAATCTGAACACTGGCATACATGTTTGGTGTGGTAGAGGTATGACAGATTCTGAGAGAAGGAATTCAGTGTACAAACAGAAGGCCAAATTTGTAGGTATGTAAGTAATCAGAACACCTGAGCAGGGAAGGGAGGCAAACGATACGGAGTCATGTTGAGAAAGTTGCTCTGCTTTTGAGAGATATTTAGCTGAAGAAATTAGCCAAAATATATTTATTGAAGGCTCTGAACAGATTTACAGTTGAACCTGATTAGGATGAAAAGTATCACTAAAGCCACGACAATCTAAGGTGCAATTCATAGGCAAGGGTAGCATCTTTTATTATATATAACTGGTGTAGACCTCATTGATGTAATTGAAAAATAAAGCCTTTGAAATAGAGAATTCCCCCTTCACATCCCATACAAATACAACACAGCTCATGTTTTGGAATAAGAGTAAAGATAAGATGTCCAAGAGACAGAAAATAGTGGAAGAGACAGAGGCTTAGACAGTATAAAGGTACACAGCAGAGCACATTATCACTGCATACAGAAGAGAAAGGGGAGACAGCTGTCTGGATGATGTACATAAAACCTTGGAAGGAGGAGGACAGCTGAAACAGTTCAGAAGGATGAATATATTTGAAAGCAGAACATATGCACTATCATTATCTTCCATATAACAAAACCCTTAATTGAAAATTATGGAGGATAAAAAGAAGATTGGTGCCAAACTATAAGGTATCTCTCCGGCCTGAGTATAGACATCTCTGGAAGCTCAAGATTTGATCTTTATATCCAGAAAATGTTATTTCCAAAGCATGTCCTCTCTCTGCAGTGACACAATATCACAGATAGGTTATTGGTGACTTGATCATTTGGCGCCGTGATAAACTATTTTGGAAATACAGTCTTTCAAGAAGTAATATAAAACCTAGCTTCTGCCTACATATAATATACTGGTTTTACTAATCCATTACTCAGCAAGTGCACAGTTGTGTTGCACAAACTGCTTGTTTCTCTCCTGTATATTTAAATACCCATAGCCAGAAGTAAAAAGTCATCTGAGTTTCCTCATACGAATAGGAAACAGAGAAAGCATGTCAGGAGGAAATGGTCACACCTGTTTAGCAATGCCTGACTGATAAAATGGTGTGAACACATATCTAAACGAGCTAAAATGCCTGAAGAATTTCACATTGTGGTTACATTTATGTTTCCTTGTCCACTCTGGCAAAGTAACAGTCTCTCACATTTCTAAAATACTGCCATAAAGAGGCAGGAAGCATATGCAGCAGGTATAGCTTCATACTCCTTCCCAGTTGGAATTTGTTAAATCACTTTTGCCTTTTCCATTTTCCATTCCATGTCCCCTTTCACAGACTGTTACAGTCTGTTCCCTTATCTGGCCATGGCTGTGGAACAGATTTGTACCTTGCTGCACATGGAAACAATCTCATATGCAAATCAAGGACAGTGGACATTTCCCTACTGTTTGTTGGGTGGAGAGAGTAGGAGTAGATTCGATAAACAATTCAGAAGGATTATAAATAGTGTCTGCTTCTGTTCTGTGTGACAGAACTCAAGTCAGCAAGAACCAGTTAGCCTTATGCCTTCCATCTCTCCTCCCTCTGTGAGATAAAGAAATCCACAACCGATTTGCTACTTGAAAAAAGAAGAGGACATAAAAAGCACAATTGTCTCCTGGATGATGAGGGCTGAATTAATAACCTTTACTCTTTAGCAACAGTGATTGTTAATATTACCTCAATTATGCTTGATGATGATGAAGATATAATTAACATAAAGATCCATTATGTTTTATACATGTTAAGTGTATGTTTATTTTAAATGGGACAGGATGTATTTACTTGAGCTTCACTCTTCGAGGAAGGTTGTGAAATCAGAGTCCAATCCTTAACTGAGAATAAAACTTGCATCTTTTGTAATTGTAATAGTATCCAGATGTTCCTCTGTAACATGGATGCAGGTGGTGAAAGCAGTAAAGCAGTATGGAGCAGATGTGCTCTCAGCACAGGTGGGACTTGCTCCCAATGCTACAGTGAATTTTGCACTCACTGACATAACAAAAGAAAAGTCCAGAAGATATAAAAGTGTTGCAAAAAAGTGATGTAAAGATGTAGAACACTCTTTCAATTTTGGTGGCACACCTTCATTGTTGGGATTTTAGAAAATCTAGCATGCAAAACAAACAGGGCTTTTTTAAACTGAAACTACAAAAATCCGAAGAGGCCAGGTAACTCATGAAAAGCTAGGAGCAACTGAGCATGCTCAGGCACAGAAATCCTGGAGGGTGTAGTACTTCATACTTTGTGGGATGTGTGTAATGTGCATCAGCTGCAGAGACTGTTTCTGCCTCATGCCACCACATAAATAATCACTACTACCATGTTTTGACTGTATATTAATTACCTAACTGACACTTGAGAATTATGCTCTTCTTTACTGTTCTATTGCGGTAGATTAGGGAAGACTGATTTGGCTTTGTCAGCAAGCTGGGCCAACCAGCCTGATTCCTATTAACTTTTCAGGTTGCATCTAAATAAATCTAACAAGTCTTCACTGCCATGTAGACCAGGCTCCTTCTGAAATTTTACATAAATGCTGAACACTAGTTGTATTTTTCTGTCTTTATGTAATACATACTCCCAGCATACATGCACCAATTAGGCCCTGCCTGTGCTAGCTGTTGAACTAATCTATACCAGCCTAAGCAAGGCTAATCCATGCCCCAAAAGTATGTACACTGAAACGTAGTCAGTTGGATATGGAGAGACAAGATGCACTTGGAAACTGAGAATATAATCATCACCTTGACAGCACCCTATGGGCTACTCACTGGCATGTTTTCTGTAGCCATATAAGCAAAAGAAAGCATTAGAGAGGGTGTAGAAGGATAGGAGTGTTGTGGATGTTTGTGGGGTGACTGCCAAGTGTAGGAGGCAGCATCAGAATATATTCAACAGATAACGTTATTAGGGATCTAGATACTGGAGACAGAATTTGTCATCTGGACACAGAAAGCCTAGGCTGTGAGAGACTGTGAAAATGAAATCTGAGATAGTTAGAAAGCAGGAATCATTTGAGGGATGTCCTATCTTACCTGGAGGATAAGAAAGGAGCCCCACAGCCACACTCTGAGTGGATCTGAATGGTGCAAGACTATAGGTGTTAGAAACGGGCAAGAAAGCATTGCACAGTAATTAACATCGTATGCCAGTATGGTGACCTTGGCTTGCAAAAACCTCTCAATAAATTGCAATAGTTTGGTCACCAATACACAGATTTATGTTGGATTAGTTTTCATTATCTCCAAGTCATTATTTACACTAGATGCTCAGCACCCAAAATAGGTGCTTTATAGGCAAATAATAAAGAGCCTAGTTCCCATCCCAGAGAGCTTGCAGTCTAGACAAAAACATCTCTGCTATTTCTAATCATATCAAGCTGAATCTGGCTGTTCACATTTGCAGCCCAGATGAGAATAAGATTTCTGAGGCATGCCCCATGACTACTTCCCCTCTGTGAGTTGAGTAATCAAGTTATAAACCATACTATGATGGGCTTAGCAATTAAACATTCTCTAGCTCCTCTGAAGAGATTGCTATGGTAACAATTTCTATACCAGCTCTATTGTTGGTCCCATTTTTTCTACTCTTCTTTATTTAGCAACAATCATTCTTTATCTTCTGTTTAACCTTACAAGGTGGTTATCCTGATAGCAGCAGACTTATGCAGTCTAAGAATAGTGCTATGTAAGGAAAATGTTATGGCTATGATACATCTGGATCAAAGAGATAAAGATACCACATAGCTAAATTGTGATACTAATTCCCTGTATGAATGAGACACTTTATGATGGTATGCTGAAAAAATTAACAGTGAGACAACACGATTCCTCATTAAACTATCTCCAAACAAGTACTTTGGGGGACAATCACAGGACAGTAGTGTCCTTCCAGACGCCAGTTGCATAGTTGTTTCACATTGATAGGACCTAATAGCTTGACAGCTGCAAGGTATCTACAATGGCAGCAGTGCACTGTGACCCTGAGTTAGCTTTAAATTACCTAACAGGAGTACCAACTACTGGTCTAACTGCTTTAAAACTTCCAGACTTGGGCCATACATTAAGATTCATCCCACTCACAGATGAAGGAAACCACCCAGGGCAGAAGCACAGTTATCATTGACTGCTGCAGAGCAAAACTGAGCAGAAGAGAGAACGATGAGTACTGCGTATATTTGAAATAGCCTGTTGCATGAACTGGGCTGATTATAAACTTGAATAGAAATAACTCCCCTAACAGTTTGGACAAAGGACAAAGTAATTCTGCAAAGGGGGCAAAATCCTGACATCACATCTCATCCAAGGACAGGTGGAAAAAATCTTTTTATATCTTGAAGTTTGAAAGACCACCATTTTTACATTTTTCCACTGTAGTCACCATTACCATGAGCGCAAAGCACATTCCATAGAATATAAGTTCTTACACATTTCCATAAGTCAAGTTAGCATATTGAGAGACAGAACTAAACACCTTAGTCTGAGGGTACTGATCATAAAACATTCTTACAGTTTCAAACTTTTCCTACCACCAGCAGAATCAGCCTCACAAGAGGAAGGTCTATGCCGATGTGAACACCTATTGCGCTAATTTTTTGAGGCTGAGTTTCAGCTCAGTGTGAATGTGAACATATACTATATGAGGGAAATTGATACAACAATGATAATGCAACTTGACCTGCATGCTGATGCCAAAAGAAAATTACATTTCTTACCCTTGTTACTGCATTGACATTGACTGCCTGACTAAAATAAGCACTAAAAGCAGAGCACATACACACTGACTCTGTTCTTTCTATCCAAATGGATAAAAATTACCTAGAGGATATGAATCTTGCAGGAATTTAATGAGATTAAGTATTGCCTCAGTTCACATCTGTATCCCAGGATTATTTTGGTTATGTTTATACTTTCTAGCCAAAGCTTCAGGTACTGTCTACTGCCTTCTATTGAGGATGACGCATTGTGTCATTCTACCTGTTGTGAATTTTGGTTTTATTGTTTGGCAGCAAGGGATTGTATTGTTTTTAACAGTTGGCTCCATGTCAACAATACCCAATGAAATCTTGGGGAAATGTAGGGAAGACACTAAGATGACGACTGGTGAAAGTGGAGAATACCTAAAGGGATGCTCTTTGGATGTATGCGCTTCCTCCAATTGTTCCACCTCTGGCTCTTTAGTGTTGCCACCTATCCCTCGCCTTATCATTTAGCTTTCACATGGACTTTTTCTAGTTACAGCTGCCGCTCCTCTCCTTTATGGGGAGATACATCAATAAAATGGAAATGCCAAATCCCTCCTCTCTTCTGACTGATGTGCATTTTGCAGAACATAAACAGCTGGAGTTTTAAGCTCTATGTTCTGGATTATACATGGCTAGGAGATGAGGGAGGGGGAAACCACCCTAATTTACTGTTTAGTTTTTACACACAGAATAATCTAGGGAAACAATTAAAATGGTCTTAGTCATGGTGTGCAAGAGCTCATATCCATTGTGCCGTATGCAGTTATTACTGAGCAAAGGTCACAGGGTCAGATAACACCACATTACCACAATCCTCGATATTGTAAGTATGGCTGACATACAGGGCAATATTTGTAAGTATATCGTTATTTAAGCAATTTACATCAGGGTTATGCTTGGTCAAAAGTGAATTAGCATCAGTTCTGAGGGCTCCCTAGAGCAACTTTTGAAATAATAACCTATACTTTTACTTTTTAATTACTTTAAATCAAACTGAAATGTAATTGAGATTTAAGCTTCTCTCAGGAGAACACAGATACTAAAGTAGTCAAATCATTAATAATCAAATTTGTTCCTTACTGCAACGAAATAGGGTTTCAATTTAAGGAAGAAGTGAATGTTTTTGTATGGACCCTGTTCTGCCATTTGATGCTTGTACCATTTGATGCATCTACAGTTTTCATAAAAGAAAGTATCGTGATGTTATTAAGAATCTCAGTGCTATGAAACCATATAGAGAAACATCAGTGTGTGTCAAAGACAGCCAGGTTTGTATTCTGTCAGAAATGCCTCTTCTCCCAGCCAATCGTGCCTAACTAAAAGACTGGACCTTCCCCAGGGGCCTTCTCCCACTAGTGCCCCCAGAGATGCTGGCCTGCTCACGTTGCCTTCCCTCATGCTCTTCTGTGGGGCACGAACTGCAGATTATTGCTCTCCCTTCCTGCCATCAGCTGGCCTCTTGTGATCAGCACCTTATCCCACCCTGAGCCTTTGGTAGGGAGAAGGATGCACAGTAGCAGCAGAACCAGGAGGGAAAGGGGACAGAGTCCACGTCCCACTTCTACCATCTTCCCACTGCCAGAACATGGCAGCCATTAAAGGTTGGGCAGAGAGGCAGCAGAGACGCAACGGGGCTTCACTTTGCTAGGCAGGACTATTCTGGGTGCCACACACAGATTGGCACCTGGCTGGACACAAAACAAATATCACAAAATCAGCAACTAGTAACAGATTTTTCTTTGGTTCTGCTTCTATTAGGAACTACTAAATTATCTTATTGGTCCATTTCAGCTGTTATTTCTGTGCTAATAGCCAAAAGACAATGCCAATAATTTACTGCTCAGATAAATTATTTACAGGAAGGTAGTACTGGCATGGAGCACAAAGCTAAGTGGGAGAGGTGTCAAGCTGAAATGTTGCATTTCTAGTGTACTTAGATTGTAATTGTCTGTGTTTTCAAGCAGTATAATGAAGTTTGTGTATTTTGTGCGTGAAAAGAATTTGTCACAGTGTCTCTCCCAAATGAATACCTGTTTTTTCATACATAAAAATGTACTCTCATGTAGTCTATTCAATAGTTTAAAGCATTCCATATTTTATACCGCAATGTTAAGGGAGACAAATAGTTTCTTGAAGGGTCTTGCTTGGGAGAAGGCTTTTGCCTATGCTTTCCAGTTCTCAGAGCACAATAAAATCTTCAGCAATGCTTTCCAAGCTCCTTCTATTTCTTGGTCTCAGTATTTCCTATACCAGTATTCCCTGTAACTGGACCTTCTTCAGGAATTCTCCTTATACTACGACAGAACTGACTGCACGCCACTTGGTTTCTTCCTAATAAATGCCACCTCTCCTGTTAGAAAGCCTCAGCTTATCTTTTCTCCCTTTTTTTTTACCATATGCAACACCAACTACCTCTCCTACTGTCCACTGTCAAAGCTGAGAAGCCATTGCTTCAGGCTAGAGATCTTCAAATCCACTTTTCTTGGAGCCAAAGGTATCACTCCTAGCAAAAAGGTAAAAGTACAACGAAATCTTTTGCAAAATGCTTCACAGATAATCTCCTGTTCACATCTGTCTTATTAAAACAAAAAACCTAGCATAATCAGACTGACTTCTACTTCACATCCCTACTTCTGGACAAGTCTTAAGTTGTTCTTTTACCTTGCTAATACTTGTGAAGGAAAAGCACTGAATTCTTTGTAGCTTTAATTAGAAGTTGCTGACTTCATCCCTTTCCTATAAATTAGAAGTAAATAAAAGCGAGAGTTGGCATACCTTTCTAATACTGCTATAATTCAGAATACCCTCCACTTATCACTCATCTCATGTCTTACAACACTAAGCACTAAATGTGGTGGTGTTGTTTTCCATTTGTTTGTTTTGTAGCTAAACACAGAATTTCATAAAAGATCCATTTTACTGATATTTTCATCTAAATAGGGCATATAAAAATATCTTTTAAAGGTAAGCCCTATTTCCAGAGAGCACCTTAACCTTATATAAAATACAGTTTACATCCATGCTAAGGTGCTTCTATTAAACACCAAGCTCCTTTCTTGGATGGGGGCTAAAATTCGTTAGGTGTAACTGAACCATAGCTCTAATCACTTTTCTTACCCAAATCATTACTAAAATCTTTACTATTATGTACAAAAACAGCATTAAAGCTTTTATATGAAGAGTTTGGAAATACTTAGAACCAGAAACAGTGCATCCTAGAAAATTCTGTAGGGAGTATGGTTGCTGTAGCACAAGCGATAAAGCTATTACCAACAGCCAAGTTTCCTTCCAACTTTTCATTTCTAAGTAATTTCTGCAACTAAGACAGAAGTGTAATAGACATGAAGGAATGTGGCAATCCATTTGTTTTATTTCTATGAAATTATTGCTGATTGCAGGTTTGGAGGATGTGTGGGTGAAGTTTTCTGATTTATTTCAGTTTGGTCAGGAATGCTTTTTTAAAACACCTTTAACCTTCTTCTTCCAAACAGTTAATTTGGGTCACTACTTTTGCACTGGAGCTTTGATTGTTAGAGGAAATATTTCTGCATACTTTTGCTCTGCTGTAAGAGAGGCAATATGTTGTGGGCCATATGCCAACAGATTTTAACCACAAATTTAGGGAAAGGAGACAGATTAGACTGTGGTGGTCTTTTAATCAGGGTTTCTCAGCATTCTTTTCTTACTAAGAGTAAGTATTCGCCACTAAAGTGGGTCTGTGTCATACAGATGGCATATCCATAGTAATAGGGCAAACTAAACCCCTCAGCTGCTTTCCTCTATTCTCTGATAAGCATTCTATAATAATATTATCACTGAAGAACTTCTTTAAAGTGTCCAGCCAAATAATATACTTTAAGATCTTCAGTGAGTTCTGAACTATATTTCAGCTGTCTGCACACAGGAATCTTATTCAATAGAGGGAGGTATTAAACAAAGACCTGGAGGTTTATGATGATGAGGAAAAGCCTAACTTCTATTCAAATATTTACAAACATAGCTCCTTTTAGAAGCTGGAGGTCAAGGAACAAAGAGGAAAAACATCTATTTGGTCATAGCATCTATCTGTTTGCCATTGCACGTTTGCCTCCAGTAGCAAACTTTCTAGTTGTCTGGGCAATCTAGCTTTAATCACCTAAGACATAGATGAAATAAATCCTCCACTAACTCTCTAGGGAGACTACTTCACCATTTAAAAAATCTCTGTGATACCTCCCTGATACTACTGGTTAAAGTCTTGCCTTTCTTAAACTCTTCCCTTTCTGTGAAACAGCCAGCGATTGTGTGCTCTTATGCTGTGCATGTTTTTATTCCATCACTTACTCCTTAGCAGCTGCTGGTGCCAGAGCAGGATCAGTTGTTGTGTTGACTCACCCACTTCGCATCTGGGCCTATCCAGATCTGAGAGTGTATGAATGCCCTGGTCAAAAAAAATGTATTAACACAGTGGGTGTTCCAGGAAGCTGTGAAGGAAGGGTGAACTGTACGCTCCATACGTGGGAACTCAAGAGTCTTTAAAATATGTAGCTGGCCAGCCAGATGCACAGTTTAGGTGCTAAAACAGCTGGGGAGGGACATTCCTCTCCTGTATTGACACTGTGACACAAGTGTACTGCAAAACCTGACTGCTTCCGTATTCCATCTTTACTTGAAACACAAACATGCAGGAGAAAAGAGTCTGCTGTCAGACTGCTGCAGTCAAGAGCACAAAGCAAGCTATTCCTTAGGCAATGCAATAGACAACATGTAGAGCACAAACCCACAAAACCGTTAATGCATCTTTAGATAGAGGGAGTGTCAGTAACCCCTGATTTCCATTTTATATTCTGGCTGAAATTTCTAATAAGGATGCTGCTTGTTTCAGTGTTGGGTTTTGGGGAGGGTTTAAGCATTCTTCAACTTTATAGATACTTGATTTTGTAATTTTTAATTGTTTAGAGGATCTTAAATGAATGCACAGAAGCAGTAGCAACACACTAAAGGCTGTAATAACTTCCTATATACATATGAAACTGTTCCTGAAGCCATGTTAGTGCAGTGCTGGGCCTATGCTACAAATCTCCCGATTAAGCCTGAAACTGACTTACAGAACAGGAATTCATACAGTGTTCTTCTCAGATGTCATCATCTCTTCACTGCCTCTGCTATGTAGAAAACTGGAATTTGTTACTAAGGAATGAGTCTCAGGAACCTGCAGAAAGAACCTCTTTCTCCTGATGGTGGGGACCCACATGAGACTAACTTCAGCTTTTGCTTAACATACCCATAAAAAATGCATGCAGGACTGAGGAGGCAGCTTGCTGCAGGGGGAGGCAGGGAGGGAAATGCAGAGCTGGCAAGACAAATAAACCAGCTTCCCACCTTAAAAAACCCATCAGGTCACAATTTAAGTTTCTATGTGAAAAGTAGCCCTGTAATGCTGGCACATGAAAAAGGATGGTTGAAAGCTTTGTCCTGCAAATTAAGTAATTTTCTACCCAATTCATAATCTCAAGGGTTGCCTCAGGAACAGAATCAAAAAGCAATGGCTGTTTCTTGCCCCACTTAAGGGGACCTGAAGTATGAACTTCTGACAATTGCTTAACTTCTCTTTCTCTAACTAATCCCATTCAGACACCCTCATTTGATGATAGAAATATTCATAACACAGATGGTGCACAGATTATATACAAATATATTTAATACAGATAGGCATAGATGCAACTCGAAGTATGAATAAGTGGACTCAAACTAATGAACAGAGTAGCTAATTAGGGTACAATCTCCTCAAAGGGTACTACCATCAATAATGCATTTAGGCTGGCTTTGAATATATGGAACTCAGCTGAACGTGCTAGGTCCCACACTCAAAGGGATCCCCAGAGATCAGCTTTCCATAGGATCAGGCACACTGCTTCACATTTTACTATCGCCATCCTGTCCTTGCTTGCCTCTCTTGAAAGTCACTCTTGCATAGATTCTCTTCAGGAAAGGAGGCATGATGGAGAAACATCTCATCAAGGATTCAAGTGGTATTGCTGGTTGGCTTTTAAAACAGGTAGAGGATAAATCTGAATAGCTACAGATTAGCAAGCCTTTCTTCCATTATGGGCAAGTGATTTGCCACTGTAAGAGAGAACAGAATGATATGTGTGGATAGACATGATAGAAGAAAGAACAAGCTGACTCTTGTAAATAGAACTCAAACAAAGAACTTTCCAGAAGACACTAGAGAAGACTCTTCAGGATTCTCAGCCATCATGTAAAAAGAGAAAAGATCCTTTCCTTTAAAAAAAAGAAAACAAGAAGTAGAGATCAAATGTTCATTTTGCACCAGAAGATGCAGCAGAAGTTGGTCCCAAACAGCTGGGACCAGTACTGCTCAACCTATTCCGAATTACACAGAAAATTGAGAGAATGATAAGAAGGCACAGACTACTGATGGCACAGAATTCAGGATAAACAAAATTAAAAATAACTATGAAGAGCTGAAAAAAGTGTTTCTGACATGACACTAAATGATGGAGCAAATAAAATAACAGAAGAAAATCAGTGCTGGTAAGTGCAAGAAAATGCAGAAAAGTTAAAACCAACCTTAATTATACGTGTTAATTGATAGGATCTATATTAGCTATTACCTCTCAGTTAAGAGATCTCTGAGTCAATGTTTTTCAAAATCTGTTCACATCAACCCAATGCTCAATAAGAATTAAAGAAAGTTGATTGGTAATAGTCATCAGGAACAAAAGTGACAACAAAAAAAAGGATCATCATACCTCAGAAAGTATTACATGTGCAGCTTAAATGGACAATGTTGAGAACAAGCCAGTTATCTGTTAATTAATTACAAAGATTATGGTACAAACATGCATTAATTTATGCTTATGAAGGTAACATATTATGATGGAGATGGAGAAAGAAATAATTGGTCTGTAATAATGGAAATTATCCATGCTCGCAAAATAATACCTTTGACTCTTCTGACTTTGTCCTTTCAGGCACGACACTGTAATTTGTGGGAAACAGTCTCAGCATTGTGATTCTATATCATTTTTACCCCAAGTGAGAGCTACTGCATAAATGTGTAGGTTTATTAAGCCATTCAGAGCAATAAATTATTATTAAAAAAATTACTTGGTAGGAGTACAAGATTAATTTTATTGTGTTCCAAAACAGGATATTTTCAATCACCATTTCAGTGCAAAAGTGAAGAACAATTTTTCTAGCCATTCTTGTCTGTTTGCTTTACTGAACTGTGGTAGTGACATTTGAAAGCTTTTCTGCAGTCATCACTATTTCTTATCTCCTACCCCTAAAGCAAAGATATAAATATATTTTCAGCTTCTTACTCCTCCCATCCTTTCCACAGACAATTTTTCCCTTGACAAAGCTTTGCTGTAGACAAATGGTGCCTTCCAGACCTCCTCAGAACATCAGTCTAAGTGAGTGTATTTTGCTTTCAGTGTTTAGCATATTGATTAACTTGTTTTTAGATAAAAGCTGTGAAGGAGAAGATGCTTCTTTCTTCTGTTCCTCAGCAGGGATCTCAGCAGTTTCTCATCACCTCCAGACTACATGCTGAATAGAGGTGTGGGGCCAAGTTGTCTGCAAACACTGACAGCTGTGCTTGGGTGTAGCCAGCAACCCAAGCATGTGTCATCTCAGCACTGCCCTCCAGGTATGTTATTTACTTTTAGTGGGATAAACATGAGAAAGAAAAAGCTTATGGGAAAAGTTCTATACAACGCAGTAGGAATTATTATCCTATTAGTTAATTGTTCTTCAGCTGTACTGTAGACTTGATACTGATAGTATTCCACCTAGACTATTTACCAAAAACATACAAAACCTACAAGGAGAAATGAGGTTCAACTTGTCATTCTCTAGTGTGTATCAAGATTCCATTTGAGAGAAGTGTATAAATTTTAGTCCCACCCTACCCTGAAGGCTCTTCAGACAGGAATGGGAACTCAAGGATTCAAAATGATTCAAAATATCATTCAGGAATAACAATTTCTAGTTTCATTTCTTATTTTGGTGATAGGCATGGTCCTGTTTTCTAATCTTTACATGGTTACAGTTCTGGTAACCCACTCCCCAAGAGTTTTTGGAAGATTAGGCAACTTAACTGCCTTATGAATAGGAACTCGCAGCATTTCATGTTCTTCAGCATCAAACATTTTCAGCATTTTTCAAGCATTTTCAACAAAAAACTTGAAAAATTACTCTTCTCTGAGGAAAAAGTCTCTACCTTGCTACTCACGTGAATCTTTGGAAAAGTTTTGTAGTGTTATTTATTAGCCACATACTGTTTGATGTCAAAGAGCACATACGTATTCATACAGCCACTGCTGGATTTCAAGATGCCTCTGGGGCACTTTCCATTCTGACCCAACTGTGATGTGTCTGCCCTGCAACAGCAACGTGGGACTGCAGTCTGTGGTAACTGGCCAAGACCAGCTCTCATCAAACTAGTCTGACACAACAGCAGTGAAACCATGAGAAGACAGACCATCAGCTTGATGCTAGATGGGGGCTCAGAGCATTATGCAGTCTCTATCAGGCTTAGCCAAAATTTTCGTGGAGCTTCAGTTCATGCTATTGGCTATGACAGACTGTATCTTGCTGGGGGAAGACTGCAACGACAGGTGAGAACATACCAGAAAACAAATTACAGAAGCTGGTACAGATCACTACATTGTGAAAGGTCTCCTGCTGGCAGGAGTATTCCTCACCGTTAGGAATGAAGCAGAGTGGTTCAGAACCCAACTCTCCAGTCCTTCCCTGACACACTGAGATATGGCAGTACACATTCTAATTGGATTATAAGAAGTAAAGTAACAAAGCAAACCCAAGTTGCCTCCCCCAATTCAAAGCTTGGTGTTTGTTTCATAAGAGGATGCAAAACCAGAAGCAAAAACTGTTCTCTTTAAAAGCTAGGATGCAGTTGAGCAGCCGCTTTCTGTCAAATTCTGGTACCATGGGAACAAGGCCATGAAATATGTGATGCAGATCCATATGGTCTAACACCTTCATTTCTTCTCATGAAAGAAGTGGGGTTTTTAACGTCATTGGAATAATGAAGAATAGTTGTAATCTCAGGGTTGACAACTACTCTTCAGTGTCATGCTGCTTTTAAGTCAACATCTTTAGAAGAAATGCAGGCATAGTCATGTTCCTAGCAAGCACATGAAAGAATATCACCAGAGAACCAGAAGTTTACTAACTAAACACATGGTTCAGAAGCTGACCATTTGCTTGCAAGCACATGTAACAGTTGTTTGAATTCCCATGCTATGGAGATGATTAACAAATAGCTTATTCACCCTGGTTTTTTTCCCATGTCCTACTAGCTCAGGTAATAAATAATCCTTTGCAAAGGTTAAAAAAAAATACCCCAAACTCTTATAGAAATCTGTTGAATCCCAGTAATCGGAGATTACTAGTATGAGAGGCATCATATCAAAACAGGACATGTTGTATTGAGTATAGTTTCTTAAAAGATATATGCCCAAGAACAGCCATTTTGGAAACTAGCCCACTTTTTTTCTTCAGCTTTTTACATCTGGTGTCATAATGAAAATTTTTTAAAAATTGGCTCCATACTGACAGTCCAGAATGTGGTCAAGTGGCATATGAACAAACACACAAAACGTCATCCAACATCATCACATCACACATTAAAAAAAAGTTAAAACCAAATGGGTCTTTTTGTGGTAGTCTAATCATTTAATCCAAGTTAACCACTGAAACATAGTGATGTAAAATTGTTTACTACTTCATATTCATACAAAATTAAGCATTTTTGTAGTGGAGAGATGTAATCTACTAGAGATTCTTCCTCATTTGCCCATCAAAATACTAGCTCCCTGATGTAGCAGAAGTTATGTATTACTATTGCACTTTTTAAAGAAAAAAGAAACACACATAAACTGCAGCTGGCGTATGCAATCCAACCTGTTACAGCCAAAGGAGCAGCGTCCACCTACCCTGTATTTGAATTTTGCTTCTATATCTGCACCTGCAGGAATTCTATCCCTATATATACTATGTGCTTTTTATAAAACTTTTGTTTTTCTTTTGAATTCTCTGTATGATCCAACTCAGATCTATCTATGGCTGTATTGGCATCTTTGTACTATGAGCAGGTTTTACAGGCATCAATACTTGTGGAAAGTATGTTGCCTTTGGATCTGCCAGCGTTCCACTAAACCACAATAACCTTTAATGAAAAATACCACAAGAGGAAAAAGGCCTGCAAATCGAATTATTGTTTTCCTTTGCAATTTTCATGGCTTGTAATGGATTGTATGGATTATCTTCAGGCATTTCAAATACACTGAGAAGTAGTATCAGTAAAACTCCTCCAATATTTTTGGGTCAACTTTTCAACCATGACCACTGAAACAAATTGGATTCTTAGGAAGAATGCATTGTACATTTTCTGAAAAGTCAGGACCCTGGAAGATATTTTGAAATAGTCACCCAAGAACTGAAGCACAGAAAGCCATAATAATTTCTGGAAACCCTGATCATGAGTTATCCCACCCCATGTGAAATGGTAAGAGAACACAGAGTAACTTGACACTCATTCTAGTCACTTGGAGCTCGGAAAGGTTTTAAAGGACATATATAAAGATCAGTTTAAGAATGGATTGAAAATCATAAGAGATACTTCAAATGGATTTTAAAATTTTCAAAACTATTTTGATGTCAAAGCAGATAGTTTTTCACTTACGTTTAATCATTCATCTAAATTTGTATTAAAACTTATTCTGATGTTTGGGTTTTATACTCCTATTTCTCTCTTTCCTTTCTCTTCTTGCTTTTGAAAAAAAGGAAGAGAAAAGGGCAGGACAAAATGTGGAAAATGCTTTGTCTGTTGGTATTGTTCTATAGAAGAGAAAATACCTACGAGAGATATATATTTGTATGCAAAACCTGTCCCAACAGTTACACTTTGTATGTACAGTTGTTTGAGGATGGAAAATCTCTAGTCAAAACACTTGTACTTCTTTAAACCTTTGGGATTTACATTGGCTATGCAAATAATTATCCCATGTAATGAATTTTTCTATTTGTCTGTAGACTGAATGATAACCTTGTACCTAACTAGCAAAAAATCAAAGCTCTGCCTGGGTTTATTTGATTTCATTAACAATGCCATTAGGGTATGATACTTTGTGAAGGCACCAATTTACAGTTTGGCTAGCATCATATCCTGCTGCCTTGACTCGCACAGTCCATGTGAGGAGGTACTCATTTTCATCTGGGTTAGGAGGGTCAGCTTTCAGAACAGACTAATCCTAGACCCAGACAACCTGGTCCTTCCTGCTACTTCATGCAATTTACCTTTCAAAACATGAAACCACATGATACCCACATGCAATTTTAATATTGGTTGAGAAATTTTTATTCCCAAAGTAACTCATACTGATATCTCACTTCCTGTTAGGATTAGAAAGTAAAGCCAATTGTGGCTCTATACAACTCACAATCATGAACATTGCTATGTCACTGCCAAGAGAAAGTGTATGTTGAGTAATACTTAGACATTATAAACCCTTAATAGAAATGCTCCTCATAAGACCCCAAACATTTGAATTGTCCCAGCAGCACTGCTTTGTCCGTCATGAGTTTTTTTGTTTAGGAGCAATTCTGCAATATATTTTCTCACATGCCATGAGAAAATAATTTTAAGCTGCTTCTTCCCCATCAGTAAGTTGGACCTAATCTTCCAAAATCTTCCTCAAGTACATACAAAACAGAACAGATTCTGTCCAGAGAGACACTTGCCAATGCGAATACTTGTGAATAAAGGATCTCAAATCCTTTATTAAAGTCATCCAGTTCAATACTATATACCACAAGTACCATGTATTTGAATTTCCTCCATATTTCATATTTAAAAAAAAAAATCTGAAGGACAGAGGCTTCTCTTTCACAATGCTAACGGGTTCCGTCATTGTACAGGTCTGCTTGGTGAGAAGAAACTTCAGAACCCAGCTCATGCATTACTGTCTAAGCCATTTGTTTTAACAACTACCTGTCAATGTTGCAAAGTGATAATCTAGCTGAAATACATAGATTCACAGCCTTCTTGAATAAACACTGTACTTCCCCATCCTGAACTTCTAAAGGCAGAGTTCAAAAGAAAAAAACAAGTTCATTTTCATATGCTGAAACAGGCAGTAATTAACAACCCTTAGTTAAACTGAAAGGGGCTTATTCCTGACTTGTCAGTTTACTTGTCAATATATTTGAGCAACTAAATAATTGAACCGATGTGTCTGTCCATAATACTAAATCTGAAACTCCACATTAAAATAGAATTTATGCCTTTAAATGGAATGTGGTGTGCAAGAGATTTCACCATCCCTATTAGTATTTTCAAAAATGTTATTAAAAAAGGGAAAGGTACACCTACATACCAAAGCAGTTAAGTTATTACAATTGAGAACACAGTTGATAAATTCAGCATTCTGCTGAGCTTTTAATAAATTTTATCATTTTATGCAGTGCTGTAGCACATTTACTAAACCAAACAGCAAAGATTTCCCCTCCTTACCAGGTGTTGCAAAAGCAACAGTATAACATTCTTGTGACTTCAAGTTTGAGCCCAAAGGTAACAACACGTGTATCAAGCATGTCCTAACCATCATCCTAATGGCAGACTACTGGGAATTAGGATAATTTATAAATGCTTTGCTTTATAAGCAATCACCATTTCTCTGATGTGTTTGCCCAAGAATTAACACAAATTATTCCCAAAGTACATTTTCTGAGGTGTAGTACCTATTGGAATGCTCCAGCTAGCATTGGAGGTCTTACAATCCTGCCAAAGCAGATATCAAGCTGCAGCAGTAATGTTGCTATTAACTATGGTGAGCAAGGCAACACCCCTGGAATGAAGTGATAGCCTTTATGAGATGAAATGAGAGAGGGAAGGACACACAAGATTTCAAGCATGTACGTCAATCTATTGATGTGATATCTGACTGCCTCACTAATATTTTTCAGCAAAGTCCCAGTGGAACTAAACATCCCTTTTTAGCTACAAAAAGGATGACTCAAGATATTTGCTATTTTACCAGATAGGTGTGTCTAAGGCAAATCTTTGAAGTAAGAAAGCTTTCACTTCTTGGTAGAGAGTGTGTGTCATTTAGACTCCTTATCTTTCAGATGAGCTGCAGTTCTGGTATTTCACCACACTTTCCATTTAATTAACCCTTCTTTCTCTCATTTCTCCATTCATTTTTTTCCACATATCTTAAGTGACTTTTGTGTTCCAAAGAGGCTATTTTTGCATCTCATTAGCATGAATGGCATTCCTCGTGGAGCCCTTAAAGAAGCAGAACTCTAGGCAATAACATTGCTTGCTGCTTTCAGAGAGGCAATGCAACTGTAGAAATGCAGTTTTAGGATTGAGAATGCTAGTTCTTTATTCAAATGGACTTGAAATATGTTTTATATCTGATCTCACAGACGTGATGAACAGTTCAAAGGTGCAAAAAGTCAACCTGAGTGCTCTTACTCCAGTGCCAAGAGATACAGAAGTCAGCAGCCTTGTTCCGGCTATAGCTGATTTAAACAAAGAGGTTACTGGTCCCAGCTGTTTCCCAGCATATCCAAGATCACTGCCCCACTACTTGCTTCCTAATCTAGTTCAATTAAAATGACTAGGTTAACTTAAACACTTTAAAAATATATGCATAACTTTTTTTCTCAGATGATAGTCTAGAGAGCATTTATACACAAAGTTATCGTGGCAGATCTCTAGGGATTGGGAAAAGAAACAGAAGGGAGCCCCTGGGCGGTAACCTGTTCACCCTGCAAAGCTGCAATCAGAACAGAATGTATGACTTTATTGTATCTTCACATTATGGTTCCCTAGACAGTACTGAGCATTGTTTCCTTTGTCCATAGAAACAATGGCATGTATAATTCCACATGAAAAAGTTATTTGCAGAAGTTACTGGACAGTATTGTATTAATCTGACAGAGTTGGGTGTAGCAATTAAATTGTGGAATCAACAGCAAAGCACAATGAGTGCATGCAATGTACATGATGAAGGAAGTGGATATGACAAGCTGAGGGAAGGTCAAGTTGTAATAGGTACCAAAGGACATCAGAGGGATTGTAATGGAGATTTTCCAGAGGGAACCGAGCTGGCATGAGACTGAGAACAGTTGATAATTCCCTAAGAGAAGAACAATGTGCAAGACTGCAAAGCTGGTAGGTCCTCAGGAGAGATGGACTTCATGTAATCAGAGCATTCACCACAAAAAATGTTTGGTCAACACCACCGACATCTGAATGCCTGAACTAGAGGGAGGACGTTGAGAGAGAAGAAAGACTACTTGTAGAAAGTACAGTCTCTTGTTTAAAGAGATGTGGCAATAAAGAAGCTGCAAAGCCTGAACAAGTAAATAGAGCTGAGGAAGAATTCAGGAGCAGTTTTAATTTCTTTTCAGTGCAACAGTTCAACAAGCACTGAAGTACTGCATAAGTGATGTCATCCATCCACATGCCAAGGGATGACAGCATCTGATCTAGAAAGGGGCAGTGCTATCATTCTGCCAAAATATTTGTTTCTGCAGTTATAACTAGAAGTTTGAAGAGAGCCTAGATTAAGTCCCTCTGTGCAGTCAATGCTGTGAAGTAAAACTTTAAAGCCCCAAAGATTGCCTGCTGGGCAGTGCAGAATAGGCCTGCTGGAGGAGCACAGGAGTAGGGTCATATAGCACAAGAGCCTTTATGGGATCATCCTGGCCAGCACAATCTGTAGCAGCCCAGAATACAACATGCTCTGGAGGAAACATCTCTGCCTCCAGCTGATTACAGAATCCATGAAGACAACTGCTTTGAGCCCTTTTTTGCTGTCCCTGCTAGTTATTTGCCTTGAAAAGTAACAAATAATTTTTTTCCTTTTAAATTAAGAACAAAATAAAACAGCATAATCAAGTTAGAAATAAATTCTGACTTACTCTGCAACTCTAGCCATATAAAGCCTCTGCAGGATACTAAGTTACACAATAGCCTGAACCAACAAAAAAAAAAAGAGCAAAGCCAAACAAAACTTACGGGCATTAAATCATCCAATCAGACCCAGAGGCAACAGCATTGTTACCTAACATCTTCAGACAGCTGATTAACCACTTTTTGTAGGGTGTCAATTACACCACACCCTGCTCGTTCATAACTACATTGTTGACAGCACAACACAGCAAGAGAAAAGCATACTACCCCTCACATACACAGCCCATGTGAACACACTCATGCTACTGCCAGACTGATGTGTTTAATTTGCCATGAACTCAGCTAGAAGTACTTAGAAACCTTCAGTAAATACATAAAATAAACAAGCACAGCAACATAATGGCACATCTGGGCTTGTTATGGGATGGTAGAGTGAAATTCTAAGTTTCTTCATTTTATGTCTCTTGTTCAGGGAAACAGAGGGGTTTAGGAGGAGCTATGAAGACCTTTAGGAATGGAGCCATTCACTGTTGGCAATGCCACTTTGAGATTTGAGAACTGCATTATGGAAAAGGTTTTTTCCTAAAACAAGCAAAAAACACACAACAACCCCAAACTAAAAACCCCCCAAAATTTTGTTTTATTCAATTTCCTTCACTTACTTTCTGCTCATCTTCAAGGTACATTTCATCATTATGTATATTACTGGTGCGGTGGAATTTCAAGTGATCTTTTCAGTTTGACACAGAACTGATAATGCATATTTTCCTATTTTACTTACAAGCTCTCCTTTCCATGTGCTTGCTGGAAATTGTTTTTCATTGTTCATAAATCCAAGGCGTGTTTACACTGGAATACAGGAAAAGCTAAAGGAGAATGCTAGTGTGTAAGCCACAGCGGCTTTTTTTGGCTTTTGCTGTGAAGTGATAAATGATTCTTGGTCCCCCATGGGTTAGAGGGCATCAAACTTCAAATAACTACAACATCCGATAACAAAGTTTTTCTCCATCATTTGCAATCAAAACACCAAGAACACAGCCCTCTGGACCTCTCATCCTTCATGTTCAATTGTAAATCCTGATTAAATAGCTTGCAGGTGTCGGGATTAGAATATATTCATTGGGAGCCTAAACATAGCACCAGCTGGGTTCCTCATTTGCCAGTTGTAGTTGCTTCTTTGTTTTGAAACTGTTGACAGTACAACTAAAAATATTCCTTTGGGTAGAGACAGAGTTAAATAACAAGCAGGATGAGTAAGAGAACAGCTGTAGATATTTTTCTGTGTTTAACATACCTGCCTTGGTGATTTATAGTAAGCCCTCCATATAATGTACATTCTGTGTAATCCAAAACATTTAACCTTTTGAGCTGGGGCTGTGATAAAGCTATCAAACACAGGAAAGGGTCTTGACAAGTTCTGTATTAGCAGCCTTTTTCTCAAAGGAAAAGTGAAATATAGTTTTACCTCACTTCTAGTATACAACAACAAGCAGTATTATGCCCTTATCATTTGCTACCAACTAAACTGTATGCCAGACATCTACATAAACAGCAGCATGAAGATGGAGGAGAAAAGATGTAACTTTGGCAAGTTCTCAAAATCTTGCTGTAGTGAATGTCCAGTTTGTTAGAACATGGTTTCTTTGAAAGGAAGTTCAGCTCGTCTTTTAAAAACAGAACCAAAGTGAGTAAGTGCTTAAAGAATAGAGAGGCCATTTTCACAATTAGCCCTTTGCACAAAAGCAAGCAGCATCTGCAAGATCATCAGTTCAAATTCAAATGCCTTTTACTATGATTTTATAGTGCAAGGGTACTCCACTGCCAGTACTGTTGTCTTAAGATGTAACACCAGGGTTGCAACTCATTTCTATCATTAAAGAATTTCTAATGTTTTTGCTATTTTGTCCAAAGCCATGTTCTCTCCGGAATTAAGTTCTGGCTACTTAAAAATCCCTAAAGTTTTCAAATAGTTACTCATTTTGACTTCCTGTCCCAAACTCTTGAGTAAAACATTACTATGTTGTAATCCCAAAGGCCATTTCACTTTAATGGGCAGTGAACCAAGTCATACGGAATAGATGTAGAGAGAGACACATATGTGTACAAAAGACATTACTACTTTCCCTATAAAAAAGCAAAGGGAAAAATCTGAAGAATTTAACAGTCTTTTTATTAAATGGCACTGAAGCAAAAAAAAAATTTGAGTGTTTCAGATAATCAGTCCAAGATAAGCTTAAACAAAATATTGACTACTTTACACATCTGAATTTATGAGGGGGGAGGATCACGAGTAGACATGGGCCAAATGGTCCCAAAGCAATTTGCACAGTAGTGAGGTACTCACCTCACTCATGACTAATTGAACTCACTTTTCCCAACATCACGTCTTAGGAGAAATTTAAAGCACACTGTAGCATCTATCTTTAATACTAAGATTTTAACAAGTTAGCTTGCAACACCGCTAGAGCTTTAATGGCAAGTTCTTCATAGTAAATAATATAATGAGAAAACATTAGCACTTAAGAGGATGCCACAGGGTTAATGCCAGGTTTTAAAAGACTTCAAAATGGATTTTACCCAGTTCACATGTCAGGAGGCACAGCACGGAATCAATTTACAGCAGGAGCCAAAGATCACAAATTTTAGGGGAGCCTGGGGACTGATTCCCCCGATCGGTGCCATGGGGTGCACAGATGAAAGAGCAAACTTGTTTTTTTTCTTTAATGGTGACAGCGTATTCTGAAATTACACACAGCAGGCAGGAGAAACCTGCATAGATTTCAAAAGATACTGCAGGTTTGTGTGCTGAAGAACACATTTAAGGTCCTAGTTAATGTGCTAGCCTTTCACCTCTGGAGGCCTGGGCTCAGATTTATCTAAGGTAAAATGAAGGAGAATTTGGGATTTCTATCTTCTTAACCCTTATTGGCCTTCAGTCCACATCACAAAAGTACAAACCGGTTATCAAACTTTGGATAAAACTCTACTTACTTTTACTATTCTGAAGTCAACCTGAAGTAATTAATCTAAACGCTAATAACACAGTTCTGAGTTTCCGCTGATTTAAATTGGACTTGCTGAATGAAAAGCCAAATTCTGTTCTTGTTTATAGCAATGAAAACCTAGACCTGGACCAGTATTCACAGAAACCACCCAGAGAAACTAAGTACAACACATGAGAGAACAAGACACCTACCCAGACTGGAAAGCAGATTTTCAGGCCCAGAGTATTTGCTCAGAGCCTGCTTGGAAAATGCCATGCTCTCTATTTTTCTTGTCATGCACAAATGCTGTGTAAGTATACCTTCTAAAAATGTGTGCATACATTTGGCTTTTACTAATGCTGTTCTAGATAGAACTAGAGTTCAAGATGTGCCAGGCAATTTCAAACACACCAAGATAATCCTGTTTCCTGAAAGTGTAGAGCATTACAAAGAAAATAAACAACTCCCCCAAAAAACCCTATAAAGTATCTATTTGCACAGAGACTATCCTGACACAGTGGTAATCTAGCATCCGTCCATTGAAGAAATGAGTTCTTAAAACATCGAAAGATTGCTCAGGGGACCTATTGGATTATCTAGATCTGTAATTTTTAGGGCTTCTATGGGGTTGTTCCTATATAGTCATATTTCCTAGTGTTTTTCTTAATCTCATTTCAGAATTTCCAAGCAACAAAATACTCATTACTTCTGCAGCCCAGTTCCTCTCACTTTCAAGAATATTCTTCCCCATGCATTCATTCTCTCTCCTAATTTTCATTCTACTCAATGAATCAAATAATTTAGATGAAACCTTTCCTTTATAGACCTACCAACTACAAATCCAAGGTTATAATTAACCCTGTGAACTTTTATGCCAATTCTTATTATGTGTAAGATCTATGTTTCAAAGATTTGCACTGTATAGGATGTACCACAAAAGCGGGTGAATTACACAGTACTTATTATCTAATAGAGCCATTTCTCTTGCAGCATCCTCTAAGGATGATGATAACTTTAGCCTTACATGCAATAGAAAGCCAGTCTGCATTCATAGGTCTCATACAGAGTTTTCACTCTCACACCCTCTATGCTATCAGATGTGTCAGCTGAAGCAACCACACTTAGCCTTTAGGCTGACGAATCTGTACCCTACATCAAGGCCAAGTGAACCTTTATTGCACAGATGTACCTACTAGAAAAAGGTATGGTACTGAGCTTAGTTCCAAGCTGATGGTACGAGCTGATGCAGGTGAGGCTATGTACAAAACCCACTGGTCCTGTGTATAAATTCAGTCCTTGACAAAGTAATCTTGAATATTGATCATCCTCTCTGGCAACAGTATGCCTGTTACTTCCTGCTAGTATAGACAGTATTTGTTGCAGACTAACAATTTTTTGTTAGCAAGCTTCCTAAGGACAGACATAACTTCTTGTAGGATGTGACATTCCTTTAAAGACATATAGCTTTTTCTTGCTTGATTTAAAACACAAGGTCATCTTAGGTGGAAGTTTATCTTTCCATTTGTCTTATTTGCTTTATTTTTATGATGAGCATAACTGCCACAGTAGCTCATATTCACTGTTGCATTTATATATGAAATGGCAATTTCTCCTCAGTGCACCTGGTTGCAGTTTCCCTCCAAAACAAATTTAACCACCAAATTCTGTCTGTTAAAAAAAAATACCTCTTCACACTTTACAGCTTCATTGTCTCCAGAGTGGCAGACAGAGCTATAAATTACTATTTTTAAAAATTTTTTAAAATTTCTAAATAGCTTTGCTTAAGCTGATTTGGGGGGGGGGGGAACATCTGAATTTCCTCTGCAATCATTATTTTTTAAGTCCCTCTGAAACTTAACTTTAAACAATGCATGTAGCGTAAGCCTATAAATACGTTAACAGTATTTTTTCCACCTTGGTTACAGAAATGTTTTGTAGGAAAACATGACAATTATAATTTCTCTGTTTACTCATCAGGAATGTTCCTCTTTTCCATGAAGGACCTTTGAGTAAATTCTGTTGATAATGAACTTATGAAGCCCCTCAGAGGTGAAGAGACTGTTATTAGAATCAGTTTTATAACCACCAAGCCAAAAATCTTGCTGTATATATTCACTGTCCCCCTACTCCCTCTTTCCAAGTTCATTCAGTAATCATGGGTATAAAGAAGCCTAGCATACACAGCTGTTTCAGTATTGCTGGCTAAGAAGTCTGACATGATCATACAAGTTTGAAGTTTGGCAGTTTGCACGTGTTGCACATGTTGAACAATGTTTTGTCTGTACTTCAAGTGACAAACTGGTTTCAGAAACAGGTTTAACATGACAACATAAATAGCAATGAAAAGGGCCACTTCTGCAAATATGTCAAAACAGAATAATTAGACAACAGAAAAGAGTCACTTATGCCAATCACATATGCTAACAGGAAAGATGTATTATACAATCCCATGCAAAGGAAAAAACTAACTGTGCAAAATATGACATTACAGTCTGACACGGTAGACAAGCCTCTAATACACAGAAACGTGTAGAAATAAATACACTAGACTGAAGGACTGAATGCAAAATGACAGAATACACCTTTCCACTGGGAGAGGCAGTCGTAAAAGATATTTTGCTAAAACTCTTTCTTGCTCTGGCTCATTTTCTTTGTTTTAGAAAAATGTTTTTAAAAAAGAAGAAAAAGATCCATATTAGCTCATCTGAGATCTTCAAGTTTTTTCTAAACATGGCAGGTGAGTGAAGCGAGGAAAACAGTGCAAACTTCCCAAGCTACAGCTTACAAGACAACAACCTGAGCCACACTGCATGACAAACAGCAAACAGTCTGGTCAGAACATAAAGAAAACAGAAGCTTTCTCTTTATATGTCTTCTGTAGGTACGAACAACCAAATAACTTGAATGTCGTCTTCTATGATCAGATACAATATATTTTCATTCATTCACACAAGCTGCACACAAAGCTGAAGTGATATATGTAAGACATTATTTTGTAATCAGAGTAAAATAACCTGAAGCTTTTCTTCAGTACAGTTCTCTGCCAATACATGAAGAAATATATTTCCCCAAACGGCAGTTTCTTCATTCTGTACTAATTCAATAACTGAGGATAGAAACTATGTGAAAAAATATTAGTAAATTTTATTTTAATTGGTGTTTTAACTTTGTTTTCATATTGACATATATTAAGTGTATTACTTATTATTTCCTGGAAAGACAAGCAATCTGAGCTGTTCTTACTAAACTGCATGCATATAATATATGCAAGTTGTGTGTGTATACGTGTGAACAGAGAGTAATAAAAAAATCCCTGCACATCTAATATAAACAGTTGGTTAAACAAATCATTTGCTGATTTGAAGTTTAAACTTCATCATTACAATACTGTCAATGCAATTAAAGTCATTTCAGGCAGCTTAAGTATAATGGACAGTCTTGTGTTCAGAGTTGCCTAGATTTTGTTTATCAAAAATTACTTGGAATAAATCTTGATCTATCCATAGAGGCTATAACAACGGTATTCCAGGATAAATTATGGAACAACCTTCAACTCATATTAAAAGAGACTTGCTTGGCTTCTAGCAGACAGAAAGAAGATTAGCCTGAAGCATGGCCACCACAAGCAAAGCATACAGGCATTAATTTAACTTTAAACACTTGAATGGGGCTTTTGAGATTCCTAATTAACCTGTTGCTCCTGTTCTACCATTCATATTGAACACACATTCTTTTTTTCATGGATGATATTCAACACCACCTGTGACAGTATTTTAGCTCTACCACATCCAGATGTTAAATCTGCCTAAGACACCTAGCAATATGCACCCTGTGTTCCATGCCACACAATTTGCATCTCACTTTTGTATCCAAACCATAACAGAGTTTGTTGAAACTAAAGTATGCTAGCAGGAAACAACATCAATTAAAAGATAGATCATCAACAAAAAAAAAAATCAAATGGTTGCTTATAAGTGATACTGCCTGTAACTGTTAGGTTCTCACTGATTTCTTATGCCAGCTAAATCAAGAAAACTGGAAAACTGGGAATCAGTTGCCCATGGCAAATAGCACTCAACAGAGATCAAAATGACTATTCAACAGGAATTTTTAAAAAAAGCAACCAGAAATGCCAATTTATACTTCTTAGAAGTATTTGGCATGGTACAAACTGTAGCTTAATACTAACAAAAACACCACAGTGCATAAAAAAAGGATGATTTTTCAGCATACCTTTTCATAGAGCACATGAATTCCATAAAATTTTATTCATTAAGTAAAACACATTTGAGATCAAGACATACTAACTGAAATTAATACAGCTATCTCGGTGAAATACATCAATTTAAGTTTTTGTCTTAAATGGGCAAATTATTCCCAATCAATACAGGTAATTATTTTCATAATAATTATTGTCTGAATGAGTTGCTGCTGTATGTTCTACAAATTCTGCTTTAGTACTATTAAATGTTTCCTCAAAGATGAGGGGACTCCTGCAAATTCTTACTAGTCATAAAAAACAATCCTCCTATACAATCTCAAATATTTAAATCAGCACGAACTAATTATGAAATGATGTTTCACAGAACTTTATGCCTGATCTACCATTAAGTATTTTAATCAAATATGATGGCTAATTTTACTCTAAGTAATAAAAATCTCTCTCATGTAGTGTAATTTAAAATGACCTCATTTTTTAGCAAATGAAACGACATGTTGTCAATAAAATTTAAGCAACCTCAGGAGTGCCATGGAGGTTTGACTAAATAATGATCAGATGAAAAATCATTTGGTTAAGTCTTACCAAGGATGTCCACACATTAGAGTTAAGTCTGCACTGAAATGCTGCATAAACATATACTTCTTTAGGGTTTCTTTTCTTCCTTGTTTTTTTTCTTTCTTTTTTTTTTAAAGTGAGTGTTTTTCATTTGGAGATTATATCACGAACAGATGTAGGATAATGTTAATAGCCCCTTCTGGAAACATTAATCACAAGGTTTTACATATTATTTGGTGTCAGCATTTAAAAGTTAAAGCATTTCCAGAACTGTCACCATTGAAATATTCCTTTTGCTTAAAGCTAAATTACAAAACAGTAATTTTTTTTACAGTCCCAGCATCTTTTTTAAGACATATATAAGAAGGAAAATGGCAGGTAATGCCCTGTTCTCATGACAACAATGTAGACTGACATTGTAGTAAGCCTGTTTCTTGAAAACCCAGCTCTACCGAACCTTTTAAATGTTTGAGCAAATTTAAGTCTCCACAGAAAAGATTTTGGTTGTCAGCATGATACTAACATGATGCTTTTAAAAGCGGATTTCCCATTCCCAGCTCACTGAGCAACCATTAACCAGAATCAAAATAAAAGCAGGCTAAGGCCTTGTTACCAAAGAGACCTCAACCTCTATTCCATATATATTCCCACATATAGAACACTGCGGGTGAAGCAGACTGCTACTACTTCAAAATACTTTTTAATGTATTTGCAGAAATGTCCCACTAACTATATTCAAAACGCCTAAGAAAGTAACCAAAACAAGTCCATATTGTTCTTTTCCCAGGTAGTGACCTTATTGTCTTGGAACTCAGGAACTCTGCACTCTTCTTCCAGTTCAAGATTTGCTATGTGTCACCCTGGACAGGTTCAGCAAAGAGGTTACACGCACTTTTGTATTTGGGCTATTGAAAATAAAAGAAAATGCAAGCCTGGCCTTAAAGCATCAATGAAATGTAATCAAACACAGCAGCACAGTCTCAATATCCCCCAAATGATGCTGCATTCACATTTGACCAAAGTGAGTTATTAACTGCTTCCCATGAGATTTACCCAAGGTTTTAAAGCAAGCAGGTAAGAGAAAGACTATTCACTTGTTTGAACAGTGCTATATTTGTCAACATTTAGAGGCCAAGAACTTTTTCTGCAACACCCTCTATCAGCTCTTCCCTTTTAGAATATATGGGATGAACATCAAAATGACTCTTCCTAGAGATACTGTCTCTCGCCATTGGCTTTAGAATTGAACCAACTTCAACTAAGCGCCAAGTTTTTATAGTGCTCAGGGGATGTGAAATGAATCCTAGAGACCATTTAGCTATTCTCACATCTATAGTTCTGAAATTTCAGCCTAAATCCTCTCCTCTGCCTAATTCCACTGACTGATCCTTTAGCTCTTGTTTGGCACCTCTGGAGAACAATAGCAAAGGACTAAAGTAAAGAGAGAGCTGCTTTAGCTTCCATGTTTAGTAAAAGAGACCACATCTTGCAGTCTGTACAGAAAAGTGACTTAAGCCTGCTCCCTGGCAAACTGATTCTCTATTTAGTTTCCACAGTATAATTTTCAAAACATCCCTGTGAAAATGCAACCATGTGCACCAAGGATTATTTTGACACATGGTATCCATCATTTGGATTTACTAATTTTCCAAAATAAACTGTTTTTTCAGTTTCCCTGTGCATGTGAATTTTTGAGTAAAGACAATGTGTAATGTTACAAGACACATTCATGTGCTGACCTTTCACAAAATCAAAATTGTTAGTAAAGCTAGGGTGGTGGGAAGCACTCCATTTTCATTTTGGCCACAAGACTAAAACACCCATATTTGAAAAGAGAAGCTGACCAGCACTAGCTTGTGGCCTAATTCTGCTACTTCACATGACTGATCAGACTGTTTATATCTGTAGATCCTTTCAGAAAATTTACCTGCATGTGACATGCACAAATCGGGCCTATGCAAGTCACAGTAACTAACTACAGCATATTTCCAGATCTAATTCCAGATGCTCTATGTTCCTTTAGTTTGGCACAGGTATTTCCACAGCACACACTCACAGAGCCAAGGTTTGTGTATTCCTTCCTATTCCTATAATGACAGCTTAACCCCTACTTTTACACAATCCCCCATTACAGGGCATTTGCACACATTCAGTTTATTGACAGACTGACAAGATACTTACTTGACAAGATTTTTTTTTAACAAACTTTTTGTATTTCCAGTTAAATACTGCACTGGATTTTGAGTGTATTTAGATACCAAAATTCCAAGCTTTTTATATATCCAGCCAGCGGCTGTGGGACTCCATGAAACTTAACCATGAAAAAAGGAGTTACCAATGCAAGTCACTTAAAGCTGCCGCATGCTCCCCTACCAGGTTGCAGAACTATGTGCTACAACTCCTCACTTCACTTGAGTCTCCTGTCTGGAAAGGTTTTATACCACTGCATGCTTTGTCCAGAGAATTTGCATGAGATCAGTTTATACACATGCTACTTTGACCAAACCATGGCTCACATTTTTACACAAAAGCTTTTTCAGCACTCATGCATGCTGTCTCATGAAATTGACCTCTATTCAAAAGAGCTCAAAATAACACAGGTTTTTAAGCTGCACAATCTAAATTTTAGATACACTGAGTTAAAACAAACTTTTCTTCAGTTCAGCCTGGTCTCCTAGGGGGAGGAAGCTTACACAATCCTCTATCCTTCTTTCCATCTGTCATTAAATTTTGAACCCATTCACTCATTTAAACTCAGTGCAATGAAGGCAAAACAGCTATAACTCTGAGACCTGTTTTGTTATGGCAAACCCTTAAGAAGCCAGCCTTGTTCCTTCTCCTTTCACTTCCACCAAAGGCAGGTAGAAGCTTCATAGAAGCAAGAGCAGTCACCTTCTTCAAAGCACCAGAGAACAGCAAATCTGTTTCATCAGGTCTCTCTTCCCCAGATCAACCTTAACTTCCTATTCCTAGCTCAGACATGGCCCAGGTCCTGTCCTCCTACTCCTCAAGGCAGTAAAATCTAGTTTTGAGCGCAACGATGAAAAGCTTTTAACTGGCAGTGGGTAATCCTCATACCTCTCCATGAATTAGAGTAAAAATTCCTGCTTTGTGGACACTTTCCTACAGCTGCAGTGTTCAGAACAGCCAAAGCACTCTGAGGGTCTGAAAACACATCCCGTTTGCCTCAGCTTCCATGTCCCAAACTCTGGACAACACCATTGGAACTCTCAAGGATCATAATCAATTTAAGCCCATGTTCAGAAAGTACTTCTGAAACATAGTTACAGAAAAAATAGGAACACCGAGCAACTTTTAACTAAGAATCTTCCACGGAGCTCCATGAAACCCTTACACAGTCCTTGTGGTGTGGTCTGGAACTGCACTCATCCTCTTAGGAACTGCTTGGCTGCATGACCTGAGCTGTGCACAGCCATTACTACTGGAGATCTTCATTAATCCCATACCTCATTGCAGCTTCCAACTCCAATTCTTTTGGAAGATGTAAGGGAATACTTCTCCTCCCCCTCTCTCTCTCCTCCCTCCCCACCCCCACCCTGTATAAAAATCCACATATTCCAAAAGTCCTGACATAAAAAAAATAATAAAACTTCTCTTTTCCTTGAAGCATTGCTCCTGCCTTAAACAATATCAAGTAAAAACACTTCTGTAAGGAGGAATAATCAATTTATCTTCTTACAGATACCTGTATATAGAAATAATTAAACAATCCTTAACTGTATGATCAGCCTTTGTTGCAAGAGGTAGTTAATTCTGGAAGGACACAGAATTTCCTACCCACACAGCCCCAGAGCATGCCCATCAAGGACATCTGACTTTGTACCTATTGTATTACATGGCTCAGTAATGGGAGTTAGTGTTTTCAGTTTTTAGTTTCTGGCAGGATCCCCAAAGTAATTTTCAATTAAAAAGATAAATGCTGGTACTTGTCAAATGTGAAGACATACAGTGCCGTAACAATATGAAATAGCCTCCTCACAATTAAATTAATTTCATTGGGTATTTAAGTAGGGGTTGCAAATATTATGCCTTTGGGTAACTTGAAGAAATACCTAAATGAAGTGCAATCTTTTTCTGTCACTGCTGTGCCTCAAGTGGAATACAAGACTGGCCTTCAAATCCTTTCAGCTGAGTGATTCAAATACATGTAGGTCCAACAAACATTCAAATATTTGTGTTTCCATTAATAGCCTGTTTTTGCTAAATTAGCCATGTTGTTAAAAACCCAATATTTTTGTTTACAGTGCTAGTCCATTTTTTCCCCCAAATATGTAAACTAGCCATAAATTAAGAAATAGTGATGTTTCCAGATTATCACACAAAGGATCAACAACTTGGACTAAAAAGAGGCAGTACTGAATAAATGAATACACACCCACACCCCCTCCAGGTTAACCTTCCTCTAATCAAACTGTTAGATAGTAGAATTATTTCTCTTTTATAGGTCCATAGAAAAAGGCTTGGGAAATAGAACACACCTGAAATGAAGAAAACAATAAAAGATAGACAATGTCTGGGAATTGAAGGCTCATGCTTCACCCCAGAGAACTCGAGAACAAGACTTTCATAATCTTCAAGACATACATGACTGGGCCTCTAATTCTTGTATCTAATTTGACTGAGGAGTGAAAAATATGAAAATATATGAAAGTATATTTAGCCAGAATTTTGAAGCAGTCTGGGCCTGTGGCTAAGGCTCTAGCCTGGATTCAGAGGATGAACTAACACCACTTTCATAAGTTGCTCTGCTTCTAATACTCTTGCAAGCACTTAAATTCTACATGTTTCAGTTTCCTTAGGTGTAAAGGGACAATAATGATGCTTACCCTAATTTGAAATGTACTTAGATATCTGTCAATGAAAACATTTAATAGGTTTGGGATTTTTTTTTCTATTTAATTAATTTTCAAATCTGTGAAGTAAAATAATATTCTCAAATGCTTCTGTTATGTTAGAAAGTCAATGCAAGGATCCTATGCCTGGATCATTGTCTGAAGTGTTGCAGGATTTTAAAAAAGTGTGCGATTAAAGCTTTAACTCAGCAAAGTCTTACAAATGAACTCAATGTAAATGATGGGATTATCCTTGTATTTAAAATAAAGCATATACACAATTTATGTGTTTAAATGCAGAAATTCAGCTTGGCTGCAAGAAACATACTGTGTACAGAAACAAAGCAAGAATAAATCTTAATTTTCCTGTGCAGATGTAGGTGACAACCCCCACCTCCTAGACTTGTAACTAGTCCTCCATTCATCAGCTGGTGTGTTTATTTTTGCTACATGTGATGTGACTAGCAGAACTTAGGCAATGAAAACTTTTTAATCAAGTGAAGATCTTCTGAAGAAAAAAGACAACCTGCTCCACTTCTCAGAACGCAAGGTCAAGAGTTATATATACACGTTTAGAACCCAGTTTCATTTAGTTAAGTTTACAACTAAGATAAGGAAACATTTCCTCATACAACCTGTGAAACCCACTGCCACCTAGAGTTACTGAAATAAATAATGTTTTGGCAGTAACAGAAACAGAACTAGGTAAGTTTATTACCATTAATAATCTATGTACTTATGCAGATAATAACTGTATCAGATCACACAGCCTACAAGTAAATTAGAAGTTACTTCCATCTGATGCATAGCACTACTCCTATCACCAGACAAAGCATCACAAAAGTGTGTTTTCGTGCACTCACCTACCACCAGAGTATCGAGGTTTCAACCAGTAGATACATGAGCGGTTGTGTATTTCAGTACCTAGAACATAGAATCAGAAATTAGTCTCTTACTATAAGGAGTTGTCCCTCCAGCCTCACGTTGTAAGATAGGAGCACAGTAAAGACTAACAATAATTTGGAGTGAAACACATACATTGCTATAGAATAAGCGAGGTGGAAAGGTAGCAGAGATTTTTGACAGATTAACTCAGTTTACCTCAATTTTATCAACTTCAGTGAAGGGCATTATCTTATACTTATCACAGAACAAAGATACAAGACTGAAAACAGTCCTACCCCTGCTAAACATGCCCTAGAGACATGGCCTTCTCAAAACCTCTGAACTCCTTCTTTGTACTCCTGGGAAATGCCTGGATATGTGCTCTTGACTTTAAAGTCATTCTTAGTTTTAAAGCATTTTTTAGTGGTGGAAATGAGAACTGAGTTATTTCTACACTCCAAGGAATGAATAGGAAATTTAACTCTATCCCAGCCAAAACCAGGACAGGAGAAAATAGAGGCTACATATTTGTTCCTCATTTATTATTGTCCTTGTTTATTTCCCTTCATTCTTTCTCTATAGAGGCAGAACATGCTCATTTCTTTTCTACTTTCCAGGCTTGGTTAGAGAATACAGTCAGTTTACATGAGGTTAGAAGACAAACAAGTCATGGGAGAAGGAAGGAATGAAGCATACATCAGCAGAGGACGTGATACATGAAACTTAAAGGAGACAGGGCAGTGAGGCTGCCCGCATGGCTCCATCGGTGCAAGGCACATCTGTAGACCAAACATTGCACTGTCTTTAAAATGATGAAAGCAAACAAGTCAAAACTCTATAGGTAGCCTTTTCCTTTCTGCCTCTATTACTTCCTATATATGCCCAAGACTACTTTTATTTTTTTAAAGCAAAACCAAAAATCACAGTTATGCTTCTTTCTTCCTTCCAGTGGAACAGTAAGCTTGCTTTGGTCAACAGTCCCTGCTACACAGCCACAGTGCCTCTGCTTCCTTCCAGCTCCAGAATTCCTTCCAGAATGACAAGCCCAAGCTAGCCACAGGCAGATGCTTCAGCACTCACCTGGTGAGGGCACCCTCTATATTGCTGCAATCAGTTTGGTAAGGTGGATTATAATGTCAGTCAAACAGAAAGTTATCCGCATTTCCTCACAGACTACCAGGAGATTACCTGAAAGCTAGGTTATATATACCTCAAATGTCTATCATTCCATGGTAACTACTTCTGTGTGTGCTCTTACACACCACTAACTGTCATGAGTTAACTTGACCTTCTCTCCTCTACCTGTAGCTGCATCATGAAGTTCCCCTTATGGCAGAACCAGAGCAGTGCCAAAGGCAATTAACACAGCATACTTTATGGACTGTGGTTTCCCTTTCATTTGTACCTCGTAGTAAATTACTTTTGTACCTGCCTGTCCTTAAACATGTGAAGTACACCAGCAGCTGCCAAACCCAAGTTAAACCTACGTTTCCTAATATTGTTTTGTAGGACCATTCCAAAACAAGATAGAACACCACTTGTGTCAAGGAAAAAAGCTGGGGAAAGAAAGAAGCAAGTAAATATGAGAAAATGAGGGAAAGGGGAAAAACATGAACTGTTATAATCTGTAGATATCAAGAGTTTGGGTCTGATGAAAGAGAGAGGGAGACAGTGGGAGAGATAGAGAAGCAGCAGCTTAGGAAAGGAAGAGTAGTTTAGCAACAATATTTGACAAGACCAAAAATGAGGTAGGGAGAAAAAAGAAAAAAAAAAAAGGAAAGACTCAAGTAAGTGTATCTTTTGGGCTTAGTAAGGTAACCCTTCCAAAACACTATGGGTTAGATTTAGAGCTTTTGGATTAAAAGTTTGATTGGAGTTAAGAGCATAGTCAGCTTCTTAGCTTAGAAGGAAATTTCCATTCACGAAATCGATAATTGCAGACTTCGGTATCAATCAAGACGAGAAGATGGAGCTGTTCTCATTTTTTTTAAATTGCACTTTAAGTCAGTAGAAGGAAGGGCTGATTACTCCACATCGGTATAAACTAACAGCACCACGGCCATGCTTTGTTCTAAACCGTCAGTAAAGAAGACACAGTTAGTGATGAGGTCACATTCAAAACTGTTAAATTCTTTACGGCCTCTTCATGTCATAGGACTATGGCACTAGAAAAGGATTTTTATGAGCTAGTCTGCAACTGCTTTATCAAGCCATTTAAAATAATCTAGTTATTTCCATGTTTAATACAGATAGCTACATCTTTCTCATTAAGATACAATCAACTTACACTAATTTAAAAAGAAGTTTTCAGGTTATAGTCAGCTTTAGCAAGCTCTGACTCTATTTGCACATGTATAGATTCCACTCACCTATTTTGTCAGGTTCAGATAATTTAGTCCCATGTCCAGTAAAACTTTATTCCTCCCAGGAAGCCTAAACAACTGTCTATTTAGCTCTCTGGGTTTCCGTTGTTAACAGCTATGCTACCTACTTTTAATCCTACTGCTATGTCCATTTTCTAGATAATTGAAATTCAGTGATTTCTCATTACCTTTAAGCACCAAAAGTAAGATACTATTAAGCCCATCAGAGGATGAAATACAGCCTTAGGGAGATAAGCAATATCAGATGTTAACTCAGCATCAAAAATTATACGGGTTCTGGTCTTTGCATCTTGAAAAAGCAGTAGCAGAATTAGAGAATATATAGAGAGAACAGCTAAAGTGATCAACAGTTTGCAGCAGTTGACTTACAAGGAGAGACCAAAAAGTCTAGGATTTATGAATCTGGAGAGAATGTCAAAGGAGGATACAATCAGGATTCCCAAAATTATGATGGAATTGTGAAAACAATGTAGAAATTTTATTCACAAAGATCCTGCAATTTTCAGGCTATTAGGAGGCACTGAATGAAAGCGTAATACAAAACCGATAAAGTACTTCTTTACATAATGGGCAATATACTTCCTGACCTTGCTGCCACAGGAGGTGGCAAGGACAGAGCATACCAGCAGGTTCAGAAAGGGATTATACAAGTTCATGGACAATAGGTCCGTAAGTGGATAATATACAATGATTGTTGGTTGGCTGTACACACTGATATGCCTATATAACAACTGCAAATGCTGGGGAGTCTAAGCAGAATGGATCACAGCAAGTGGTTAGGCTTATGTGCACTCCCTACAGAGTGTCTCCTGTCACACCAGTTGGAGCCACAGAGCTTCTCTGATCCAGTAAGGCATTTCTTATCTTTTTTTTTAGATGACCTTAAGGAAACAGTCACTTTATTTAACTATTCACTAAGGAAACGTTACCTGTCTATATACCAAAAACTTCAAGATAGTCGCACACAGGTCAGATTAGCAAATTAGGATGCTAGAGGAGAGCTGTATGGAAATGTCAGAATGCACTAGCCTGCGTTGTATATAGATTAGGAATGCATAAAGAAAAGAATGGTATTTCTGTATTTAATTTGGAAGATCTGATCAACAGTGTTACTTGCATTTATCTGGAATATAGTGCACTGGTATGTACACAAAGAGTTTTTCACAGTTCAGTAATTGTCCCAACTGCAGAAGTCATCCAAAATAAAAGCTTCACATAGAAAACTGTTACTGTCAAACCAGTATGCAAACTTTAAGATTGTGGATTCTACAATATTTTTTTTGAGACGTAACATTGAGAAAAACATCACCATCCTTCCCATGAGTAATGAGCATAGCAAGTTCACTAACAAAAGCCCTTCTTTCAAGAGTAGGTCTCCTAAAATCACAAGGAACATAGAAATATATCTTAAGTAATGCACCTTAAATTTTTCAGGATATATTACAAACACAGCTGCAAAAACATTAGCATATGAAAAAAAGAATTTTAGCCAATTAGTACACAAATCATCATTTAAAAGCCCCTTTGGTATCATTTTTTGTTTCAGTCAGTAGAACTTTAATTTCAATGGCAACTATTCTGGGATATTTATTTTATGGCAATCCACTTTTCAGAATTTTTAATCTACTTTATTTTCATTGAAAAATATGTTTCTAAAATTAAACATCTGGCTAAAAGGAGGACTTTTGGCATTGCTGGGCTTTAAAAATCTTACATATATGAACCTACAGTGACATGCACATCAAAAGGGAGAAAAATTAAGGAGAAAAGCTGCCAGGGGATTAATCCTGCCAGCAGGACAATTGTTTTTCTTCTGAAATAGAAGTTCTACAGCAGCTTTTAGAGGATTTCAAAGGTACAACTTATCTTGACCAGAGAACATAAAACACTGACATCTATATAAATAGCCACACAGCATATTTATTTTCATACATTTCTGCATTCTGTTATGAATGGGAAATACTTATGAAAGATTCTTCTTTGAATACCATGTCATTCTGATTAACCACAAATATGTTGACAATTTCATCAACAAGATTTTGGCTGTGTATAAGTCCTTTTAATGAGAAAAAAATTGTTCTGGTTTCATGATGCCTTCCTTTCTTGGGTGCTCAGAGATGGAAGCAGATAAGAATGGAGTTTAGAAAAGGTGTTTTTGAGCAAGTTATAAACACAAGTTAAACTGGGCATGTGAAATATTTTCTTTATTGGGAAGTAATATGCCTGGTCCATCTAAATGCATGAAGTGGAATAAGTATGCCATTTGTACTACTAATTGGTAAAAAATGAATGCTATAAAAATAAATGATGACAGAGCATGTGAAAAACTGGAAACCCATGAAATTTGGAATAAATATTGGCACTGTGGAGCAGCTTCTAGCACTGTACACTGATTTGCCAGTCTTTCAGAGGGGTAATGACAAATGACCTTTAGTGCAGGTTTAATGCCTCCACTTCCAAGCCCACAAGGATTTGTTAAGTCTTATGGCCTTCTAGAAAGAGTAGTTTTCCCTACAGAATCAAGGTTTCATCTACTACAGCGAAAATCTTAAGGCATTGCTGACTTTCAAGTTTAACCACTGGATCAAAAATAAAATCACATGCAATTTCTACACACTCCTTAAAACAAGTGCCTTCCAAGCACTAGCCAAAGGGAACTAAATTAGGATCAAGCATGAAATTATGAAGATCATCCGTAAGACTTTTGGGTCATGCCATCAGCTTCATCCACAGAAAAGCGTACTGTACTATTCCTCTAATAAGCTGATACAGCTCTGTAATAAAACTAGTTAGTCCTTCTTATTCGTCCCACTATGCTTGTTCCTGAACCTGGCTCTTTCGTTAGCTAGAGATCTAAACTGCAGCTCAAATTTCCTCAAGGCCAGTTTATATTGATTTGTTTGTGTTTAATTATTGTCTTTAAATACTGCTTTTCTGGTATTTTCTCCCATGGATATATTTATAAGTTGCATCTCAGATTTAATTTTGCTAGGCTAAATAAATCCTTGCCAATCTAGTTTCTCTTTACAGATAAGCTTATCATTCCTGTGATGCTAGTAACTCTTCTGTGGATTTGTTGTGGCTTGAGTTCCACTTTTTTCAATATGGAAAATTGGAGTTGTACAAGGTATTCAGATACAGCTTTATCATGCCTTTTTGGGCACAAATACTTCCTTATTTCAAGTGGGAAGAAGTGGTCAGTCTCAAATTCTGTTTGCTTTTTTGTGCCTGGAACATATTGCTGATTGCTGGCAACCAGCTACCCTATGATCACCCGATACACTCAGGTCTGTCCCTTCCTCCGTTGTTTCCAAATGATGAGCTTCCAGTTTATACCTGAAATTGTCAGTGATCCCAAAGTGACTGGCCTCATTCTATTAACTTTCAGCCTGTTCCTATTTACTCCAAACCTAGAGGTCATCCATTTCTTCCTGTAAGATATTCCTGCCCTTTCTGCATTAGCAATGAGTCCTAACTGTATATCAAATTTCCTCAACGTTCTCTGTCTTTGTATGCCAAAGCCATTAATAAAAGTATAAAATATACCCAGTCCCCTGACTGATCACCAAGGAGCTTCATCTGTAACCTTTCTTCCTGTCCAGTACTTCCCCTCTCAACAGAACCCACTCTCCTCCCTCCTTTAGGCAGTTCCTTACCTGCGGTGCCTGTACAAAACCCTACTTCCTACAGTCTAACGCTAGGAGTCCCCCTGTTACTCTCTAGCAAATGTTTTGCTGCAAAACATCCAAAACAGACATACTTTTTCTAGGCAAGATACTGTTTTAAATACCTGTTTAATGGGCTATGATCTACCTTTGGCAAGCACATCTCACGTTGCCCTCCCTTTTTTTTAATCTCCACCTTTAATTATATTTTGTCTTTAATACTTGTTCTCAAGCCTTGAAAGCACATTATATCCGCTACAGGAGGGAGTATGGAGTGGCACACAGATTCAGATACTGAACTGTATCTAAGTCTTGAAGAATATTTTCACATAATTTTTCTTCCTCATTGCTTTTCTGCCAGTGGGTTGGAGGACAGAGTATTATACAGAGATTGTTCGGTAGTTTCTAAATCTAGATCATTTGTTTGATTAAGACCTTTACTAGAAAGAGATGACAGGTACGAAAAAGCTTCTATACAGTGGGAAACAAAATAAAATAACATTTTAGTTGAAAAGAGGTAACTTGAAGGAAAAATGGGAACATGGGAATGACTAGTCATTTTTCACAATAAAATAATAGAGTAGGAGTACCACGTAAAATGACATAAAACAAACAAAAGAAAAAATTTGTTGCCATAGGATATGTGGAATTCAAAAGTAAGAATGTCTTATGAAAGGGATTTGATCAGTTCATGAAAGATAGATATGCCCATGTCTGTTAAACACAATAACCCAGCACAAGACAGTGCTGGGTTACTAAGTGGCAAATTTCCAAAATTTGAGAGGGTCTATACCAGATCTTATAAGACAATGCCACTGTTGCTTCTTCATTAAATGAGTATCTGGTCTGACACTGTGATTTTCACTGTAAAAAATGATTGGGTGCAACACCTAATACAGCTACTTCATTTAATGATCTCCAATTATATCATCTATGGCACTGAACAGAACTCAGGCCCCTTCATCAATACATAGGAAATATCCCTTAGCAATTAATGGAACATATTTCCATACTATATTCATCCACCCACACAAAATTCCAGAAGACTGTACAATCCTATTTTATCATGCTTCTCAACAATTTACTCAGTTCTCTGCTGATGTGAACTTGGTCCCACATCCCTCTTACACAGCACAAAGTATTTCTTCCCTTTAACTTTTACATTATTTGAAATTGTGTAATGACAAAACATAAATAACTAGTCATGTATTGAAAACCATGAAGATCAGTTTTACAGGAAACCTTAGTACTTTGATGTACTCAAGTGAAGCATCTTGTGTCCAATACAAACCCTATTTGACAGTATACCTGTAAGATCCAACACACTCTAGAGATTTCAAACAGCCAAAAATATGTTTCCTGCTGAAGCATAAGACAAAGTCACAGCCCCCAGAAGGAGGCTGTGAGTGGAAGAGAGATGGGGGCCGAATCATTTTTCTCCCAAAATAAAGGAATTGTTTTGGCTTCTTCTTTGCTAAGGTAATTTTGTGTCTAATAATAAAGAAATATATTGTAATCACTGTGGATTTATGAGGCAACTGAAGCTATTTGGGCTCCTGCAGAAAGCAAGGCTGTGAAAATAAGCTGGTAGTTTTTTTGATGTGTCACATGCTCAACTAAAACAAGCTTAAGTATAGTTTCCCTTATTCATCTATACTTAAAAAAAAAAAGCAAAACAAAACAAACCCTGAACCAACCACAGCTGGCATTAAACCCATAGTGTGTGGGCAGCTATATTATGTGCCCGCTTTGCAGACTTCAGAAGGAGCACTCATAGGTTGGTTACAACACTGACAAAGCAAATCCTACCCGAAATGGTTCTCACACACCCTTGGCAAGTCGTTCTCTTCCTGCTTATTTTTCTGTCTTAAATTAATGTTCCAAATCCTACACCACTAGCTACAGCCTGCTGATTCTGTGTCATACTTATGAACACAATACAATCATTCGAGCGCTTCTCCAGATGAGCCACCACAGAAATAAGCCTAATATTTTTTGTTTTGTATTTCCTGAAAGGAAAAGTTCTTGTGGCATCTTAATTTGGATATCTATTGACTGGTGTAGCAAGCTGTCTCTACCTCTAAGATCCCAGCTGCTTCCTCTACAGATGTTAAACTTCTTGGAGCTTCTATAAGAAAAGGCCAAGGTTCAAAATATTAGGAAATAATACCACGATATTTCCTGCAGTGGACCTTAGAAGGTCAATTCACCCTGGCACGTCACCTTATGAATACTGTGATTTGCTGAAGTGATTTTCAAACCCTCATTAAAATAATGCCTTTCCCACCACAAGAACAGATTACTGCAAGCTACTAGTGGCACTGTTTCAGTCCTAATTTCCCACTCATCTACAGCCTTGGCATAAAGGAGGACATAGGGACCTGCTTTGGGACCTCTACCAACATGCTATACAAGAAATACATACCTCAGGCTTCACACCATTTTATTGCCAGCTTTTTGCCATTTTGTCTGTACATTGATTTAGGTAGACTTTCTTAAATGAAAAAGACACAGTATGTTGCTTTTCCATTTTTAAGTCCTCTAAGGACCCTGGATCTCATCCTTGTACTTAAGCCTTGCAGAGATGAGAGACAAGGAAGGAGACACAAGGAATACCAGCCATTTCAGTTAGGAATGCACAGCTTTTAAGTGATCGATGAATTGATTTTGCCTTGCCCCCAAACATGAACTACTGTAAACAGCCAGATCTTTCATATACAGTGAAAATAGTTTTGGCTGACTGTAGGGGAATAGACAGGGATCGGCGACCAGAAGATCACGGGCTGTGACGGAAAGATAGACTCCTCCCCATAGGAGTGGCAGGAACAGGAAGCGCAAGAGCTATATAAGCGTGTGACGCAGCTAAATAAACGGACATTTTGTATCCATCATATTGATGTCTGTGCATCACTGTCCCCAGGGTGGGTAGAGCCCTGTGTCCCAGAGATATGCGGCCCAAGATAAGTTCTCCCGTAGAAGCATACAGCTACAGCTGACTTAGCAGGAAGAACTCAACAAATGGAGCAAACAGGATAAAAACTTCTGTAACTGAATGTGGAGTCCTGTAAGACTACCAATATAAAGAAAAAAAACACTCTCATATCTCCCCAAGGGATGGTGGCACATCTAAGGTTATCCATGAACAAGGCCCAAAAATTAATCCCTATTCGCTTGCTGAACATGGCATTTCTCTGTTGCTAATATTACAATCAGAGGTGCGGTTTACTTAACAGAAAGTACTTCAAATTATCTTAGTAACATGACTGAATATTAACTATGACAACTACTGTTTGAGGCCCACATTATGAATGGGAGTGAGGATATGGACCATAGTGCCTAAAGGCCAAACAGGACTGGGATCTCTTCCTCTTAAGTATTGCCAAAGCCCACACGCACTGAAGATGACAGCATAGACAAAGGCAGGGGACGGTACATATAAACAAGCAGAATGAGCAATATGAGAGCACTTGCAGTCACGTCAGTTCTACATTTATGTATTTAATTTTCATGGGTGAGATAGTGCATCACTACCAGTAGCCTAGCTAGCTGTAGTGAAAATGTGTTGTCTTTAATCTCCCATTCTTGCCAAGCAGAAGATCCAGAGCACTACAAATGCATATTTGCCCACCTACAAGATTTTGTAAGGTTTTAAGAGCCAGGAACAATATATTGCAAAAAACTGTTTATGCTGTAAAGTTCCAGGTCCCCTGAAGTCCACAGCAAAATTTCCATTGACTCAAGCAGAGCCAGGACTTCCTATCAGGTCCCAAGAGGTCAGCTGTGCTGGGAATTGTGAGCTGTGTGCATCACACAGAGTGAGTATCACCAACCCTTCAGCTTGCACTCACTCTTCTTGTGATCATTTTTGCATGTGGTGGTTTTAGCTTTGCGTGCTTTACAGATCGAGAAGCCACCACAGCATTCTGGTTTTGTTTTATTTATTTCATGCAATAACAAGGCACACTTAGTTTCTATTTTCCAACCAAAAGGGCTGCAGGGTGGAAATTAGATAAAATGTCATAATTCATATGGTTTCAAACCCCCACCACCTAGCTCTCTTTGTAATTACCCATTTGTGGCAGCTTGGTTACTAAAACTTTTCCCTGCTCTAAATAAGCTTCAAACCTTGTTTCTTCAGCTTCAGTTACAAATTATCAACAGACCTTAAACTGTTTCTGCCTTACTGATGCATGTATGGAATCTGAAGACAAATCTAGTTTTGGATGAATTGCTGTCCCTGTAAGGACAGCAGTTGACCATGGAAGACATAGCAGTTCTTTGGCAGTGCTGCTCCTGACAGCTACCACCATCAGACCCTCTGGCCTCCACAGCCACGTAGAAAAGAGGAAGAGACTAAGATGGTCTGTGTAAACGAATAGACCCTGAGCTGTAGGAAATCTTGCAAGTTTGGTTTGCACGGGTTCTTGTGATTTTTTTTGTTTAACTTTTCCATATATGTGTTTTTTGCATGCCCTGAATTTCACTTTTGAGTTTCAGGTTTGAACAAAAATGTTAAAAGCTCAAACTGAAACACACTTGAAACCATCAGGTTTCATCCACAAAGCCATAAGTAGGCTTCAAGTCGTTTGAAAGGTGTAAATTAAGGAATTTAAGTGAAACTTACAAGAGTTTTATATCTAAACGCGGAGCAAAACTTGAGAGTAGGCAAGTTTTGTGTGGTTCTGTAAGGAACATTTCCTGCAGCAGTTCTCCTGGGCTTACTCTTGGTGTATGTGGAGAAATGTACTCCCTGCACTCGCCCAAGATGTTGCAATACTCTAGAATGCCATATTATTTTTTCTTTAAACCTCTGCTTAATCTCTTTCCTCCTTACTCTCTCCGGAGCAGAATCAGCACCAAGAACTTTGGGCAATGAACTTTTATAATAATTCCCCAGAAATCTCCTCTCCTGTTTAGGACCTAAAGGGTTATGCACCATCTGGCATTAACTACAAAGACTAAAATGCCAAGGATGGCCTTCAGCTGTCAGCTCTGCCCCTCTGAACAGGGTGTTACAGGATGTCTCATTCAGCATTTGTAGTCACAGGAGAGGGGAGATTCTTTCATTTAGAGCAGGGAATAGCCTCCACAGCTGCAGAACACAGGAGGCCCAGGGAACTTCCTAAGGCCAGCAGCTGTGGAAGCAAATTTTGGGTGGATCAGTCCATTATTTTTGATGCACATAAGGCCTAAAAATCAGTTTCAGGAAATAGTGCACATGCAGAAAGACTCATGGCCTTATTTTTCATATTTAGCTATGCAACATATAATAGTTTAAACTTGCTTTGATGTTATGCTCAATATTGTTAGTATTAATAAAAACTTACACCAACTCTTCTGAAGTCATATTTAAAGCAAAACTCAGACCTGCCACCACCTCCCTTTTCAACTAAAACAATCCACCAGTGCAGTAATCATGACTTGAGAAAGTTGTCCTAAATTAGAAATCTCTTCTTTTTGCTGTAGTATATATGAAGTTGGGAACATTCAATTTTTACTCTTACTGTGACTTAAGCACCAACTACTTACCATGGTAAATTAATTACCCAGCAGTATGGCTGTATAACCAATCTCACTGCAAAAGTTCACCTTTCAGAAGCTTCTGAGGAGACCTACATGAAGACAATGAAACCTATCGCAGTATTCAGCACTACACTTTTTAGTGCTTCCGGCTCTGTCATGATGCATAACCCCGAAGATGGGGAGATTTCTATCACTGCCACCAAATTGCTTGAGTCTTCTCATAAACTCTGGGCTCGCTCATATTATTTTTGCACCTTGATTTCAACTCCTGTAACATAGAGGCAACTTTTGCCTAACTTCGTAAATATGTGCATTTAGCTTATATTAGCTGATATTCTCAGATGTAAATTCAGAACGTTATTAGCAATACACATAACCCCAGAAAGGGCTAGGAAAACATTTTCCCCAACACGTTCAGGCAGACACTAGTCACAATCCTTCCATTTCTTTCCAGTTTCAGTCTGAGGTGAAGCGGCAGAGACTGCCCCTCCAAATCTAATGTCCTGCAAAGCAGCGGCAGATTCAGCGTTCTCTACTTCATACCCTGCAGAGCAAGCCAAAACCTAAGAAACAGCCTTGCTCAACAGCTGAACAACAGAGGCAGAAACAGATCTGTTCAGCAAGCAGAGCCAAAGAAGGAGACGGAGACAAAGCCACCAGCTCCCTCCTGCTGGTTATGCAAGTAAGAAAGGAGCCCAGAACAATGGAGGCAGCAGAACAGGATTACACTGGGGTCATTTGGTTTAGTTCCCAAATGGCTGCTAACAGATGCCTCTAAGTAAAATTTGCTCCGTGCCGCTGCTGCCTCGTCAACCTGGAGCCACATACCCCATGTTCAGTTTGTCAAACTGCAGCTCCTTGTCTGCTCCATCTACCCACGCTGAGACCCAGACACAGATGGGCCCATGTGGGGGCCCAAATTCCACTGGGTCTCCCATGTTTTGGAGCCATCCCTAGGATTGGTAATTTTTGGCAGCACTTGCCTGCCAGACAGTATCTCCCAGCCCACCCCTGTGGGGTTAAGAGAAAAGTGCAGCTGAGAAAAGGGCTGATATAGAATGGGTGAACTGACAAGCACAAAAGGATCAAAGACCACCTCATAAGCACAGGAGCAGAGAACAGTGAGGCAGGAGGGGACACCAAAGGCGAGGACACCAAAAGGGACAGATCATGAGAAGGGACAGAGAATTTGGGGAACAAGAACATAAAGGGAATGCTATGACACAGTAGCTCCCAACCTATGGCTTGCAGGCAACACATTGTAATGTTGCCTGTGACACAGGAAATGACAATGTTCTGAGGAGGACATTGAAAACAAAGTATGATGTTGCCAGCAGTGTAATACTTGCTCAGTGTTGCTGACAATAAGCCAACACAGGTTGGGGAACACAGCTCTTTGTCTCCCTTAGCTAGAAGTCAAAATTACTCTACCTGATTTCCCTCCAACTTTTTATTTTGTGGCTGCATCTCTGGTTAGAGGAATTTCCAAAAGTGCAAATCTGCCACACTTCACAAGTACCAAATATATCACAAAAATTTAAAGATTCCTGCTGGAGATCAGAGGAAGGAAAAGACCTTCCTGTGAGAATCAGAAGATAATGAAATTTCTTCATTTCTAACCAAATCAACACTGGAATATTTATTGCCTGTTCCCCATTTCATGTACATGATGATTTTGAATTATCTGTGTTTATTTTATAATATGCAGTAAAATGAATACTCCTTATAAACACAGAAATAAACCCCTTTTCTCCCCACCATACACACACACAAAATTCTAGTAAGAAACTTCCTTCCACATCCTTCCTTTGTGGTTGTAAACTGTTCTGGGGCTGACACAACTCCCAGCAGAGCCATCAGAACATTTGCCATTACTTTCAGCCAGATTATGATGGTGCCCCTTTCTCGTAGCAGGCAGAGAGTTAATTGAGCAGAGTTGAAGATGTATTGTATGAGACAGGAATAAATCAAATTATATAAAAACATTCCCACGGTTTTGATTTACTTCACAGAAAGAAGCAAAATATTAGACATCTTATATTACTTCATTTGCCTGGAGGGCAGATGTGAGTTAAATGTTCAGAAAATTCTAAAAATGTAGCAATAAGCCCCTTCTACTAAGTTCTGTATAAGTTCTGCATTACTGAGAATACAATATTATTCTAAAATCCTGAATAGCAGTGTCTAATCCTGTCTCAGAGGCCAGTAGATTCCACCGGATTAGGTGGGCTATTCCTTTGTAAAACTGAAATAGGAAAACTAATTAAAATTGTAAGCAGGGCTCTCGAAGCAGTAAACTGGGCAAGTTTGTAGTGTTGCTGACATCTACTGAGAGAAAGCAAAATCGCACATCTTAGCAAAGGGCCAAGGGGAGACTTGGCCCTTATTTGCTGTTTGAGATTTTAGTTTTCAGCCACATTTTACACATGCTTGCATACTTATTACTTATCTTGTATCAATATTCACTTGCTTCATTTAAGGTCAGTGAATCCTTATAGAGCCATTATAGGGAACTTTTAAGAGGAAGTATATGGGACATTCAGGAGACAGTTGTATCCCTTATATAAATGCTGGAGACCTGTTCTTACAGTTCCAAAAGTCTGAATGCCCAGATGGACACACAGCATCACGTATATTAGGACACATACCTAGTTCATACTGACTGCACATAAAGCCCTCAAATTGTAGTAGCTGAAGCCAAAATCCACATAGTACAAAATACTGGATTTAGGAAACCATGCTGCAAGAGTAGTACTGAAAATTCACATAAAATTTGTTTCCTGTTGGAAATGGATAATTTAGCTAAACTATGGCAGGAATAAAAATATCACCACTAAGAGAATGGCACTCCAAACAACAATTCAGAAGTACTTTCTGATCAGTGTGTCTCTTGTCATGATGATATATGGCAGTTACACCATTCAGGCAGTCCAAGAAAAATTCTTGCCAGTATCTCATACATTAAAAAGCATATTCTTTCCCCATGCTGAACAGAGAAGAATCTATAGCCACCCTTACAGCCTCAGAACAATAACCATTACTACAAATGTCACATCTAGAGATTTCATTCTACAAAGTTAACAGGAAAGGTCTGTGTATCTCAGTTTGGGTAACAGCAAAACTAAGCGGGGGGGTGGAGAAGGAAAAACATGTAAAATTCTAATAGAGTTGGAACGAGTCAGGGTGATAATGACTATGAGTGGATTTGTGTTTTTCCACTTCTGGCAAATTTCTCATCACTGAAGTTACACTGAATTCACAGGATTATAAATAAAAACTAATTTGGCCAATAAATACTTGTAACATAGGGCAACACTATAAATAAAGCAGCTTAATTAATTTGATTTTTGTAATAATAGAAACATCCACAGTCAAAATTAAATATCGCATTACAAGATTTGATCTGTGATGAAGTTGTTATGAAATGCCCCTCTTACCTTGACATGGACAGGATTTCAGTGTGTGCATGGGCTTTTCACATTTGTTTCTACATATCTTATGTTTCTATCCATTTCAGAATAAGATCTTTGGCTCATGTATCTGATGTATAAAATATCCCCAGTAGTCATTCTTGGTCACGCAGGGCCAAACCCCAGCTTTTTTATGTGAGCAGGTTCAATGGATAAAGCTGAGCACACTCAGCTCCCACTTAAATTCTGCTTTGAGAATCCCACAGAGATTAAAAACTGCAGTTTCTCCCAATTGTTCTCTAACTGAAGGTACCTCATTTCCATCTATGCTCCAGTTATCACCTTGAAGTTTTCTTGGTACCCAAAGCTTGGCTTGTACATGCATTCTGACATGCCACAATCTTGTGAGGACTATACAAGCCAGCAATTCTCACACCAGGGTCCATCAGGATTCAAGCAGTCATGACTTCTGCCTGACCCAGTATACATTCTCATTGCTCACACTAGCCTCCTTAGAAAAAGTACTTGCAGCCTTGTCTTTCCTTCTGGAGCAGGAAAAGATGGGTCATATAGCTTGTCCACCATAACAATCCTTCGAAGAGCAACTGGAAGCTAATCTTTCCCTTCCACATGTCAGATTAAAAACCCAGGCCATGTTCTCCCACTCTCCGAGGCTTGCTAATCTGGATAACAGCTTCCCCAGAGGAGATAAACTTACACCAGTGCAGAACAGTCTTCAGGCCTGTGGCTAATGTATTCTTCAGAGACATAAAAGACTACAACTTGAAGGGAATAGGCTCTCTGCAATAAAGGGATTTAATTCCAGCTGGATTCTACAGTCACCTAACCTAATCATTGGATGGTGTGATTTCAGAGAAATGACAGTCACGTAACTTCTGAAAAGAAATACCTAGAAACCTTTCCTCCTGTCACGAACCAGACTGCAAATCCAGAGTACCTGGAGGTACTAGCTCTCTATTTACTTTCTGGTGTGATCTGGACTTTGCATGGCAATTTCAGAGGGGGCTTCTCATATTGTATAAGAAGCCCTGACGCTTAACTCATGGCTGCGCCTTTCACTCTGTGCTCAGACTTCTAAAAACTGCACAGCACAGTGCTCAGCACTGTAACATCCAAGTCTCAGAAAAACCCTTAATGAAATGCCGTTTGTACACTCATATCAACACACTTTTCATGGGCATTTAGGAGGCTTAAGTATCTAGAAAGCAAAATCCCATGGCCTGGTACTTGGACGGAGTTCTAACACAACGTTAAATTTAAAAATACACAGATCAGAAACAAAGATGAGGGACCAGACATATTTGAACAACTGTTCCTGAACAGAAATTGTTTCCTTATTCTATTATAAACCTATATCTGATTACCTAAAAAGAATCTTGAAACATTTGGCTTTTTCTAGAAATAACTTCGTTCCAAAGATGAGTCTCTGAAAAGGCTCATTCTGGCTTGCACTCATTGAAAACCAAGGCACTCGAATATCAACATTTTGGCAATTCTAATAACAAAGACTGCCAAAAGTGTGTTGTCTATCAAATGTACATGGAAGAAAGATGTTGGAATATTAAGAGCAGATGTCACAGATATCTTTGAAAATACTTATGCTCCCTAGGTACTCTGCAAGGCAAGATGTACAAAAGCTCATGAAAGATGAAATTAATGTATTTTATCCAAACACTTCCAAATGCCACATATGTATGTAAACTTACTTATAAAATATGTACATTTAAAGATGTTAGAAAGGAGGATTGTGTCATAATTTGATAATGGCCTTGTATCTTAAAATTTAGAGCTTTAACAGTTCAATAGCATATTAAAGACTACTTTTTATAGTCTGTTATTTAAACCATTTTGTTCTGTTTCAGAGAAAGTGCAAGGTTTTCCAGTTATTGAGTATTCATTTATTTACATTTTAATTATTATTCTACTGACAAAGGAAGTTTACAAAAAACTCCTGTTAGAAAAACATGTACAAAACTTAATGAAAGTAATCTTTATATAATAGCTTATTGTCCAAAATTAAAAGACCACTTAGAAAACCTAAATATCTTGAGAGTTTATTTGAGCAGGCACAGCATATGCTGTCATCCTCTGCTCTAAGTATTTTCAGTACTGACAACTGCAAACAGTAAAAATTAAGCCAGCTTCCAAACAGAAAACCACAGGGATTGGTCAATTTACTTATTTGTAAACATAGGAAGCATTGGGTTCTTTTTAATTGACAGAATTAAGAAAAGATTTTTACCTCTAGAGCTTGTTTCCAGATTTCAGGTACAGAAAATCATCTTACACAAATGAAGCCAAAATTTTTGTATATAACAGATTCAGGTGATGGAGTGCTAAGAAACAAAACCAACACACACCCCTCCCCCAAACCCCTACTGAATATTTCAAAGCTCTCAATAAAATAACAGGCAATGACAATGCTGTGTTTCTTATGGGATGATATTTTGAAGTCAACAACCAAGAACCCTGAATGTAGCAGTTCCAGGAAATTTTTTTTATTTTTTCATTTTCTTACTGAAATCAGCATTTCAGTAAGAAGTGGGCCATGGGTCTATAAAATACACCACCAACTTGCATTCACTTGAGCAAGGAGAGCTGAACAAGACTTGTCTTTAAGTTCAAACCTATGTGCATGCTAAACTAACATAAAATTTTTCTGAGGTAAAAGACAAACTATTTGATGTTAAAATGACTGTGCTGAACTCAGAAACATGATGTTGTGGATGATATATGAGTAATGTAGTAACATAATAATAAAACAATAAAATCATAATGTAATCATAGCAACAACAGTGACATCTTTTGTTCTTTAAAAACACCGCCTATTTCTTCTTACCATATAATGCTGACAGGATAATAGCAACACAATGCTGACAACTACAGCAAAAATAATTACTTGGCTAAGGGCAGACTGGGGTGCCCTCACAGCTTCACAGCACACTGTCTGCTGAGCTCCAGCCCCGACACTGGAGGTTGGCTCTGCCGCAGCATATCCCCAAAACTGTTTTATTTCCATAAGTACCCGCATGCATGAGGGCTTCATTGAAAAAGGATAGACTTAAGCCTGTTTTTGTGAAATGCACATTTACAGGCTTTGCTGAACCAGACCCTAAATCATGACTTCTCTTTTTTTAGAATCATTCCCTTACAATTAACAGATGTGAAGGCAAACTTGGCATATATGGATGGCTTAATTTTTTCCCTTTGAATAACCTGGTTATATCCAGTTTCTGCAGCAATTTTAAGAGTGTTTATATTGTTTTTTTTCATTTCCCTCTTTTAATAATATGAAGCAGACACGGTATGTCTGATTTACCTCAGAAGGCAGTGGGAGAGGAAGGGTGCTGCTGGCTCCTCCGCAGAATGTGCTGAGGGGAGTGGAAGGGGGCGCTGCGGTCGGAGTTATTTATTTTGTTAATATCTTTGGACCCCAAGGGCCCCATTCTCATCCTCCCTGGCTGGTCTCCAGACCAAGGCTGTCAGACAGGGAGAGTATAATATCTTCAGGCTATGGCCCATTTAAAGTTTTTCCTCAGCTCTCACTGAGCTTTTCCTGCAGCTCAGGGGAGACCACACCATCCCTCCTCACCATGCAACTGCCATGGCCACCTGGTCCCCTGGATGCCTCCCAGGGCCTGCCTCCCATGCACCTACAGAGCCGAGCAGTCACACACCTGAGCCTGCTGGCACACACTGGACTGAGGCCAGCTCCTCCCTGCCTGAGCAACTCAAGACCCACGGTGCAGCTCAGCCAACATTCTTATCTCTCACCCCGGGCTTTTCCACCCCCTCACAAACAAAATTCCTGGGCCAGTACTTGAGGCCGGGATTCTCCCCAGAGCCCTAGTCCTGGCTTGGGGGCGACTTGTAGGGAGTTATTCCTGCCTTCTGCATTTCTGTTCTTCTTAGGCTCCCTAAGGAGGTCTGATATTTAATTAAAGCATCATGAAGGAACTGGATATTTAATTACATGACTATGTCAGATAGCCTAGCTTGAAAGAACACCATAAATCCACAGAAAAAGGTTTTAATGTTGGTGTTAAGCTGTTACCCAGGAATTGCAAACAGGCCAGCTATATTCTCCTAGCAATGGAAACAGTAGTATCAGGCAGGGTCACATATACCGGTATTTTTCAGTAAAAATACCAAAAGACATTTGAAAACCCTCTTAAACAATCCTCAAAATTTATCTTGTTTGGTTATTCTACTGACACAAGGGTATGCTACCTAGCACAATGTCAGTCGTTAGCAGGGCTTCATTAACCCAGGCAGAGCTCAGTGCTAATAATGCTATATTGCCTCCAGTGCCCTGACAAACCAGACAGCTTTCTGGGGTGCTGCCTGGTGCCACGTCAATGTCTCTAATGGTGTTACACCAGGAATGCACTACCTAATTATACAAGAAACTAGTTACAATTTTCAAACCCTAAAGCAAATTCCAACAATGCCATTTCTGTGAGAAAAAAATTTGGTTTCTCTCTACCTTAGGGTTTGAAATTACAACAGCAGCCTTGAACCATTGGCACAATGAGAAAAACCACAAAATGCCTTGTGTGGCACAGCTCAGCTCTGCAGGGAGGAACAGGGTGATCACAGGGAGGACATTGACCCTCCAGCCAGAAGCACAAATCAGACAGCAAGCCTGGGTTTAAGCACCTAGTCTTGACCACAAACAAAACACTACTGGGCAGGTGAAACAAATGTCTACAGTGGTTCAGACTGACCCCATGAGTTTCACATTGGTTCCAGCTGTTCTGAAAAACACCTTTCTCCTGGCAGGCTGTGTGTCAGATTGAGTATTACCTGTCCTTACACAGCTGGCATAAAATCATGAAGGCAGCATAACCAGCACACTAACTGCTCCAGCTAAATAGACAACAGTATCCTGGTTGAATTAGTACTGTTGGGTGAGCCTGTATCAGACAGTACCAGCATTACTAATAGTAAAATCATAACCTGGAGGAACATTTCCTGCTGCAGTGGCAGCCCCTAAAGGAGAGAGTTTGTCCTTCAGTAAGTCTCCTGGTTCTCTACTGGCTAGACACAGCCAGGTGGTCCTTGATCAAAGCCCACGTACAACATATTTAAATGTGATCTGATCCAGGGCAGCCCTGTGACATGTAGTACTCCTATAAACATCCTCTTATATTACTACCGCAGCATCCAGGCAACAAAGTATGGATTTCATATCAAGTTCCACAATAAAGTGTAATCTGACTCTTATATCTCCTCTACTCCCACCAGTAAAGCTATTTATTTAGACATCAGTTTAGCAGGGAACATGTAAGTATTAAGTATAGGCTAGGTTTAAGGATGAGTGTCATGCTCCCGTTCCTGTCACACAGCTGGAAAAGGCATCCTAGGCTTTCATCCTGGCCTCTACATCATTGAATCTTAGAGCCTCCAAATATTTCGGAGCTATCCTTTCTTACGCACCAACACTCGAAGTTGTTGTTGCACACCAAATTCTCTGGAGCGCTTGCCTCCTGAACTGTGGCAGAGAATTATGGACCACATACACAGGTGTGGCAGATGTGACACAGGCTGAAACACAAACTGCTGCTCCCTCCAGACCCATGAAACTTCATCTCTCATCTCCCTGTTTTTTAAAGGTAGGAAATGTTCAGTTCAGGTGACAGTCTCCCACAGATCCTCAATCCACCAGTAAAAGCACAGTCTGATCTCTCTAGCACAAAACAAGAGGCAAAGCCCCTCTTCTGTGGAAGAGGTACAATACCTCATAAGACAGGCATTACGAGTGAAATCTGAAATGATGCTTTGTCAATTCCCTTTATGCTAAAAGCCAAACAAATTGATAACCCTGAGCAACCACTTGTAAGATAGAGAACAGAGCTCCTCTGAACATCTGGCTAATATACCCAACCTGTACTATGTTGCAGGAGGATTCTGATATCCTAATAACAATATATGCTGTTCACTAGTTGTTTTTTTGGTTGTGGGGTTCTTTTTTGGGGGTGTGCACCTTTTTTTTTTAAACAAAGTGCTATTTACAAAGTAGCAAATTGTAGCTTTACCATCTAATGAAATATTTACTCGAGTAACATTTTTTTCTACATCTTGCTTTTTCTTTTTTAAACTTTCTCTGCATATAATGTAAGTATGTGGCACATGAGTACAAAAGTTAGATTGCTATCTTTGGATCTCTACAAAAATTTAGAATAATTTAGCAAATAAAAATACCCAAACAGAGGAAGGAATTAACATTTTAAATGTACATATGTCAAGTGTCTTAACAGCCACTAAGTACAAACATATAAACTTCCACTCTACTGCATGGCAGTTTGAGTCAAAGGAGGGGTGGTCAAGACGTACAGCTTGAGCTCTTTTGCCTTTACACAAAGCACAAAAAGAATGCATAAAGAGATTTTACATCTGCTACAAATAATTTTAAGGTAATTTTATTACTGTGTTCTATCAGCATTTTTCATTCTTGGGAAAAAGTAACCAATGTTGGAACAGGGCACATCTGGTAAGTAAGGCAGTTACCCACACTGCTCCTTCCTTTCAGCAAGATCAGAAAACAAAACTGGAGGAAGAAACCAGAACTGTCAATGTATTTCAGATTCCAGATCTGATGAGCAGCTTCCATTAAATTCCACAAGAGTAGAGGTAGCCAAACCAGACCCTCAGGTTTTAATCACAAATAGAACTGAAAACAGTGGCTGTCCTGTAAGAGAAGGGTATGCCGCAATTACGGCATGGGGCAGCACACAGAACAGCAGCAGCACATCCTGATTACCTGTTTACCTGCTGATCTCTGCAGTCAGTACTTTGTCCAGTGGGGTTTTAAGCAGCTGCAGATGAGCACCTATCACTTTCCTGCAGGGGATCATTCAACAGATAATTCCTCTGTTACAAGAGCTTTTGCTTAGTAGTCACAGTCTACATTCTCCTCTTAGCTTTATCCATTCAGCTTTATTCCCTGTCTTTCCTCAAATACACCTCTCTGAGCAATAAACCTCTAAACAATTCATCTTCCTCCTCTGTGTTCCTGTAACAATGAATAGATTACACTGTCTGAACTACAACACTACAGATTTCCTGTGCATAGTTTTAGCAATAAGGAATTAGGTATTCTAATAAATACAAGGTTAAAACTAGGGGAAATTAATTACCAAGCTATAGATCAATGAACAAGAGGTGAAACTGCCAGAGATGCTCTTATTAGATTATCAGACTCAAGGCTGACTTACAGCTTTCACTGTGCTTCTTTATCCATCATTTTTATAGTACGTAGAAAGGGTTACAAAACACAAGTTGGCTTTTTTTAAATTAACATCAAAGTTTTAGATATGCTCAGATCAGAATAACCAGGTGATGCTACTTTTTTTTTTCTTTCCAAAACATGAAAGCAGAAAACATTTTTTATTGATCTGGGAGAGCTGTGACAGAACTGAATAATGCAAAACACTTGTCAGGCCTGCAACTTCCTAATATGCTTGCCTATGATTTGCCCAGAAATGACTACAAGCTGGGGAGCAGCCCTGCTGAAAAAGCCCTGAGGGTCTTGGTAAAGAGCAAGCTGCGTGAGCCAGCACTGTACATGTTCAGCCTGAAGAAAGGGAGACTTCAAGGGGACTGAACAGCAGCCCTCCAGTACCTACGAGGAGGTCACCAAAAGACAGAGTCAGGCATAAACTGAATGAAGACAGGTTCAGACGGGGTTTAAAGAAAACTTCCCCTTCACACCCCAAGAGGACAGCCATGCAAAGGAACAAGTTACCCTGAGAGGTTGTATAGTCTCCATCCTTGGAAGTTTTCAAAACCAGACTGCATTAAAGCCCCGAGCAACCTCATCTGGCCTCACAGCTGACTCTGCTTTGTGCAGGATGTTGGCCAAGAGTGCTCCTGAGGTCCCTTCTAACCTGATATGCTCTATGAACCCAAGCCTGACGCAGGACACAACAATTTTGACAGCTAGCATAGAACAGACTTTCTGAATTGTACTCAGACACAATTCTGCCTCTTCCACCTCTGAAATGGACGATGACCTGTAGGTCAGGCTAACACAGCAGTTCCTTAAAACTTTCCTAACCTGTTGGTATAGCATAACTCAACCAGTGGCTCAACAACATTGGCAGCCAGCTTACACTAGTGCTCCTGCTAGTGACAGCCAAGGTAGGAAACTGCAGGAACACGCGCTGATGTTGACAGCCTGGGCTGTGGGGAAGCATAAATTAAACTGAGAGTGGCAATAAAGATTACCAAATCCTGAATACTCTTCAGAAGAATCCCTCAGCTTGTCCAGGGCCCCTGGCAGCAAAGATACAGATCACCTCAAAACAATAGTAATTTTTAAAAAAGCACATGAATGTAGTAATTTTAATATAATGTGTTAATACCTTCAGCCTCAGAGGCATGATTCATTCCTTCCAAAATAAGTGATTTTGCAATTATAGCCCACACTAGAGGCTTTTCTAAGGAATATCAGAGTTGCACAAAAACTGAGCATGCTCTTACTAGCCATCACAGCTGTAATATCAGGATCAGATCTGGACTGCAGCCAGTGTTTCGTTCAGTGTTGTAGCTTCATTGCTACCTCCTTTAAATACTTTGGTACGTATAAACATTTTTTCACTGTCTGTAAGGGATACCATGTTCTTAGCACTACCACATTACCAAAAGTAAAAAAAATAAGGAAAGAATATTTAAAAATATTGATAATAACTTCTAAAAATTATTATTTATAATTTTCTTTTCAGCACAATTTAAGTAGTTACCATAAGCTGGAATGTATTACAGCCAGGATTTTCAGAAAAGACCCCTCCACCCCAGGAAAAGTTCAGTTGCATTCTGCTTTAATGGCTTTTGGCAAGCTTGCACTATTGTTTCTGTACAAACAGAAGTAAATTTGATATAAATAAAAATGGAACTTTATGTGAATGAAGCAAACATCAAATTCCTCAATCTTCAAAAGAAATTCTACCCCTGAATAATTAACTATGATATATTTATAAAACTAGAATAATTGAAAACAGAATTCTAAGTTGATTCATGTGGACTGCACTGAAATATTTATTATTGCAAGCCCAGAAGATCTGTCTGGGTTTTGTCACTGGAAATGTCTAAACTCCTTGTCCAGATGTTTATTTAAGTTGCTCCCACATAGTTCTAATGTCAATTACCAGGGGTTATCAGAGAGCATCACTGTGTATCTTCCTTGACTAATATTTTCATTTCTTCTACATCTTTGATGTTTTCTTTCATTAAAATTCCTGGCTCACAGCCACAAAAATCTGCTGTGCAGGCAAAAAACTGGTCTGCAGACATGACACATGATGATGCCCAACCTCTGTGCAAGGATAATATTTATCATCAGCTATCATTTAAGCAGTACTATAATCAGTACAATGTCAATTTAAAGCAGGACAGAGAAATACATGTGAAACCAGGGAATAAGAACTTCTAACCTATATGAAATAACTTGGGTCAGTAAAGAAAATATCATTGCATATAATGAAGATTTTGTGAATCTGCTTTGGGGGTTCCCCCCCCCCCCCATTTATTCCCCCAGGAAAAGCAGGGTGAAAGCCAATGACAAGTAATTTCACACATAATTAGAAATGGAATTGATGGATCTGTAACTCTGGAAACCGCAATTACATCAGGACTTTTATAGTAACCAAGAGACAACACAGGGCACTCGTAATAGTGATTTAAACAGAAAGAGTTTATCACACAGTCACTGAAGATTTCCTACATTCAGATGCAAATAGTTGGCTACACAGCTTGTTTTTATATATATATACACACACACACATATATAAAACATATATATATCTGTTGCTCAGAACCAGTTGGTTCATTTCGTTTGTAGGCAAATTCTGGAAGATTTAAAGATTTTTAAGAAAACGGAAGAAAATCAATGTTAATTCAATATAAATGGAAGTACCCGGGTACTAACACCAGGTTACTCTCTTGGTGAGGAATGTTACCCAGTTTACTTCTAACCAATCAGTAAGAGATGAACAAACTTGTGACTTCAATGGATAACGGTCTAAATGACTTGGAAACATAAATCTCATTGATTATGTAATTTACCTCTCTCCCTAGACAGTCAGTCTGGGAAGGTGTATCTACCTACCAGGCAAAGCCCTAAGAGCTAAGCATTCAACCTTGCTGAGAGTCATTCTTCCTCACTGAGATCATCTAGAAATGGTGTCATTGCACCTCGAGATTCAGCTGTGATTCTGTGCGTGCAGTAAAAATATCCCATAGCTTCTTGCAGAGTCGCAAGTTTTGTCACAGAATTTGTGCTCGTTGCCGCACAGGTTGCATGCAGCCTGCATGTACTGGGAGGGCAGTGCAGATGACAGCTTCAATTCAGAGATGGATGCAGAACATCACATGCTGTTATAACCAGAGCTACAGTACTCCCACCACTGTCAGACTAATTGCTGAGCAAATTAAATGTATGTGTTACCAGCATCTAGTAACAATTGAGAGAACATTTTTCAGAAAAAAAAACCAACCAAACAACGGAAGAAAAACACGGACAGAAAATTTGCAACTGAAATTTCTATTCAGGAGAAGCATACAAAGTTTCTCCTACCAAGTGCTCAGCTTCAGAGACAGCAAAACCTTGGACTGCAACTACTTGCCACATTATATCACTGCCTTGATCTAATAAGCAACTACATTAATACCAGCTGTGTGGACAGAGGGAGGAAATACGAATACGTTTATTAAGCATTATGGCCCCACTTATCTCCCTCATGACTTCAGTGGAGATGTGCCAATTCGTACATGATGCAATTATAGTCCCCAATATCAAACCTGAAAGAAAAGCAATGAGGGTGTCACTTAGTTCAAATTCTTACAAATTTCCCTGTCGAGAAATTTCTCTTATACTTTCTGCTGGAGGACACATTAACTCATATTTGGATGATTAAAAGTAAAATACTTAGTTCAATGATTCTAGCAAGTTGAAAATCAATTTGCTTCCCACACACATTTCATTGTGCTCATTTGTGTCATCTCCTCGCATTCAGTAAGTGGTTCACAACTCTTTTTCACAAATTCCTCTGCAGAGAGACATTAAACAAAACACAGAGCCAATATCCCAGTTCAACAGAGCACTTGCACATAAATGTTCCTAGAGGAATCAAGCTTTGACTTCAGTATGTGCTTTCATGCTTCACCAAATCAAGGGCCAATTTAATAAAATCTTAATAACCAAATTATCAAAACAGTTGCTTTAAACAAGAGATGACTAAATGCTTTTAAAGCTTTGAATACATATGGAGTAATAATCACAGTATTTACAAAGGAGTCAACTGGAGTTTAAAACTCTCATCCCACGGAAAGTCAATGTGAGTGTAAAATGTTTGGACTACAGTCAGCTAACATTTGCCTGCCACAGTGTCAACAGTGACACAGCATTACAGAAGTATGAGAATAAAACATAATCATTAGCTTACTGAAAAAGAAAAAAGATATACCACAGCAAAATAAATCTCATTTTCACACAGTTGTCTTTTCTACTTCCCTTTCCCTCCCAGAACGTGGGAGTTCACAACCTAAAAACAAACATTAGGAAACCAGGAAATCTCAGTGGTGATCTCCACACATACCACCCTACGAGCAGTGGACTTGCAACAAAACATGAACCATAAACTCAGGAAAAATACAGTTCAGTTAGCACCTCCCTGAAAGAAGACCACACCATGCAAGACCTACTCCCTGAAAAATTTGTCCTTACAAGACACTTTGGAGAAACTATGCTTCCTTCTTATACTGCTCTGAAAAAGAAGCAAGGCTGGCAAAGCAGAGAAAAGCCACCTTTTCATACAGCAAAGTCTACAGGGCAGGGCACAGCATCTTCCAACACAGGACTCCCATGCCCTGTCCCCTTTATACCATTCATATGTAAGTCAAGAATTCATTGCCATTCCCCTGGCCCAAGGATACTCCTTGCAGGCACTAACTTGCAGTTGATGAGCCAGATGCCACCCAAATTAGGCCAAAAATGTTCTGAACAGGGTCTCAGTACAGATCATTTTCACTGGCAAAACCCAGCATGGTATACAACTGAGATTACAGTCAGCCTCCTGTATCCAGGGAACTGACTCTGCAACAGAGCTGCACAAAACACCCAGCCAGCCAAATCTCCACCTACAATTCAGTCTGGTCAGGTCCTACCTCCTCCCCGAGACTGCTAAAGGCTGCCAGCTTGTGGTGTGCCTGCGATATGGGAATTGTGTGCAATTTCCATACAGAAACCCCCAAACTACTGCCCAGGGGCTGCTCATGGAGCATTGCAAGCTTTTGCCATGGCTTTTCACTCAAGTTTCAGGTCATCCGTCTGTAGTGTCTGGATATTCTTTTCCCTGATTCCTGATACTGCATCCCTGTGACAGGTTCAGAAATTGCCCAGCACACAGCTATGGTTTTCAGATTCTCAATTTGCAGGCCTCATTTCCTCCACACAGGAACTTGGACTTGCTGCCACTGACTTTTTGTTTTTGATTGCATGGCCCTTGGAAGCACTCCACAAGTCATCAGATGGAAAACTACTAACAGAACTGCTGACCTGTCAGCTAGGTCTAACTAATAACCAGGAAAAACTTCTGCATCTTTTTCTACCCTTAGTTACTCTTAAAATCCCCCAAAACAATTAAGTACAACAGCATTTAGGTCTTTCTTCTTTCAAATGTTATTTCCCAAATACTTGACACAAATTTTTATGCTGCTAAATCTTCTAGATCATGTTACCACCACACGTAGCAAACCAGATTGCATGTTTTCTCCCTCCAGAAAGGTTATAGCTGTGAACAGTAACTCTGTTAGAGCCAAAAGTTCTGTGCAGTTTGGGTATCAGGTACTCTTAGCAATGCAAAAATCAAGGGACTACAGCTGCTGCTGCAGAGATACCTGCCTCACATGCTATAGCTCTCAGACTTGCAGCACACCATTTAAGCTCACTACGCCATCTTTCAGACCCACACAATTGCCCAGCTTTAGATCTCACAGATCTTTTCTCATCCATTGCATTCCCAAAATTTTCTTTCCCTATATATCAATTGCTTCCTAACTCCATCTCCAGTGCTTTCCTTGCGGAGCACTGAAGCTAAAGGTGCCACTTTTCCCCAAAATCTGACTGCAAACACGGTCAAAACAAAACATTATTCACATGAGGAACTTCAGAAACACATTTTCAATACTTTATTTCCTCCTGGGTTAACAGCCCACTCCAATAAAATGTCCCAGTCCCAAAAAAGAGAGCAAGTCCCTCAATTCTCAGTGTATGGTTTGAAATGTTCTGGAACTGGAGGATGGTGAAACACACAACAATACCATACTGGATCAGAAACTTAGTTCATTATGACTAAACCATTCCACAATTCATGCTCTTTTCTAACCTTTCAGAAACTTCAGGACTGCACATCCGCCTTAACACAGGACTCTCTTTATACCTGACTCTTTGCTTTCTTATCACTCACAAAATCTTAATTCAAAGTACATACCTGTGCTCAGAACCTAGGACCAACAGCCGTCCATGAAAGCTTCCAGGTTTTGCAGTAATACAAACCCTTTAGCAATAACTTAAAATTCATACCTTAAGTTTGTAGTCACAGAGCACTCTCTTCCACAAGGACTCCCCCAATATTGTGCTGAACAGCTGCTAATTGTATAACAAATATATATAACTCACTTCACCTGTTACTACACTGATTTTTTTTCCTTAAAGGTGAAGTTTGTCTATTCAGGGGATCCACTTTGGCAAAGCCCCAGCATGACAAATGCTATCAAAATACAGATCAAGAAAACTGCCTTCGCTTCACAAAGTTTAGGAGCAAAAATAAAGCACAAGGAAAGAGCATAATTTTAGTTAGCAGATGGCAGTGGTCAGCAGAAGCATACATTCAGCTAGATTTCAGTGATCTAGAAAACAAACCCTTAACTGTGTAGCTTTGTGTATCTTCCTTTAGCACAGAAAAGCCAGTATGGAAAAAACCGCACACAGTAACTTCAAAGGTATGACAGCACAGTCAGTACAGGGACAAGGGTGATGATCTCAATGAGTGGGAAGAGATGTAAAAAGGCCTGGAAGTGGTAACTTGTGCTTAATGCAACAACAAAGGGAAAGCCAATACACTTCTGAGGCCTCTTGTCCTTAAGCCGTTCAACTGAAATAATGGGAGGACTGATGACAAGATGCAGCTGGATGAGCAGGTGGTGGCATGGACAATGGTGATCTGAGAGATGAACTGCACCCACAAGAGAAGAGCAATCCAATAGCCTGTGGGGTCAGAGCCACATGCTGAAGGAAGACACTGAGGGCATAAATACATAAAACTGAGGGGATCAGATGGGTCATCAACATGCACACTGAGGGATGAATGTGAATGACAAAGCGTGCCAAAAATAGTGCTGACAAAGACAAGTGATGGTGAGAAGCTGGGAGAATGAAGCAGGAACACAAAAAAAATTAAAAAATAAGGAAAAAACCAGGTTAAAGTGGTAAAAAGGAAGCTATAAGGCCTGAAAGTGGCAAACACCTGCACAATCTGAAACCAAAATAGGAAATAAGAAAGGAAAGCCTCAGTAGGAGGGCAGCTGGGGCAAAACCACAAAAGCATTCAGGTCGCTTAAGATATTCAAGTGCCTGAGGTATGTAGAAGATGCCCAGGTGCACAGCTGGTGTTCAGATGGAGTTTTAGAAAGCACAAGAAGATAGCAACAGCAGGAGGATGTGTGACACGCAACAGAAGTTAAATGCAGGGGGCGATATGTCATTTGAAAGGGAATGGGTGGTACAGGGATGCAGAATATAAGTTTGCTTTAGTGAGAGGAGATAAATCTTATGAGGAAAAGGGAAGAGCAGACAGCTGATGAGAAGTCAATGAACAATGAGAACAAGAAACCTGTGAGAGGAAAGGGTACAGGAAAGAGGCATCACAGATGATCCACAGATGACATAGTCCAAAAATACCACATATTAGCTTAGCAGCAGTTCCACCTGTCAAACTGCATGTGCCACAGGGAATGCATGGGAGAGCCTTTGGGAGAGATTTTGCCTGCCAGCAAAGTGCTATATGCACTCAAGAAGTGGCAGAGACTTTAATCCCCTATTTCTAGATGACATGGTGCAGCTTTTTGGATGACTCACATCTGGAGCACCCTTCTTTTCCAAAGACACTATTCCTGCAGGAATATGTACACATCCAGGGAAAGCCTTGCACACACAGCTCCCCTGCACACACTGCTGCTGCAGTGTCTTGGAAAACAGGTGCTGCCAGGCTATATGAGGAATCTATACAGTTTTTAGAAGTGAACTCATAGTACTGCTGGAATATCCTAGTCAACAGTGGAATACCATTGTGAAATAATTCTCAGGTGTGTTCTGTCTCTTTCAAAATTAATATTAAAAGGCAGAAAATGTTATTGTAAGGAGATTTTTTTATCTTCTAAGAACAGCTAAAACTGCAAAATACACAGAACATATTCTCCAAGAAAACAGAGGGTGGATCTCTTAATTTACAGTATCAGACTATGAAAAAATAGTATTCCGAAGTATGAAAGCAGTGTGCAAAAACATGGAAAAATGTCAAGACCTTTAATAAAAATATTGAAGTGTTTGGATTAACTTGATCTCTTGATGTGCTTTGCAATAATCACCAAAAAATGAAACAGTGAAGTCCCTTAAAGCCCAAACAGAATTTGAGTTACAAAGTAACTTGCAATTCTTAAACTATTTATTACAACTTAAGGGCAGAAAGTGTTATTTTAAGGTGCAGGCACAGAAACAAATTCTTATGTGATAAGAAGCTAACTTACAGCCTAACTATCAGATATTTATTGTAGCTGTCCAGGCATGTATGAAGTATCTCACATTTATACAAGACAAGAGCTTTCACACATGCACGTGGTTCACAGGCACCTTAGCCTACTTTATGGACATGTGTGCCAATGTCCTTTGCAATCACATTTCTGCGCAGAAGTAACTTCTTGTAGATGACTCATCACAGCCTGCAAAAGTGTATTAAAAAGCTCCCTTTGCTATAGGTGAAAACTCTGGGGCATTCCACAAGGATTAACCGCCCCAAGTGCTCAAAACAGTCCCCAAATAACAATGGGGTTACCACTTAATGACACTTACAAGGTTTATGTTGAACCCTTCCCATGGCTGTAATGTTAAATTTTCTAAGAAAAAAAGACTAGTTCAAGCATTGTCAATATCCAGGTTTGGGTTTTAAGAAGCACTACATAAAGATCAGTTACGTGGCTCATCCTCAGACATCCCTTCCTGAACTCAGTCCTCTGCTGAAAAATAATCTTCATCTCTCACTTCTCTGTATTGCATTGAGGCCTCCTGGTCTGGTTCAAACCTGACCATTTTTATATTCAGTCTCTCTGCAAGCTTCTGTGCTGCAAGCTTGGCTTGCATTTCCTACATAAAAGAAAAAAAACAAAGGACAAAAGGACACAAGTTAGAGAAAGTGTTCATTAGTCATGTTTGTCCTGGCTGTGAAAAAACTAATATATTGAAGTATAAACTTGACATAATAATAGTAGTAATTCCAGAGTGGGCTTAATTAAAAGTTTTAGTAACTAGCAAAGAAATTTCAGGCTTCTTTTCACACCTAGATATAACTGTGCTATTAATACCTGAAGAACCTTTTTCTATGAGTTTAAATTCCCCATGTGACAGTCCTCACCTGTAATACACTAGTATCACCTTTAATAGAACAAAATCAGTCCATGTAAGAGAACAGCTGTGCACAGTAACCATATAGCAATCACAAAGGTTGTCATTCAGCAACCTTAGCAAAAAATCTGTCTCCATTTTCCAAATAAATTACCTCCCTTAAAGCACCAAGATGACTAAATTATCAAGTGCTTTTAAAACACTAAGCAGCAACAAACACTTTTACAGTAGTATCTAATTGAAACATTAACTTGGCACTACCTGGCAAGTCAAAATCAAAATCTATTACAACAGAATATGAAAAACCTCAGAACTCAAATTCTTCAGGCACAGCATAAATTAAGGCAAACACAGATACCTGCATATTTTAAGAATAACAAATACGGCTAGGCCTTTATTTATGCAAGGGCCAAAAACTCTTTAAAGACTAATAGGCAAGGTATACATTTAAATTTCTAGTCAGAGGTGAAGTGAGTAAGGTTAGCAAATCAACACACAAAGAATAACACTAGATTTTGTTTAATACAGGAGTAACAGTTTCAGAAGGGATTAATACATTATGTATTTATATCATTAAAAGAATAAAATACAAGAAAATGTGCCTTTCCTCAAAGTCTGCCCATTTCAATTTCATCATCAAATTCATCAGTATGAAAAGATCCCTTTAGGCGTTCTTTTTTTAGGAATTATCCCAATTATATAATTACTTTTCAGACCAGATCTTAAACTTGTACCTCATAAGCTTCCTTTTGCTGAATCTGAATTGATATGGATTCCTCTATGGATAATAGCTTAGCAGGGGAATAGTGAAGCAGTGGCAGCCGAGCTGCTGTGATGTCATTCAAATGTTTCTTATCTCTAAGTCGTCTTTCTTCTGCAGTAATTGGAGAGCCAAAACCCCCAGGTGACTGACTGGGCGAGGAACCATGCGATGATCCGCTTTGCTCTCCCGATAATCTGCAAGAGACAAAACATAAAAGTTGTGACCCAAATGTGTAGCACAAGATTGAATAACTTCAGTTCCAAAACTTGTTATTGTCAACATGTAAGAGCTGAAAGAAATCTGAAGTGATATGACACCATAAACAAATAAAAAGTAAGTAGCTTTCAGAAAAATTCCCTGCAGAGAGACAATATCACAAGTTACTCCTGACTGTGAACAAAAAAGGGATGCCAGTTAACTAGCAAGCATGAAATAGCAATGCTTTGGGAGTCACACGAAATATAAACTGCTACTGCTACTGGTACAGACACGTGAATTGTCATTTCTCTCAAGGTGCAGGAAAAGCAAAAGGCTACCTGCTGTTAAAGTGCTTCAGGTTCTAGAATTGATGCACAAGGAAGTTTTGCTAATTCTTTAATAGTTTTGTAGCTTAAGCTATGAAACTTTACGAAGATTCTTGACAATTGTTTCACCATTCGGTATTGAGCGTCTGTGACACTTAACGGTAAAGAGCCAATATATTAACCTCGCATGTCATATGACTTTAAATCTCCTTAATCATTACAAGAAAATAAACCCGCGATGCTCGTTCCGTACCATTTACAATTTTATATAAGTCAACTATTTCAGAAAAGATTTTTCTATTTCATAATACTTACGCATTTGTTTTAAATTTGCCTTTTTTAATGACTGGGTTCTTGGCTCTAGACTCTAGAACTTCAATATAGTGTGGTGTCTTGGGGTGCAGGCTTCCAAAGATATTGCCCTTATGTTTAGCCACATTCTGCTCTTTTTCCAATACTTTTTCACTATTATCCCCATCTGCAATTGCAACTCTTTGAAAGGCATCAACCAGCGCGTCTTTACTGTTGTCCAAAGCAGCTCTACCTTCTGTACCTTCCTCAGAATTGCTCTGAGATACCTGCTGATCATTTTTCTGATGACTGCTCGTGGCTGACTTGGAGACAACTTCACAAAAAAGATTCTGATCCTTCGTAACAGCTTTTACTTTATCATTTTTCCTCTGAGTCCTTTTATTTTCTAAAGCTGTACTTGTACCATCTTCCTCAATACATTCTAACTCCTGCCTCTCGGAAGAAATCTCAGAAACTTCTTTAATATTAGAGTTTTCATTAAAGGCTGAGGAATCTTCATGGTTTGGTGTGTCCTTCTTTAGGATAACTTGCTGCTTGCTTGTATTAACTTCCTCCTGTTTCCCCTGAAACTCCAACCTGACAACAGATAACAGCTCAGCTGTCCTTGCTAATTCTTCCTCTTGTAAAATGGCAAGCATCAGCTTTTCAGCTAAATCGGAGATCTTCTTACCCTTATCTGGAAGCCTAGCAATGAATTTCCTATGGCAAAACAACAAAAAAATATTATTTACCAGGATATAAACAATCCTATTTCAACAGAACTCTTTTATTAGAATAGTTAACGTGGCGAGTTTGCCACTGTAACATTAAGTTCCTCGTTTACACACTAGATTTCTGAAGCATGGTAAGATGCAAACCACTTGTAGCCTCAGATGTATACCGTGATAAAGCAAATATTACTCTTTTTTTCTGTTCAAAGGCATAACCGCTGCTGAGAAGCGCAGTGTGCAAATATCGTTTGAAATTTTCATCGAGCGGAGAACGCAGACTTTTCTGGCCACGTTCCCAGGAACAACCACGGTGACGTTCCCGTGAACGCCCGCAGGCTGCATGATCGCGCAGACGTGTGCGATTTGACCGAGATCCCCGGCTGTGACGGTGACAGCCCCGCCAGAAAGGGACGGGGCCGAGGCGGAGCGCTACGGGACAGCAGCCCGGCACCTCCGGGGGGCGCCGCCGCTGCACCAAAGCTGGGAACCCCTACGAGGTCACACACAGCTTCACCAGCCCCAAGGGGGTTAAGCGAGAGAACGAGACTCGGTCGCTGCCGCCTGGGCGGGGACGGGTGACGCCGGCGGGAGGCCCGTACCGCTCCTGGGCGCCGCGCTCTCTCCTCACCGGTCCGCCAGCAGTCGCTCCTGCCGCCTCAGCATCTCCCGCAGCTCGGGGAGGCTCCGGCCCCGCAGGCCGCCCCCGCCGCCCGCCGCCGCCATGCCACCCCGCGCCGCCCGTCAGCGGGGCAGCCGCTCGGGCACGGCGCCGCCGGCCCCGCTTCCGTAGCCGTCCGGAGGCCGCCATCTTACCGGAAGCGACGGCAAAGCGGCAGGGCCCACCTTAGTCGGAACGCGAAGCCGACACGGCCACTACGTGAGGCAGGCGGGCGGCCCCTCCCCGGGAGAGCAACGGAGCACGGGAGGAACCACCACGGGAAGGTCCCGGGGTGCAGAGGCCGGCGGGGGGCGCACCCCGAGCGCTGGGGGCGCGCTTTGATACATTCACACACGCCCAAAGTAACACCAGGCAGTAGTAGTTCTCTGCCGGCCCCAGCGGTTGTGGCGCAGGGAGGGGGGAGCCGGCGGCGGCCCCTGCAGCGTCCCGCCCGGTCACAGCCTCCTCCCGACAGGAGCAGACTTCGTGTTGGACAGACATGCTGGACAGGAGCCTGGGTGTGAGTTGTGCAGAGCAGAGGCAGACTGCTCTTGCTGAACCCCGCACTGTTAGTATGCTTGAAAAGCTGCAAAAGCTTAAACAATTCTTGCATTAATGATTTCGTGTTTTCATTGCCAAAAGCCATGCCATTTCCACGTGTTTCAGTACCTTTTAGCAGAGTATCAATTCCTATTTAGGACTCGAGGTTTAATTTTCAGAGATGTGTTGAAGTTTTCTTTACATTACATTTATTTTTAATGTGTTTGTGACACAGAGACTGAATATAGAAACTCTGTCATATAACGTTGGCCTACTTACTGCAGTCTTTCCTAACTGATATAAGTGCCATGAGCTTTAGTAAGTCCACTCCATCTAGTAGTAGTAAGGTCATTAGCTGAATGGTAGTTCCCAGGTGGCAGGTGTCAGCCTTTTTAAGTTGATCCCAGTGGAGGTTTCTTGATCCAAGTAATAGTAAAGAGGCACATTTCTCAGAGATTGTTAAAACAGTTGTTCTTTGAACAGGATGAACGGAGGGCCAAATCCAGAGGGACTGGAGGAGGAAGCATTTGAAAATGGCTGCCCACCCTTTGTTTGCTCAGCTGGAAGGTGAATGGAAAGGCTGAGGGCCAGGGGAAATGAGATTAATCAAGTAGGCAGCTACCCATGGAAAAAAATAGCACAATCGGGTGCGAAAAGCCAAGTTAAGCGACTACTTGAAGAGACCACTTCACTGTCTGTCATGCGCAACCTCGATCATCTCCTGTGGAAAATCCCTCAGGGAGTTTTCCCTAAGAGTTGAGGGAAATCACTGTGAGTTTTTCTCACCAGGAGATCACCCACTGTTACAGGACACAAGTTCTCTGAATTGCTGCCTCTGTAATGCATGCTTAAGTTTTGCTGATTAAAAAAGTTTAAGGAATACTTTATCTTGCTTTTTAGCCTATTCCTCCTGTACAGATTGGAGAAAGTGGGAAGGCTGGGCATGGAAATAGAGCACTGAATCTGCCTGCATGGAAGTGAGAGTCTAGAAGGAACAACCTCATCAGACCACAGCTCTGCACTTACATGATTGTGCTGGGGATTTTCCTCCTAGTAGCCTATGGGGCTGTGTTTTGGAGACAGTGTTGATGACACAGGGATGTTTTAGTTACTGCTTCCACAGAGTCAAGGCCTTTTCTGCTCCTCACCCCACCAGCGAGCAGGCTGGGGGTGCACAAGGAGTCAGCGGGGGAACACAGGCAGGACAGCTGACCCCAGCTGACCAAAGGGATATCCCACACCATATGATGTCATGCTCAGCATATAAAGCTGGGGGAAGAGGAATGAAGGGGGGATGTTTTGTCTTCCCAAGTAACCATTATGCATGGTGGAGCCCTGCCTCATGGAGATGGCTGAACACCTGGCTGCCGATGGGAAGTGGTAGATGAATTCCTTGTTTTGCTCTGCTTGCTTGCACAGCTTTTGCTTTACCTATTAAACTGTCTTTATCTCAACCCACAAGTTTTCTCTCTTTTACCCTTCTGATTCTCTCCCCATCCCACCGTGGTGGGTGAGTGAGCATCTGTGGGTGCTCAGTTGCTGGCTGGGGTTAAACTCTGCAACGGTGATGGTTCATCTCAGTTCAACTGCTGTTATTACACGTAAAGAAAAGTAATGCCGGTATTCACAGCAGGTTTCAGCTCGTGCTAAACTGCATAAACACAGAAAAACAGAGCAAAAAATGAAGATAATAAGGTCCAAGTAATGTGACTGCTGGGAATCACGACAGCTCATTCAGTGGCCTCACTTGGAAGTCACCAGTCTGTATTTGTCCAAGGTCATTGGGAAGGCTTATTGTTCATCTTTGCAGTTTGGGAGTGGTTAGTTTTACAATACCATGCTCTGTTTGTAGGTAACACACAGTTCCAGAATGATGAACAAATAGCTGAAATTTGGAAGGAGACAGAACAAATATGTTCTTGTTTATGGAGAGATGGGCAGCACCTAGATACAATGCAATCTAGATAGTGTCAATTTAGATACAAATGTGAAGAAGGAAAAATAGATTTAAGTTTCTCAGTCAAGGAGCAGAAACATGGAGCACTTGTAGGACTGAGGAAAATTATATACTTAGGCATTGCTTGCCTTGGAGCGAAATACAGGTATGTAGGAAAATCCTCACTAGCCACACTCCGAACGTGAGTAATCGCCATCCAGCAATGCCTGCTGCAAGTTTAGTCTTACGTCTTTGCTCTTGCTTCTCTTGGGAGACTGATACACTCTCATTATTTGCAGTGCACTGCAATATTTTCATTATTTTCCTCAGAGCATGCTTAGCCTTTTTTATTAGAGACTTTATTTTGTGTCACTTTCTTGAATATTTTGGTCAGCATTCATGTACACTAAGTATATAACAAAACTAGGGTTTTTTTATTGTTTCTTACATAATGTGCTTTCCTATGTTTCTCACTTAGGACATTATCTCAAGAACTATTATTAGATACAATTTTCAGTCAGTCTGTTTTCTGTCACTAGCTATCTAGAGGTAAATATAATTAATTCTGCAATAGCATGGCTGGAATTACTATGCAATTTAGTATTATTTCTACAAGAAAATTAAATTGTTAGAATGACAATGAAGAAGAAAATCAGGTATACTAACAAAAAAATAAACCACACTGAAAAAAAAACCAATGCAAAGCAAGGTGTGACACAGGAGTATTCATCTTTGTATACAGCATAGCTAAAAAGAAAGGTATTCAAATACCTAAGTAACTTATTCTAGCTTAGATTTTTTCTAATAGATTACACCAGTTACAAGGAACACTGCAACATTTGTGTCTGAATTTTTAGTATTTCTGTTTTATCAATGCCACATACAACTAAGCTGATGTATTCTAGTCATATGACATTTTGTGGGAGATACCCATGAAGTACAACTGGCTGAATTTTTTCAGGTGGAAAAACTGTCAGAAATACCTGAGTCTGCCCAAAGTGGTACTAAAAGTAAAACTAACACTCTTGCTTCTTTTCTGTTAAAGGTATCATTACCATTGTCCTTTTCTCATTTCTTCAGCTTTATAAATACATAAATTTCACTCTTCACTAGGAAAAGGAGTAAAAGAGACTTTAGAAAGTAGGGGTTTTTTGGGACACACACACCTACTTTTACAGTTTCTGTGCTCCTGGTGGAAGTACTGAGGGGCAGGAGGAGAGATATTAAGCCACACATACAAAATAAACCACCCAAAATAACAGAAAAAGTGTTATGAACATTTGGAATTAAAAATAATCTATTTCATTAAAAAAAACCACACTTTTTTAATCAGCATGATGCACCTTTGTAATAATTCATTTTAATTTCCTTAAAGAAAATAACTCTTCCCTTAAGCTTATTTCTCTAAAAAAGTCCCAAACACTTCAAAAGGAATCCTATATATGCTTATACCTATGAACACACTGCTTTACATACAGGAAGCAACCATCAGATTATTGTAATATTCCTACACACCACACACACCTTTACAGAATATTGTAACCTCATAGATGTTCACTTCTATGTATTTTCTCTTTAATCCACCATGTCCCTTTTTCTTTTGAAAGTCTTCACATACCTTAAGTTGTAAATGGCTGCTATCACCTTGTTTTCTTGTGTTTCTTCCACATTCTTGTGCTTGAGGTAGGGCTGGAAGGGCCTTAACTCATCAGGTCTCTTAAGCACATTTCTTCTTTTATATGTGCTGAATGGGAATGAAATAAAATTTAAGTGGAATGAAACTCTCAGCATGTACGTATCCATTCAGTGGAGTGGGAATTTCCTGTAGAGAATTACAGGCTTAACAATGTGGAGAGAACTTAGTCCTTACCTATTTGCTCATCTGTCCATCTCTGAAAGTCTTCAAAGGTCAAACCAAGGATTTAAAGCTTCTCCAAAAAGCATTAGCATCCAACTCCCAGAATCCCATGTTGTAGGCTCAGCACTGAGCATTGCTGATCTCAACGAGATTTTATGAGGTCCTTTTGCAATCTGTACTGAATACACGTACACAGGGAAGCATTACTCAAGTAAAAAACTTCACATTCTTCCACTGAGCATTGCAAACCAGTAACATTATGATTGTCATGTTTGCAGGACCTCTGATTTAGTTGACATGTAGATTGTTTCATTGGGACAGGCATAAAAATAAATCGGTATTATTGGTGAGTGGATATAAACTGAAAAAAAAGATGGGCCACGGTCATCCCAATCTCATCATGCTGAAGACTGGAGAGCATCATCCCAGATGTATTCAGATGTTATCTGTGGGATCTGAAGTTGTTGGGGTTTTTTGCAAGAGCTGCGCTGCCCAGTTCTTGTTTATCCTGTGCAATTCAATAGTTCTTTATTTCATAGAAGAGTTGATCTACTTTTGTTACTTGGATTTGAGAACAGTCTTTAGTCTTTAGCAAGGGAGTGTCTTCCTGTTCTCAAGAGCCTGTTGCCAAAGGAAACACTTGACAGGAACATCAAAGCTCCAGAGGAACCACCTTTGCATTCATACATGTTTTGAACAAAATGCTGAGTGTAGAGTAAGAGTTTGCAAGGTTTAAAGGTAAGTTTGTTTCTAAATGAATGTTGACACAACAGAATAGGAAGTTTAAATACAATATTTATTGCAATTTATCCTTTTCAAGTCCTACATACAGGAGTATTAAAAGCATACAATGTAACGGCATTATTTATACAGCATATATGAAAACTGTATCCCAAAATACTTTCCAGAGTATCTGGAATAAATCAGAGAAGAATACTTATCATGGTACAAATGCAGTCATACAATTGACTTGTATTTAATGCACTTTCTGGGACCTATCTATATGGCTTTTATTGATGTTTACAGAAATTTTACCAGTTTCTAATGTTATAGTACTAATTAACCCAATCTCAAATTGCAAAATTTATACTGAATTGGTACAATCTTTTCAGTCAGATTTGTTACTATCTATGCTACTTTACATTGCTGCTGATTTGATTGGAAAGCTCTACTTTTTCATGTAACACTATTATATAAATACTGTTCCTCTCCTGTTCTTCACAGTTACCAAACTTAGACCAGTAGTCCAATCAAATGATGGTCATCCAGCTCATTGCCTGTCAAAATGATCTTACAATATAGCATAGACTTCAATCCTTATTTGGCTTAGAAAAAAAAATATTGCATCAAATAGTCAAGACAGAATTTACACAGAAAACTTTTACAAGAAAAAAATCAACACCTTGCTGCAGTCTTGGAAGTCTTGAGCAGGTGATCATAATTTTGCAAGTCTCAGAGTTAGAACAGCTTGCAATATTTTCAGAGGAGATCCCCAGGAGTGTATTAAAAACAGAATTAACTTCTTTTTGAAGTCCGTGTCAAAACAGCATTTTGATACTTCATCCTGCCCTCTCCCACCATTCACTGAGCACCTCACAGTTATCAGGTTCTGTTTTCTCAATTCTGGCCAAACAGAGAGGGATAAAGTATTTTTACTCATTTAAACTTAATGTCTTTTACGCAACATTTCCTTTTATCTATAAATACCGCCTTCACCCATTCATCTTAAGTAACTTTCACAAACCATGGTTCAGAATTAAATTCTGAAATATAAAAGGGCTATTTGGGCACAAAAACTGCTAAAAGGCATTATGTAATGAACGAAAGCTCTTCTCTTCAAAACAGATAGTGTCCAAGTATCTGCTGCTATCAGCCACTAGAGGGAGATATGCTTACACAAGTACAAAGCTTACCCCTGAAATTTGAGTTGCGTCATTACCCATCATGTTTCGGGATCATGACCATACACTTCCAATTTAAATGTTTTCTCATTTAGTTTCACTTCATTATCTTAGTTGCTCATAACTATAATTCATTTAGTTATTGATCAAATTAACTGTTATTTGGGAACTTTGTTCAGCAAACTCAGTCTCCCGAATTCACTCAAGCATCAAAACTTAATTCAGTCAAAACTACCCTATGCAGGGTTAAGACGACAGCCTCTTCATGTGTCAGCTGTTTCCACGTGCTTGGTGTTCAGGTACAAGACGTTTCCTTTGTTTTGCATAATGAGAGTGTGCTCTGTCTGAGGATTGTTTTTATAGAACACAGACTTTATTCTCAGGGAACTTCTCTTCAAGCCCTTTCCCACTCTAGAGGCTTTGCACCTCTTCTCTGGGAGAAGCTTATCTAAGCAAAGGTGTGGTATTATACCTGTTTACTAATGTGATATCTATGAGATCTTTTGCACTCCCTCATCACATGCAAAGTAAACAGAGTTTGCTTTTCAAGCTATTAAAACTGATGATGTAGTTTTTAATTATTCTTTTTAAAAGAAACATTGGGCAGCTGTTAATGTTTGTGACTTCTATACCAGTGAGGATTACAGGTACTTCACCTTTTTGTTAATGGCTTTGATTGCAATTATTCTTGAATTTTGTGCATAATACAATCCATAATATGGTGTTTGACTTTTTAGAAAGAATAACCATTTTAAGTTCTCAGGAATTGAACAGATCATGAAGAAAAAAATAGCTTATGTGCAAACAGAGAATGATCTGAGCAGAAAACCTGGAGAAGTTTGATCTTCTCATTTTGTTTTGTATGCTTTGATTATATCAAGTAATTAATGTTCCTGCAGGATACCTGTACCACATCAAAACAGGCTTCTTTATTTAGTAGTTAAACAGCACAGCTACAGAATAAACAAAGTTCTCTAACAACATTCAGAAACCCATGAAATAATGCAGGAATAAGATTTGGTATATGAGGTCAATATTATTATTTTAAATAAAACCCTACTGAGTATACTTAATTGAACAGATAGTACTGAATTTAAGAACTTGCATTAGACTGGAGATAAAAGCAATCACTTTGCGAAGCCCTGTGGCAAGGCAAGAACCTCCTGGGATTGACGTTCAATGCAGGAACAATATTAATCATACAAAAGGTAAGTTGTTTGTTTTCTATAGCAGTTACTGTAATTAAAAAAAAAATGCCCTTCATTAATGTTAATAGAACTACAAGAAAATATTCACAATTCATTTTAGTTCACTAAGACTGGGAGATCAAAACAAGATGTAAAAAAATACCCTATATATATTTAAATAAGTTCAGTACTAGATGCAGTCCTTCCTGATGGTACTTTGAAGTCAAGGATAAGATTTTAAGTGCTCTGGGGAAAAAAACTAAAAGCACTCAAAAATCAAGATCTTGATTCAGGATTGCTATTGTTGTAGAAATTGCAGGGACTGCGGCACGTTGCTGTAGGCAAAATTCTGTTTAATGAGAATTCTTTCCTCTAATGGAAAAGTAGATAAAAACAAGTGACAGGGATTTTCCTACACAATTACTATTGAATGTATCACCAATAGTCACTCTATCCCATGACTGAGGAAGTGTAAACCAGTGCCTCAGTCCAACAAAGCAAAATCCATTATAATCTGCTCTATTGCTTACTGTTTTGAGCAACAAACACGACATTCATCTGCATGTGTTGAGGGAATTGTTTGAAACAGCCCAGTTGCATCTCTCCCTCCCAGCAAGAGTGTGCTGGTTGCAAGTGAACTTTTTCCAGGTGAACAGAGCCCTCAGCTATACAGGTCTCTATGAGAGGCATGAACAGCCCTCAGACTTTGTACATGGACAAAGGGGGAGTTTTCAGACTAATGCCCTCTGCCAGCATAGTTTCAGATACTGCTTCTAGTAGTATTGAAAATAAAATATACTAACAGCTTAATTACACAAACAGAATTACAACACAACTGAAGAAAAATACCTGCACAACTCCTTGCAGGCATTTGAAATGAGACATTGCACTAGACAGCATCTAAAGAAGCAATACTGACTGCTGTTTCACTCATCCCACTTCTTCCGTATCTCCCTCACAGTTAATGTCAGTAGTAACTTCAGATACGAAGTTACTGAAAAGCTGCTTTCAGGATAAATTTAGCAAGACTCCATGCTGCTGTTCTTCTCTATGACTTGATAAAAATTTATCTAATCAAGCTGCAAAGGCGTACAAAATTTGCTCATATTTAGAAAGCGCGTTGACTTGAATGCTCAAGATGTACTGGTTTTTGTGCTGAATTCCAACACTCTCTTGAATGGGGTGTATGTCCTCACCAGCCTTGCGCTTTCAGGAGATCTTCTGTTCTCAGTACTTGTACTGTTAAGAAGACAGGAAAAAGCTTACAGAGTTAATGTCCGAGTATCAGACAGCTGGGCTGGAAATGCCACTGGAAAGAACTTGTGCCTGTTATTTGAACCTTTTAGTGTATTTGATATGTTCCATATTTCTTTTCTATAATGCCACATAGAATATTTGATAAAAACCATGGCAGATACTGACAAGTTTACATGCAGGCTTCTGCTGGAGCTCATATTGGAATGTCCAGCAGTACAGCTACTAGGACTAAGGATCCTGCAACAATAAAGACAGCAATATTACATTTAAGAACACTATTAATTGTGAAGAGTTATTCCATAAAGACATAGATGTAAATTTCTGCAGAGAGATAAAACTCAAAAATAGGAAAAATATCAGATAAATAGGGGCTGTTGTTACATACAGAGAGGCCCCAGAGAGGACAACAAAGATAGCTTTCTGTTGGCACCCAGAGTGAAAAACACTGGGTTTGAGGTTTAAAAACTCATGCCATCAAAATATGCTCTAGACTGAACACTGAAATAAGTGTATTCTTAAACTGGGAAGGAAATTTTAGTTTGTATTACAGCTTGCTGATTTCATATGCTAATTTATAGTCCTCAAACTAACTGTTTCAATTTGCAGGGCATTTAAGATTAACAAGTTTGCTTGTTGGTAAGTAAAAGTAATTGCAGTGGTCCTCCTTACCTTACTACTGTGGTTTCTCTTTTGCCCTTCCCTGTGGTAACTTGCTGGGAGGAAGATTCAAGTGCAAGTCCACAGCCTTGCTCCCAGGGCTCAGTGCAACCCTGCTGCAGTGTTCAGGGCAGAGAAAGGGGAGGAGAAGGGGAGGCACAATACCTGGATCTTTACAAAGCCAGGCTACAGAGCCGCTGGCTACCACAGATCAGAGACAACCGTTCTGGTGCAGAAGTGCTAATGTTACTGCACTGTTTACTTGGCAAGCTTCCACCTAGGGCTAGGATATCTCCAGAAATTGCTGCAGCCCTAAACTGTTACTGTTGGTGTTACCTGCCCTTTAAAATGATCCTGGATGCATCTCCCAGAACATAAAGAATAAAGCATGCATGAGGACAGCATTAACTAGCCTCAGGGTAGAGCTGTCCATTGTCTTCTGCTGCACTGCCAGCAGATACATTTCATCAATACTTCCTGTATTTCACAAACTTGGATCTCTTGACTTGTAGCTTTACTCCCTGCTTAAATCACGTTACTGTAATAAGTACTCCCCAAGGGTTTGCAATATGTTCGCATCTTTAAAAAAAAAAAATCCTACTCCATAAGTCATTGAAGTACACTATACCTAGTAGATGTGCTTTTTTTAAACTTAGAAAAATTTTGCAAAACTCCACAATCCACACTAACGGTTTATTAGCACCATTGTTTACTAATACAGCACCAATAAGGGACAGTATGAAGAAGTTTCCAATGAACAAGCAGAAAAAGTAAATACCTGTTTGGAAGATCACATCCTACACCAGCATCTCTGGTTTCTATACTGGTCTTTGGTTGGTTTTCCATTAAGTAGTCCAATTTATCTTGTAATTCTTTATTCTGGAAAACAGTAATTTTCATCACAAATTTATCTTATTTAAATTATATTAACTAAACAAGAAAATAAAATTGCACGTTGGCTTCTCCTCACAGGAAATAATATAAAGGTACTTCTTGAGAAAATAAAGGAATCCTTACTTTGGGGAAAAAAAATATAAATTAAATCAACAGTTTTATTCAAAAGCTTCAGTTTTAATTAATTATAATACTGTTATAAAATTGTATGTTAAGAAACTTAGCATGAATATTGAGACTCTGTATTACATACATTCCTCATGTGACTGATGTCGTAAGTTTGATTTCCACACTGAAGAACACATATAGCAAATATGCATCCAGATAACATCAGGTGACATTGGTTCAAATTTTATTTGTTTTCATAAAATAATCACTATAATATAAACTTAAAAGGTAATGCCTTACCTCACATTCTAAGAAAGATATTTTTTCTAAAAGCTGTATTATAAATAATTCCTTTTCTTTTACTTTCTTCCTTAGCCTTTCAATCTATGAGGAAATATAAACCAAAGACATTTAGTCAAATGGGGTTGGGAAGAGGAGGAAAAAGACCTAGATACCACAGGAAGAAAACATGTTTAATTTTATTGTGCAGCAGCAATTGAATACCTATATATAGTCACAAACTGCTTTAATCATGGATTAGCTATCATCCCATACAATTAAGGTCATTTATATAAAGATGATACATGTATACTAATATAGCATAAAGAATTTCTATTTTTCTGGAAAGAGACTTGAAACTCAAACATTGTCAAGTAACAAAGCAAACTAGGGAAAACTCCATTTTTGATTCAAAGGCATTTGCTCTAGTCTATTTTAACTAAACCTAAAAATATGTTGTATATTTGCTAGTTTCTTGAAGGTCTTACTTATTCAGTTATTTCATGGCATCCCGGACTTCTTAAAAAAAAGTGCATTTTCATTTTGTACCTAGGGAATGGAAAGAAGTTATATACAAATGTTCATTAAAATTAAAACAAAGTTAGCTGCACTAGAAGCACTGCATCTTAATACTGTTCTATATGGAAGAGAAGACAACCTTCCTTATATTCTGGGATTTCCACTGGTCATAGAGCCATATAACAAGAGCTTTTGTATTGAATCTTTCCCTGCTACCAGCACAAGCAGGTATGACCAGAGAAACTGGGTATGGCCCAGATTTCCTAACCAGTCCTTTGCTGCTGGCCCAAAGCTCCTAAAGCCAAACTTTTCATTCTTCTGAAGCCTTTGCTTTAAGCAAGATTTGCTGTGTGAGGTTCATACTGTTATCAGCAATAGTCTAAGAGATCTGTTGACTGGCAGAGTCAGTTTCTTTCAGTTGACCGCATTTAGGAGACAACAGCATCTAGTGCAAACAAACTGAATTTTCTCCTCCGACCAAAGGAAAAGTCACTTGTTATTCTCTCTCAACCCATGCTGACTACACCTACTAAAATAGGGGCTAATAAAAAGAGCAGAACAAAACAACAGCTAAATAACAACTTCAGTTGTTACTGCTTCCCTGGGAGGCAGTTCAGGTTATTACTCATAGACAGCTGTGGACACACACCACTTTACAAGCACAGAAGACAAGGTGCTTCCTATATCTGCAGTTACAGTCTACTTCAGAGCAGAAAGCAGTGTTAAAAATATTTCTAAGCAGAATCATCAGAAGTGCACTGAAAGATCAGTTTGAGGGAGAAAAGGGATTCTGCATCATGTTTGTGAGCAGGTAGAAACTGGGAGAAGACAAATTTCTTAGTGTTCTGGGCTTATGCAAGTCTTGTCCTAAAGCAACAGCAGTGAAAGCTGACAGCTATGAATACTCTTTTTGCTCTGTGTTAAATGGCATCAGGTCAGTAATTTTTTCCAATTAAATTTCTTGAATAAGCCATTTCAGATCAGATGACATGAAAGTCAAAAGCCCTACTTTCCCCCCTATTAAGTCCATGGGAACGTGTCTCTCAACTAAGGTGCGGCAACATCATTAGCTAAACCCCTCTCCCTGCTCCATGCCAACTCTCTTTAACTAGGCAGAGCCCACCCAAAACCTTCTGCTTTACCAGACAGTGCATTATCTGAGGCAATTCATTAAAGCAGAATCAGAAGTAAACCAACCTAGTAAATGGATGGCCCACATCACAAATGGAATGCCAGGGTCTGCTATGCACTGCTTTTAATAAAGTCTCTATTACTGTATACATAAAAAAGTGCACCCCATTAAGCTATGTTAGATAAGGAAAGAAAGATTTTCAAACTGCCATTACAGCACTAGGAGAGTGTGTATCCTGCACATTCCTTCACATTGTCGGGCAATATGCCAACAGTGAAAAAACCCTGGATCTATGCCTATAGCTTTTTTTAATCACAAGAAAACTATAAAAATACCTATGCATAATAAAAAATAGGTATTTTCTATAAAACTTCACATTAAGTGAGACAGCTTTATTTTGTCAAGTTATTGATTGGCTATGGGCTTCATTGATACAATTTTAAGGAAAAAAGTATAAAGTATTTGTTAGCAAAAAATTTAGTGGACTTTTACTAAAGTGAATTCATGTCATAGAACACCCAAACTGAAATCAAGGAAAGCTCAGAATACAGTGATTTTTCCTGGCAGTCATTATGTTACATTGATATGCAAGAAAGACCATTTCTAAATACTCTTACCAGTCACTTTTAAACTCTATATCTTAAAATTATTTTTGTGAAAGAACATTAACAAACCCCTTCAAAACCACCAGTACAAAACTTTTCAGCATGTCTGGAAACAATGATTAGTAGAAATATTCACATCCTGCTAAAAGGGAATGATAAAAATATTCAAAGGTACAATAATCAAAACAGCAGCAGTACTATCACCCTCCCAAAACTTTATTGTTAGACATTATAAAACATTTCAACCAAAATATACAGAACTATGAAAAAAATGAAGCAAAACAAATGCATAAATTAAACAAAAAAAAAAGTTATAAAACCAACTCTAATTTAATCTTCATGATCTTCAGTTATCACACCTCATTGACACAATGATAAGTTATTACTTGGAAAAGCTAAAATTTAAAACTCCATACAATGAGTGTTTTCAACTGAGCAGTATAGAATATATGAGTGCTATCATCATCCATCTTTCTCTAAATCAGGTATTTCCTTTTTTTTTTTTCTTTTACTTAAAGTGCATGTGTCATCTTCACTGGTTCAATAGCTTCGGTCCTGCCAATAAATTCTGCTTCAGAAAATATAAACTGTTCTTTTAGGGCTTTCAGGTGGATTTTCTCTATTAATATTCTGTTCTCCCACTATGCATACAAGGGAATTTTAATACCAGTAACCAGTATGACACAAAGACGACTGAAGCCAAGCACAGCTACGTGATCAGAGGAGGGTTTTGCCCTGACAGATATCCATTATTGTTATTCAAGATAATATAGCTCATCAGCTTTCTATTCTGGTTTTTTACATCCATTGCAAAATATTTGTTTCCAAGTGAGTGATTGAATTATCTATTATCCAAAAGCAAAACCAAACTCTTATGTTTCATAGCCATTTACCTTAAGTTACATTCACTCTGTGATACAAAGGCTCTAAGAAGTGAAAGTAAAAGTAACCATTATGTTTACCAGTACTATGTACTAATAAATTTAGTGTAAGTTAAAATTAAACTTATATTTGTTTATTCTTCACATTGACTGCAGAGACACAAAGTCCCTAAGGATGTTTTGAGTTATTTTAACTAGAACAGTCTGAAGGCAAAAATGAGCATGGACACCTTAAAATCTACCAGAGAATACAAAGAGGAAGACCTTGACAAACAGCTTCCTCCCCTTCCCAAACACAAGCCCGAACTCCAAAAAGACATTTTGTAATATGGCAGGAATGTGGTGGGGTTGTTTTTGCTTAGTTGGTTGTTTTGGGTTTTTTTTTTTGTTCGGTGAGAATCCTCTAAGGACTGGCAGACTGAACTATACACAACAGCACTCCCTGCCTCACTTTAATATGTTTACATAGTACCAGTCAGAACCCATTAAAACAATCTACTTTGTCCCTCTGAAGAATTATGCTAGAATTTTAAAGTACACCTTCTTTTCTAGCAGTAAAATAGAAGGGAATAATTAGAACGTGCAGATTACAGATATGATAAGGCAGTGAATTGCGTAACTTATATAAAACTGTTCGGTGGATCTTTAGAACATTATTAACTCAAAGACACAGCCACACAGACCAAACACATTCCAGGAGAAATAAATTCACCAGTGGCTAAAATGAGAGAGGCTGTTTCAGCACCAGGAAAAAAGTCTTGCAGTCCCTGCTCCCCAGATGCAGCAGAGCTACCCTTTGAGGCTGCTGCAGAAGGAAAGCAGGGCCAGAATGTAGCAGGGCATCCATATTACTTCATACGGACATGCTGCACCCCCAGACACATGGTGAGCTACTTGTCTCAGCAGCTACCACAGTCCAAGGGCTGAAACAACTTCCAAAGATATGACATACCTTTAAACCCACCCACAAGCCTGACATAGATGACATATCCGACAAGAGTAGTTTGCTACAAAAAAGTTTACTGAATAAGGGCTTGGGTACACATCAACTTATGCCATTAGCACCAGGAGTGAGCAAAGCTGATTTGATTAACCTGTGAGGTGATATGTCACAGGAAACCAGGAAAAACAGGAATAACTTTAGGGGACTATATTAATATATTACTATATCAAATAAAATGCAACTTTAATTCAATACATTTATATAAGTCACTTTGCATAAAGTAGAAGTGATGGTTTCCTTTAAGAGAGGAATGTGACAAGAACATGCTACTATTGGGTAAAAGCACTTCAAAAATAAAATTCATGCCTTGCTACCTAATGTCATTTTGATTTTTCCATAAAAATGTTAGTTATGGCAAATTTAAAAAGATGATAACACTTACAGCACCATAAACCTGCATTGCACAAACCCAAGTCTTGAGAGTATCTTTGTTTCAAGGAGTTGCATAAAGCAAGAGAACAACTAGCAGGTGACAGGGCAATAGATTTTGACTTTTGGTTGAATATAAGGTAAGTAGAAGCAAGATAGGTCAAACGCAATACCAAACTGAGGGCCCAAGTGGTGGCCCGAATAGTCTAGGGTCAGAAATCAGTGCAAGCCAAAGACTATCAACCTCCACGTACTGACTCTTGGATCTGAGTCATTTCTGGACTGACTCCAGGACAAAATTATCACTAAGACGTTCCTACATTTTCTTTGCTCAATGCCCAAGGCCTATAATCTACCTCATCCTTGCTGTGTCTGCAGACTTTAGCATTTCAGCTCACTGCCCACTCAGCAACTTGCTCCTAAATCTGCCTTTTGCACAACTACCCTCTCAGATTTCTCCATCATTTTCTACAAGCACTATTCAGGTACATCCTTCCACCTCTCCTCTTCCAACCTTCTCTAGAAGTGCCCAGACAGACCTTCCCTAACACTTACTTCTTGACCTGACTTGTATTGTTAGACTGACTAGATGTACTTTTCCCTCCATGCTTCTACCAGTATTTCTACAACCTTCACATCCACATTAAGCAGTCAAACAAAACTGGCAACCTAATTAGCAATATAATTTTACATTAATGACCCAGTCATTCCTTTCAGAATAGTTCATCTAACAGTAAAAATGGGAATTTAGCAACCCTGGGCCACACCATCACCCTTTTTCCTATCACTTCATTCTTTCTTACCTCCCCAACCCCACTGTATTAATTGCTCCTGCTTTCCCTTCTGCTGTTGGGAGACATCTGACTATTCCAAAACTGGGAAGGGAAGAGCTACAAGGTCCAGGCTACAGTTTGTAATTTATCTGGTCTGCCAGCAACTGAGGGGCATCACGTGCTCTTAGACCATCCCAGGGCCTGGGGAGCAGAGCACATTCCCCCCAGTGCCATAACAACTAGCAGAGATGAACTCCCTGGCTCAGTCACTCAGTACACGCATGCTGCTCAGGAGCTTTACACCTGGCAACAGGCCAATGCAACGGGGCTTATGTGAGCTCAGCCCTTCGGCCACCCCACATCAATCCCTGGCATTTGGCTGTCAGGCATAGGAAGTGTACCTAATCTCTCCCTGCCACGGCAGGATCCATGATGTTCCCTGCAGATTGTGTTGGGTGTGCAGCTTGCATTTCAGATACCCACTGCAATTTCTAATTATCTGAATCAGCACATAAAGTCCCACATGCAATCATCCTAAATTTATCTGCTGGCTCAGGATATGGCCACAGCACTTCTTTTCAAGCTCTCTCCTCCTTGATTGAGTCCTATTGCTTCTACCACCTCTATGCTTTTGCCTCCTTCTGAAACCTTAAGGTCACTTCTCTCAAACTCTCTCAACCTCCAGATTGTCACTTTATCTTGTAGCAACTCCCAGAAAATTCAGTTCTTCTTGTCCATCCCATCAGTAAAGATCTGTTTCTTTCTCGCTACTGCACTATATAGGGTCTCAAATACCAAACAAAATTGTCATGCTACGTGAATGGGCTGTCTAAATACTTTCTGGGAAGAGCTGCCCTTCTGAATTTCTGTCACTCCATCAAGCGACTAAACTTTGCTTCAGTAAGATGGAAAGCTAGAGATACAAGTCAACAGCATTAAATTTATCTCATGGATAGAACACGTAAGAAGAATAGTCAAGAGCAGAATGGCAAGAACTAAAGGGAGGGTCTCTAAAGAAATGCGAGTACTGATATTAGAAGGGAAGTCAACAGGCTTACAAAGCAGTTAAAGCAGAAGGAAAAAGCATCTTAAGAGAGAACTAAAGTTGTGTCCAATTGTAGGGCCTTTGTAAAGTCTGAAATAGCAAACTTTATTTTAATCTGTGTACTCAGACACAGTTCTGGAGGCTTGAAATATACAGTGATTGGATTGAACAGATCCATCTGTTAGGTAAACTCAGTCAACATTTACCACTTGATATTATAATCCATTAGTTTAAAATATTTATCGGAACATGACAGTATTAATATATTTAAGTATTATACATTATTCAAATCTTGTGTATTTTCCTTATTCATCTACCATTAATGGATTGGGCATCCATAACACTGATACAGAGACATGAACAAACTAGTCATAAATATGAATAAACACAGGACAAACACATACTATATGATACAAAACAAGACAGACAAGACATTGCAACATCAGCCTGAACTCTCAGAGGTAATTGCTGTACAAGAAGAACCAGATTCTACTCACTCCAGTATTTCACTGGACCTTAGATGGTGTTTATCAGAGGCTAGACAAGAGTGTTGAATTTTTTTCAGGGAACATAATACAGTTAATAGGAATGAGCACCTTCATCTTTTAATCCTCCTCAAATCACTTGAGTGACCCGTCAATACTTTTTGTATTTTAAAACTCATACTGTATTTAAAGAAAAACTAACAACTGCTTGATTTAAGTTAATGCACCTTCTTAAACTAATGAGCTGTATGAACACGTTACAGCAGTCTTTGATGTACATCCATTGCTAAAGCAGGCCCACAGGGCCTGGATGTCCTAATGAGTTATAAACATTGGCACATTGTCTAACAGTTCAACCCACCTTATTAAGAGCTACCTTAGTAATGTGCAAGTTTTCTGATTAATGACTTGGCCAGGTAATTGCCATCTGAAAGAGCTGATGCTATGCATGTATAAACACTCTCACCAAACACCAGCAGAGATTCTACTTCTGCCAATAGATAAGCAATATACTGCATTGCTCAAGTCCTCTGAGGCATGCCAAACACTTGAACTGGGGGGTGGCGAGTTATTTATGTTCTGCCATTTCTCTTCTTCCTCCAAGCTCCCAAGGTGGATTTCTCTTTCTACATTTGTTGTTATGTGTTTTGGTGGTGGTGGTTTGGTTTTACTGGAGGTACTATGCAATGCAGATTTTGGTTAGTAAAAATTTAGCATCTGTCTGTGGCTGGTAATTCCATCTTCTCATCCTCTGTGCTTCTGTGTGGCTTCTTTTACTTGACCTAAAATTTAAACTGTACTTCCATATTAAAATTGGGATATTTTGCTATATATCTGGAGTTTGAGTATCTTGATACAGAAGTTTTCAGCTGGTTATTAAGTCTTTGGTGGGAAAATTTCTTCTTTATTCACCATTTGTGCAATACAAAGTATCTTCTGTATTTGGGATATCATTTGCTCATTAGCACTGTCCTTTCATGCAAGTATCTTCCACAACAGAACAGGATACAGCTGCTCCCTGGTGTTTGGTCACCATGTATTATCCAATGAATCTGAGACTAAAGCTGGAGAACAGCTCATGGGCCATGACCTAAAGACAGTTCAATTCTGTAGTTAGGGGAATTTCATGTGAAATCTGAGTTCTGTAGATAATTTCTTGGCATGGAATCAAATATCCTTTTCTCAACCCCCTTCGGAACAGCTCCCTGTATCTGCATCAACCCACTCACCTTGCTTACACAACTTAAATGCTTATTTCCTTCCCTCTCCTGCTTCTCAACAATTAAACAATATTACATAAAAAACAAGCTTATTGTGCCAGAAAAGTGCAATCCATTTCAATATCAGTTGCACAAGTCTCAAAACTAAAGCTGTCTTGTATCTCACCAAGTTTGAAATTGAGATCAAGCCAGGAAATACTTCTGTTCTTAATTTAAAATCCATGTTTTATATTTCATTTGAGGACTTTTAGCTTTATCTTACACTAAACTCTCCCATCTCCTACAGTAGCATAGACAAGATATGATTGACCATATTCAATAAATGACTTAAAAGACAAGCTTTCACCCCTCTCACAGAACAACAGCAATTTCAACCCTGAAAGAAACAATGTGGTAGCAGCTTCCCATGCCCTCCCATAGCACCTTTATGCTTGCCTCTGCCTCCCCATTCCATCTCTGCATTGCAAACTCCTTAGTGGAAGGGCCTGAAGTTTGCATGCTTCCACATTTCATGCTGTGAGTCTCCCTGTGAATTCTTCCTCTCATTGAACTGGCTTCTTCCTGGATTCTCTCTGAAAGTCTCTTTCTGCCCAGCCATACTTTAAGTTGGCTACAAAGGCAAGGGCTACAAAAAAAAAAAAAAAAAAGAGAGAGAATCGAGTCTACCATTATTAATGATTTCATCAGTGAGCTCTGGGTGACCCACTCTGGCCATCTGTCTCTTCTCACTCTCTATATGAAAGCCTGCCATGTACAAATAGTATGAGAAAAGGGCTGGGTTTCTACACACCTGCCAAATGCAGGTCCTGCACTTTCAGCTGCCAGCACTTCATGTAAAATGTACTGCACTAAGCTGGGAACAAACAGATGTATTTAACAAACAAGTTCAACATAGGGTTAAATCTGTCAGCCTTAAATCATATGCATTCTCTCTCTAACAAGAACATGAGGCTTTAAGACTATGTAGGATAACTTTCTGCTCAGCTGGTGCTTTAATGTGCTGCAATCTTGACTCTCACAGCAGAGAATCCTTATGAGGCTGAAGAATGGGTGTGCATGGGATCTAACACACAGATATGTTGAAGGTCACCGACTCCAGAAATATTCCACTTTATTTCTTCCACTTATTTTCCTCCGAAAGTTTTTTCCCATGCTTCTATTTAATTTATGACTGGTTTGACTAGGTCAAGTTGACAAAGATTCTATTAATGCCTGAAATGGAAGAATTTCTTTTCAGAGAAAAAAATCAGAAACAAATTATTTCTCTGCTAAGGAGCACAAGCACACTGAACTGTGGTTGTCCTTCTCTGTCCAGGCTCAGTTCCACAGGTCACATATCTATTGCATTCACTACCAATAAGATGGGTCCTCTGAAAAGGGAGGCTTTAATACTCTCTTCCTCCATGGCTTCCTACACATTTGGTGCTTCTCTGCCAGCATCCACTTTCAGGCATGCCTAGATTAGGACTGACCACAGCATCCTAACACATTTTTAAATGCCATCAAAACAGCACTGGAGGTGTTAGGCCTGCCTACTGCATCACAAAACTCCATTATGAAGCTTTTCTTTTACTTCCTCCTGACTGCTTGTTGTTATTTTACAGAATGCCCTGCATCTGTCACTTGCAAATGATCTATCATCTTTCCCTAAAAAGGCCTGAAAAGCAATCTATTTGGTGATTTTTCAGCCAACAGATTCATCTCAGTACTTGTTCAATTTTGACATTTCTCCATATAAGTTTGAAGCAGCATATCTTGTTTATTCATCACCCCTTTGAAATTATGTTCATTTCTGTAGCCACACTTTGTCTAAATTGGAGACGATAACAGCATAAACCCGTAGTGGTTTACACTAAAAGAATAAACCTCTTATTTATACTTCATATGTGTGTCCAAATATACCAAGATTAATACTAAATAAAGCTCATCTTGTAGTCAAGCAAACATAGGCTTAGCCATCATTCTCACCTAGTTCATACAGTAGCTTTGTTTCAGCTTCTAACAAAAGCACTGCTGATAATTTTGACTATTTACTTTCTTTCCACTTCTGAGTTTCCCAGGTTATCCTGTTCTCAGTCTATTCTCATACAACGCAGAATCTAAGTGTTTCAGAAAGCAGGCTTTCTAGCCACTTTGATCATTCTTTCTTTATCAATTATATTATTTAAACGCAAGTTAGTGATCATTATAATACCCTCATAAACCCTAAGATGGAACGTTATTTTACAGATACCAGCCGTGAAAGTATTGCAATAACAAGTAACACAGCAGGTTTTCAAGACGCTTTTCTAGATATTCCTAGCATTACATTTTGCATTTGGTTAAATTTAATGTAGAGAGGATGTGCATTCAAATATAGCTTGATGAACAAATTTTCTGGGACTTAGATAGTAATGCAGTTACAAAATCTTCCCTATTTACTCTAGGAAGTATGTTTAGTGCTGCTGCTTTCTAGTTTAACTTAACTCCAGAATGGAGTCTTCAGATAGCATCCCTTTTCAACAGCCTACCTTTTAAGAAGTACTTTTGTTGCCAATTTATCAGCTTCGATGGCATAGTTAGCAAGGGTTGCTTAAAGTGAGCCTAAAAATATTTACATAGAGAAGAGCACAAAATCATGAAAAAATATTGCATGCGTGGATAGCTCAGGGCATACACATCTGCAGTGCTTTTTATCTTCCCGCATGGTAGACAGCTACTCTCCTCTGTAGTATTAAAGCTGCTATTTTTAGGCTTTTCATTAGAAGTGTCCAGTTTAAAGTAGTGCATGCCAACTGTACTGCAGGCATTTCCTCAAACACGGTACAAATACAAACCACAGATAGCACAAAATAATAACATTAAGTGCCTAATTTATATTTTACCATCTGACCTGATCAATCTTCTGTTACAGAAATCTTTAGTTAGCTCACTAGTGAAAATACAGATGTAGCTACAGGTGTTATGAAGTTCTCAAGGAAACTGAATTGAAAGAAAAACTAAAACACACAAGGACTATAGGACAGAGCAAAAATATATTCCCTGTGGTTAATGGCAGTCAAGGATTTGTACAGAGATTTAATTGATTTTGAAAAGTGGTTAGACAGACATCAGTTAGAAGTAGCCATAATTGACAGCTAAGTAGTGAGTTCATCATCTAACATTCTACTTGCTAAATAGGATAACCAAAGATCTAGAAGGACTTTCTGTGTATATGAAGGCACCAGCAGAGATACATTACAAGGAATCAGCAAGCTAAACTCACCCATTAAACCTAGTATTGATGAAATAATAATCATTGGCCCAAGCTTTATAGATGTTTTTGCAAAAACACCCCATGGAACTGAAAGTATTTGTTATACCAATGCAGCCCACTATAGGTCAAGTTACACTGAGCAGTTTAAAATATATTTAGTAATAAAGGGCAAAGTTTAGGCCACCATCCTCTTATATATTACTAGAATCATCTGGGTTGCCACATGCATCACAAAGTGACAAGTTCTTTAGAACTTCTTGTTAGAATTTAAAAAGCTCATAATATGATGGTTGGCTGACAGAGATAGAACACAGATTAAATAATTGTTCCCATAATCCATCAATTAGATGGATTGGATTATTAGATCGGAGAAGTTTTCCTTAATAGAATACCATGGTATAAAGATTGTTAGCTCAGTTTTAGACCACCTGCTGTGAAGCTTGAAAATAGTGAAAATGGCAAAATGAACTAAAAACAGAACCTCAAGACTTTATACCAGTCTTCTATACTGAAGATATGACAGAACTTCAATGCATCCCTCTGTGTAAAAGATGCTTAGTATCACACATCTGATCACACAGCAGGACTACATCAGAATCTTATAAACCAAAAACAGATATAGGGGTGTGTGTGTATATATATATAAATAAAATATAAATATAGGAGATATATATAAACTATAGGAGAGAGATTATAAAAAAATATAGGGGGGAGAGATATATATTAAAAAATACCACCTTGATAAAAATGGAAAAACTCCATGTCTAATCAGAAATCTTATAATAGCACATTGTGAAAGCAGAAAGAATGTTTTAGGTTAGAATGATTTCCAAACATTTTATTTTGTGAATGTGTGATGTCCAAATACAAATAAAAGATATTTCATGAATGCCTATCCTCTGTGCAATACCAAGGCTCAGTGTAATAGTGCTGTCAGCCTGCTTTGTAAAGCTCCAATTTAAACTTAATTTAAACTTAATTTACCTATTTCCCATGTCATTCTTCCATACGCTTGGAGAAACAGAGATGTTTGCAATCACAGCCTTCTGACTGCTAAACAGTTTCTCAGCACATGGGTAGCCTGTAACTTGAAGCAGCTTTCCAGCAGAAAGCCACTTAAAATTTTATAGAAAATTATATCAGCTAAGACGATGTCCTAAGACCAGGGTAAAAATTTTCCTCTGTTTCTGTGAGAAACCACATTTTAAAAAAAAAAAAAAAAAAAAAAAGGCAGTTTTTGCCTTCGACTTCTGTACAGGAAGGAGATTCTCAGTGACTAGTTTGCATTGTTTCTGCAGTTACCCTCTGATTGCTTCAAAATAAGTTGCAAGTTGTATGTTGTATTTCCTAGACTACCATGAAGAGTCCAGAATTAGTCTCAGCCCAAAGATCACAGTATATAACCCACAGCTGCTAGTTTAAACTCCTTTCACCTAGTCTTTCTGCTTCACCAACTCCAGATGCTTAACTCATCTTCCATTTTGTTTGTAACTAAGGTGGCATAAGGAAATTGCACATTGAACAGGGCTGTCTTTGGATTATGTACTGAAAGATTCAGTGTTCCCAAAAGTCTCAGAATTGTTTTACTAGATCTCACCTCCTCAACCATGTGCTTGACTTTCTTCTGTTGGCAGTGGACCATATCATCCAGATGTTTGATTCGCTCTCTCAGGCTAGCTGCTACCTCCTCCAAATGCTGTGACCTAGCAGAACATGGAAGAATATAAGTGGGGAGCTATGCAGTATAAGCAAAACAAGAACAACCTCCCCAGTCCCACCATAATCCAGGAAGACTAGGTCAAGAGGTAGGCAAGTCAAATTCCACTGACAGATATCAATTTGCCCAAAGTACATTTTAATGGTAGTCTTTTAGTCTGAGTGGCTGTCTCCACCCAAGTTAACTCACCTTTGTCTTGCGTACTGGCATGCTTATTCAGAGCCTGAAGTGCTCACAATTAAACAAGACAAAGCTCATCTCCGTAAGATGTCTGTTCTTCCTTGAAGTGAAAGGCATTTAGACAACTAGATCTTTATCAACAGAAAGACTGAGCCTTCAGTCTTTCAGACTGATCATCCTGACTTATTACCACCTGCAAACTTTTTGGAAATCTATACTAAATAAAAGCCAGGAAGCATATCTGCTGGTATCCTTCTAAAAACTCTCCTACTACAGGGAAGCCATGAGTCAAGGATTTGGCATAGTTCACAACAGTAGAAGAGTGCTAACTAGAGTAGTATTAACTCATCAACAGTCAGCAGGAATTGTTGTGTATGTTTTAAGTTTGTGCATATGACTCTTTAGATAGATTCTACATTTCTTCAAATCTGTTTAACACAGAAATTGAACACCCACAGAACCCCTGCCATAAGTTGGTTTGAAAGCTTGCCAGAAAAGTAGTTTTAGAATGTGCAAAGAAACAGGAGGGAAGCTTTCTAATAAGTTTTTAGCATGTTGTCCATGGGAGCCTCCATTTTAATCTAAAGGTACAATTCTTGAAATTCTTCAAAGAAAGCAAAATCTTGCTTACAAAATAAACTTTGGTATTCCTAAGTTCAGGACTGGACAGAATTTGAGAAGTGGAGGAGAGGAATCAAAAACAAAAAGGCTTTTTCATCTTGGTCTGTGCACAGCAGAAGAAACTGTTGAAGCTGCAAATAGAACAACCATTCTAAGGCAAAGCAGCAGATGGCAAACTGTATGACATGATTCCAATGAATGACTGAATTGTATGCTGTTTCCTCCCAGAACGAGCCTCTATTAAGTGAAGTACTCTACAGAACTGTAACTGCAGCTTTTTGACAAGGACTCAAAAAAATCAAGGCATTGCTGCAGGTTTTTCAATCCTGCATATTAAGGTCTCACAAAACCGCAATTTACATTTTGATTGCAATTGTAACGTATATTTGGTCTTTCACTGAAAGATTCAGAATTTTAAGCACTGAAAGCAATGGATCAGTGGAACAGAAGTCATTCCTCAGGTGGAGCTCAAGAGTCTGGTCAGGTAGACAGGTAAAGAGAACTTAAGAACAGACTTCAGCATCTGAACACAGATTCATTGCTTGCATTGCATAGATTGCAGCTGTGCGCTTGCTTGCATTGCACAAATTCCTGTCTGAACAGTGCCTTTATCCTTTTTACTGCAGCATAACTTTTCATGCTGAGTGGACAGGGCAGGGTTCACTGAAGTGAGAAGAGTATCTGTTATTCAGAGGTAAAGGAAGAAAGCAATTATCTTTCATCTCCATATTCTGTATTGTATGGGACATCTGTTCACTTTAAATTATTATGTTAACAGGCTGCTGCGAAAAGCTGTTATTACCCTGAAACCGGATAAGCTGGTCACAGATCAATACAACTAGGCAGTGAGATGCTCTCTGCAGGGATGTCCTTTTATGTTTATGCTTCCTACAGAACAGCAGGACGCCAAAACCTTAGAACTGAATTTCTGGGTGCCACAGAAATACAAGTAGTAATCAAGTACAATTATTTGTACGTGATTTACAACTCTGCTTATAATAAATCTTTACCCACTCAAGTAGTGTCATATAAACCTTGGAGTGGTAGATGCAACTTTCACTCGAACAGCAGTTATGCTATTTCAGTGCTGGATAGATTTCTCTTGAAACTTTGTCTCTGGCTTTCATTGAAGCTTTCTTTTGCCTGGTCATGGTGCTCTGTCAGCCTCAAAGAAGTAGTAATGGATGCACATGCCACCTGTGGGCAGAAACAGCACATCCAGATGCCACCACACAACTAGATCTTTCTTCTAAACCTCATACTTTGGAGAACTACCATTCACAGAGGTCTCACTGCCAGTAACATCACCCTCATTTCCCCTTAATAACTTCATAGCTTATTTCTGCACTGTGATGCTACATGACAGATTTCTTCCACACCTACATTTTGTTCATGTGCATATGTTAATGTGCACCACATGTGTAGACCTACCCCTCCAAGCCTCAAATATATTCCCTGCTTTCCCTCTTTTATATGAAAAAGACACCTCTGGCAGTTATATGCAAAACTCTTGCTCTCTTCAAGAGTTCATCTTTTCAAAGGGGATGTCCTACAGCTTAATATAGGATACAGAATGTCTTTTCTTTTAAAACTGTGTTGAGCAGTCTAGGAGATAATGAAAATATTCATAGTCAGGATCATACTGTGATGAATTTCGGAATGCAGCTTTAAGAAAAATTCAATCCACAAGTATTTCACAGCTTGTTCCATCTAAAATGTACTCTGTATGTTTGCAAACAACTTTTCAAGAAAGATGCATTACAGTGTTTTTTGTTGCAAAAAAAAAGTAAATAAACTTACATTCAGATGGACAATCCCTACCAGACTGCAGTTTTTAAAGTTAGAAACAGTAAAATTCAGGTGTCTTAAAAAAAAACAAACACCAAAACCCAACCCCTAATATTTCCTAGCAGTACTAGAAGTTCCACAGACAAGGCATATCTTACCTTTCACTGTCAGAGCTGTTTTCAGATTTTGCTCCAGATATTTGTATTTCATTTAGTTCGAGTTGTTTTTGCAGCTGGTGACGTTCCTAAACAAGAAATGTTATCCTTCAGTTCTCAGTATGTCAAAACATGAAGGCTTCACAAAGCATATTTCATTGCAATTCAAAACATCTTTTGTGAAATTAAAATAGAAACTGATTAAACAAAATTCATGCATTTCCTATAGCCAAGGAGCACAGAATGCATAATAATAAAAATCAAATTCCCAGCTATGCATGGAAAGAAGATCAGAGTTTTCAGTTTCCTATTTGAACATGTATGGTTGTACTTGAAACTTTATTTTTGGATAAAAAGATGAGCCATCACAATCTTTAACTACATAAATGTCAAATTTTCCATGTTATCTCTCAAAAAAAAATCTCCCAAGGTTGAGATAAAAGGTATTGCCCTATTTTGTTCCCCAAAATACTCCTGTTTATTTTTCAGATGTCCACCAGCACAGTGCTCACAAAGATCTATGAGGACTTGGGGACTAAGTCAACACAGACTAACAGAGGAGTCTTCTATCCACTTTAATGGGAATTTAAGAGGCACTCCCTTTTACTCTGCAAGTATCAGCCAGATAAGAGCAAATTAAATAACCAATGTGAATAAACCCATCTTTCATTAAGAACTATATTGCAATCCTTTATTCACTGCATAATACTTACAGGTTGTAGGCCGAAGCCCAGATGAAGTTAACGGAGCTACTAAAAGGGGTATATTAAGCTGAATGATTTCTCACTGTAATTACTAATTCTGCTAATAGATTTGCAAACATTAGACAAATGGGGCTCAATACAAATGCACGTTAGACTAACCAGTCCAGCCAACAAGACTGGCTTATAAAAATTTACTTCTTTCCTTTACAAATATTTACTATAATAAACTGAAGCTGGTGAAAAAACACTTCACTTGTAAGAACAGAAGATAGTATTCCCTCCACTTACTAGAATGCTCTCTGCTTCTGTATTTTAGATAGCAAGGCACAGATTTTTAAAGATGAGATGCCTGCTATTGAATGAAGTGAGAAATGCCAAAGCACATGCAAGAGCATAGGAATCGTTTGGAAGGGCTGCGCTTATACTGTTTAGAGTGACACTACTCAGTCTAAGGACTAAACAATAACATTATCATTATCATTCAGTCTAAGGACTAAACATTAACATTATCATTCACCTCAGTTAGGCCAGTGATACCAGAAAGCAAAGAGGAAATTTCACGATAACCATTTGAGAAGATATAAACCTTTTTCAGATAACTGAAAAGGTTCAACAAATGAGATTCACATGCAGCGTACTATGCAAGGAGAGGCACTGCGATACTCTTAGGCTGAACAATATGTTAAAATAATAATCATCTGACTACTAGTCTGAGTTTTGCCCTGGAGCAAAGTCCATAAAAGAGAAGAAGAAAAAGCAGGAAATAAAAAGAAGCAATGCAAAAACTGCTACAATGAGTTTTCCAGTAGTGCTGCTGGTGTCACAAGAGGTAAATGTCTCAAAGTGTTTCTGCTTTCAGAGATTTAAACATAAATTGTCAAAAACCTACTCTTAATTACAGTTCGGTAGGGAATATTTAGCTAGGGAGAGGAATAATTAAAAGATTTTTAATGATATCAGGAAAGGAAGAACCTAAGTTTTGGACTAAAAGGCAGTAAATATGAGTTTTTCCTTCTCTCCTTAAAATATTCTGAGCCATAATCAAAATAAGATAGATATCTGCATGGAAGACTAAGTGGCTGCTACGTACCCACAAAACACCCTCAAAACATTTTCATCTGAAGCTTTCAGTTTAGCATTTCATCCACTTGTGGAGAATTTGGAGATACGATTCCAATCACTAAATGGTAAGGTCTATTTGTAAGTAAAACAGATTTTAATGGACCTACCAACAGCATTTCTAAGAGACTCTGGATCATTTATTATTACTACTTCATTAGACTTAGGAGATCTTGCACACTGAAGGAAGACTGAATGGTCTTTTTAAACTCCTTCTTTACAATAGTTAATTTACTAAATACATTTTGACACCTTAGGCAGCTCTAACTGTAAAGGCTACTAGAAAGACAGAAGAACCACTTAATCGCAGTGTCTCTATGGCAGTCAATGTCCATTTGCTTATAGAGATACAATATCTAGGTAAGATGCAAACAGCAATGGTATGTCGCTGAGCAGGATACTGAGCAGAAGACCAAAAATTAAAAAAAAGTCCCTCCACGCCCTTCTGCATGTCCTTTACAGGAGGCAATCAGCTAACTCTCATACCTCTTCCATGCGTTCAATCAGCTGGTCCAGGTCACCAATTCTCTGGTCTTTTTCCTGTATGCTTGTTTCTGTAATCTGCATCTTCCTATTTGCCTCTTCAATAGCCTTCAGAAGCCGATTTGTTTCCTCCTTCGAATAAGAACATGTGTAGCCACATTAACATACAATATATTAGTGAGGAGGCTTTTTTGTGGGTTTTTTGGGGGTTTTTTTTAAGGCTTTCAAGCAGACCTCAAAAGTTTTCACTATACCTGCCCAGAAGCCTGGAACAGTTGTGACTCTAAATGTGAATTGTATGGAACAAAAGATTCCGGGCACTTCGAAGTGCATAGGTATTTTTAAAGCATCATTATGAAAATCTGAGAAAAACTTTTACCCATTTCTTAGATATTTGTTCTCCCTTCTGAGGATGCCGTGAAGTAACAGCATAAGAAAAATATGCTGTTGCAGAAGATAGCATTTTAAACACCAAAATTTGCCACATTCACCTTTATACTTTCCTCACATATGAACCATATGAATAGAAAGAGGTGGGGGAATCTACCCTCAATTTCAGTCATTATCTATCTTTATCAGTTAGAAACATGCAATGACAAACTGCTCATAGAAAGGTTTTACTTGGGGGTGGAGGGAAACCAGATGACAGGAAGAGTTCTTGCTCCAGTAGTGTCCAGTGAAGTTGTTCCCCCTCCCCTTCCTATACTGCCACTAAAATTGGACATTATATTTTCATTTTTTAAGAGAATCAGAAGTTAGATAACCCAACTTACTCAATTTCAAATTTTAAAATCTACTTTATCATTACTGTTACTGTGTTTGAACACATTCTTTTCTCAGCCCTGCAACCCCAAAAGCTTGGAAGGCTTAGTAACTGTGGCATGACTATTCACAGAGACAGGAGTGAAGGAACGTATGTGAACTCCAGAGTATTAAGTGATTAGAGAAATGACACCCAAGCTAAGTACCACTCTTCCAGACTGGCTACACGTACTAGGAGGATTTCTTTCTCAGCTTTATGTTTTTGCTCCTCTTCTCGCATTTTTTCCTCATACTGACTATACAGTTTTCTTGTCATCTCTCTCATAACTTCAGCATTGGCTTCCTGCGATGATTCCACCTATGAGAAGGGAAAGCATGAAAGTCACAGCTGACACATTAATCAGTACATAACTGCTGGCAGCAGGAGAAACGGAGTTCAGAAAATGTGAGAATAACGCTTTAAACTTCAGCCCCACCCTGTTATAAACTTGACACTGCTGAGGCAGATTTTCATTTGCATCAAGACCATTTACAACACTCTGCCAGTATACAAGTCATCTGAATTTGTAGAAGTTACTGTTTCATCAAGTTTCACGTTGTCTGAATTTAACTAGTTATTGCTTATCCAAGACTGGGCTATGCCTCTTCACTGAGCCCTTCCATAACAGCCTCCAAGTCGCTTGGGCTTGTTTCCCCACTTAAAAGGTATTGTCTCCCCCATTTTTCAGAAGCATAGATTAGGGATGGTCTAGACTCAACTCCTGTTTCTAAATGGCCATGAACACTCAAAGAAATAATTACTTTAAGCCAGACCTAAGTATGTGTTGGTAACTGGAGGACACAGCTGTCCTCTCTCTTGCTTTTTTCACATACTGCTCTTTGTGTAGACACAAGAACTGGGGTGACCATGGAGCAAAGCAGATCAGAGGACAGTCAGACTTAAAGTTAATATACTCAGGGGTGGGAATGCATTAATTTTTAACCACAGGACAAGAAACATTACTACTGCTACAGGGAAGAGGGCAGGAATGGTAATTCAGAAACAGGATTTCCCCCTTACGTTGGCTCAAAACACTGACAGTACCAGACCCTCAGTGATTAAACACCAGATAGGATAGTCACAGCTTAAACCTATCTACTCTGTAAGCTGCAATAAAAGCAAAGTAAAATAGCTAGTCCAGCACTTAGTTCTCTTACTAGAGATGCTATAAATTTGACAAGGTTATAGTGAAATGCTGTGGGGGCTACAAAAATGCCAAAAAGAGAAATATATTGTCATGTGGGAGAAGAATAAAGAGTTCTCTGCTGATCACTACAGTTTACACAGCTCCAAAATACCTGGTTCTGATGATTAAGGTTTTGGGGTTTGGGGTTTTTTTTTGTTTTCATTTCAAGGACTAAAAGATTTATTAAACTCCTCTGTTTATCTTGCATGGTAGGAACAAGCTGTTTTACTACCCTGTGGGATAACAACAGTGTATTTCATCCACTGAAAAAGGACTGAGCTCTGAAGGATTCCACTTGTACTGCAGTTGCCCCATTTGGCATCTCACCTACACCACACTGGGGCAGGGGTAGTAACCTGCACTTTGTGAGAGGGACTGGAGTTAAGTTTCAGTACAACACAAAACCTTCCACATTTCAGGAAGCCTGAAAGAATCAATATCATTACGATATATCATATATTATGATAAAGGCTTTATTAAAGCCTTTGATACTGTCTTCCACAGCATCCACTGATGGCTCATGGCTTGGACAGGTGTACTCTTTGCTGGGTAAAAAACTGGATGGATGGCCGAGCCCAGATTGTTGTGGTGAATGGAGCTAAATCCAGCTAACATGACTACTATCCCCCAGAGCTCAGTTTTGGGGCCAGTCTTGTTTAATATCTTTATCAGTGACCAGGGCAAGGGGATCAAGTGCACCCTTAGTAAGTTTGCAGATGACATCAAATTGGGTGGGAGTGTTGATCTGCTCAAGGGTAGGAAGGCTCCGCAGAGGGACATGGACAGGCTGGATCAATGGGCCAAGGACAATTGTATGAAGTTTAACAAGGCCAGATGCTGGGTCCTGCACTTCAGTCACAGGAACCCCATGCAATGCTACAGGCTTAGGGAAGCTGCCTGACAAAAGGACCTGGGGGTGCTGATCAACAGCCAGCTGAATACGAGCCAGCAGTGTGCCCAGGTGGCCAAGAAGGCCAACAGCATCCTGGCTTGTATCAGGAATAGTGTGGCCAGCAGGGGTAGGGAAGTGATTGTGCTCCTGTACTTGGCACTGGTGAGGCCACACCTTGAATATTGGGTTCAGTGTTGGGCCCCTCACTACAAGAGGGACATTGAGTTGCTGGAGTGTGTCCAGAGAAGGGCAAAGCTGCTGAAGGGTCTGGAAAAGAAGTCTTGTGAGGAGTGTCTGAGGGAACTGGGATTGTTTAGTCTGGAGAAGGCTGAGGGGAGACCTTATTGCTCTCTACAACTACTTGAAAGGACGTTGTAGTGAGGTGGGTGTTGGTCTCTTCTCCCAAGTTACTAGTATTAAGATGAGAGGAAATGGCCTCAAGCTGCATCAGGGGAGGTTTAGATTGGATATTAGGAAAAATTTCTTTACTGAAAGAGTGGTCAGGCATTGGAACAGGCTGCCCAGAGTGGTGGTGGAGTCACCATCCCTGGAGGTGTTCAAAAAACTTGTAGACGTGACACTTCAGGGCATGGTTTAGGAGGCCTGGAGGTGTTGGGTTGATGATTGGACTTGATCCTAGTGGTCTTTTCCAACCTTAATGATTCTATGATTCAGAAAAAGCCAACAATCAAAACCCAGAGTCCTTAAGATACACTGAACTGAAATATGATCTCCAGAACTGTCTCCATCATTCCTTTGCTTATAGCTTGAGCAGCAAGGAAAGTAAAAACAAGCACAAAAAGGCAGATGCATCAGGGCATCTGTTATAGTACTCTTAACAAACGTCTTCAACCTCATCCATTGTTATGATTGTATGAATAAACCAAACCTACTAATAAGCTACATGGGTGTGTTCTCCTACCCAGAAAATAATCATGGCATATAGTAGTTACTGCTTTTCAACTGCTAACCTCCCAGATTCCACACCATCCTCTTACATTCACCCTTGGAATAAAATTGCAGATGTCCTGGCATCTTTCATACACAATTTTATGTTTAAGTTTCAAATACAACAATGAGGATTTTACCCACTAACTTTGTAATAAAACTGCAACTTTGAGGACAAAATTTAAACTTTTTCCTTGTTAAGGCAGGGCATGTATTCTGCAGACCCTGACTTGCTTGAAGATAAACAAATCCTTAAGCATTCAGTTGAACTGGGACTTAACCTGTGGTTCTCTGCCCTTAGAAGCAGACATACCTTTCCCTGACTTGTTGGTCCATGCCCTTAAGATTACTGTAAAGTCCAAATTTCTGTTTTGAAATCTTAATTGCATCAGCTTTGCTTTCTTCTTTTAATTGTTTTTTCCCTTTTTTTTTTTCCTGCTGACAATAGCAGGTATAAAATACAGCTACTTTTGTAGCCTGTAAAGCTTCACTGCAAGAGAAAGCTAGAACATGAATTGTAAGCTGAAATACACTTACATTAACGTTTTCCCTTTTAACCATTCATCAGTAGGCATGAACACAAGTCACTAGAGAGCCAAAATGAAACATTGTCACTGACAAAATTAAATATTAATAAACCAGCAGTCACCTTAATTTCACAGTGACAAATTCTAATACAGTACTATATCCAAATTAGTCTATTTTGAGCACTTTTAAGAGAGACAAAGGTTTCCAGAAGAAGGTTTTTTTGGTTGGTGTGGTGGGTTTGATCTTTTTGTTTGTTTGTTAGGATTTTTTGGGGGTTTGTTAGACTGGTTTTTTAATGAGATTCAAGGAATACATTTGGCAGATGAAGGGAGAAAACAGTCATGCTTTCTGGCATATGAAACCTTCCAGTTTGCATTTTATTGCCTTGCATTTCTCTGAATAGCTTAATTTTCTTTCCAGGACACCTGCTGTTACAGCACGTATCTGCTGACCATATGCTCATAAGACTTAACTGAATACCTAGTAAAAATTGTGCAATATCAAACAAACAAACTCAACATCAACAAATTCTTATAGCTCAGTGTAGAGCTGTAATATTCCTTTACTTACAGCAATGGACACTAATCACCATTTAATGGTTTGAATTTTTACCTGCTGACATCCCTGAGTGGCAATCCCACGTTATGGAAAGACTGACTGCTGCCAGCTGAGATTTGTTGTTATTAGAACAGTATTAATTCACAGGAATATGTCAGCTCTAGGGAATGATAAGGCATGAAGAATGAAGAACCCTTTACAAATAAGGCCAAGGAATTCATTTAGCATACTCCTAATGACCTTACTGTGCAACAGTATTTTTAGGGGAGTTTATATACCGCACCTTTAATTTCAGTAACTGATTTTCAATTTGTGCTGTTTCCAGTTGCTTTTGCTTCTCTTTCAGCTTTTCCATAGATTGCTCATGTGTATGTTTTAAATTCCTTATTTGTTCCCTGATATCAGTGTTCTCCAATGTAACATCCACTAGAGTTTTCTAGAAGAAAGAGGCAAACCACATATTAAAAAAATCACAAATAATTTGGTGATCTAATATAGTCAAGAGGTTATGGAAGAGACAGAACATTTAAGAGCTTCCTGATGTATCAATGCAGTACGAACAGTTTTGCAAGTTTTAACATTTAAAATTATGGCTTTTGTTGCATTTAGTTTTCTAGAAGTTGTTTCCATGAGGAACATGCTCAGTAAAATCAAGTCCTGGAACACAATTAAAAAAAAAAAAAAAAAGAGGAACATGTATACATTTCAGCATGAATGCTACTCCCAACAATATTCCTTTCTGCTCTCCAAGGGCCATGCTATACATAATATATGCATTAGACTAAGAAAAACTGTGACATACAAGAAAGCAGGAACATTAAGTTTTCCAGCCCAGATAATGGGAATTTGGAAGCCTTTAAAACAGAACATTCATTCCCACCTTCTCCCTCCCCCTACATTTCACAGGTATGTAAAGTCTCACAAGTGTTTAGCATCCAAACATGCCACTTCCATTTCTGTTAACCAGTGAGGGTACGAATAAGTCAGGAGATGACTGTTTTGTACAATACAGAACAAATCACATTTTCACCTTAGATATTTCATAGATACCTAACTAGTGGCATTAGTCTACTGCAGATCAGTATCTCTTTATCGTCCACTATTTTTAACAGGTTTTTAAAAAACACAGGTGTTGGAATTTTTTTTACTTTAGTTCCCTAAATCAGCTGACTTAGATATCCAAGACAGTACTTTATGGACTTGTTTAGTGTTAGAATCTGTATTTGTCATCCACATTTTACGTTTGCTTTTAAATCCATGTCAGAAAAGGCAGTTGTCAGCTGTGAAGCAGCTATTAAAATGTACCTGCAAGTCTATTGATGCTGATGTCAAGGAGCTGTTCATTTCACTAAAGCTATCTAAGGCTGCAGCCTGCACTCGCACATGATTCTCTAAGGATTCCTGATGAGCATTTGTCACCTAAGCAGAAAAAAAAAGAAAAAGTTTTATATAGAATAATGATCAAGTTTACCTAATCTTTCAAAGGAAGCTACAGAAAAGAAAGACCCCATGGTTAATTTTCACAGTACTAGGATGCTTAAAATATACAGGCCTCAAAACATATTCTTGCACCTCAGAAACAGACAAACAAAATTTAGAATCCAAATATGCTAACAGAAATAAGGCACAAGTATCTATGTTTATTGATAGTCTGTAATCACTGTAAAAGCTGTTCTTTCTGAAAGGGTAAGAGGATACTTCGCAGATGTCTATTCAGAAAGTTTACATATACAGAGTGGGCAGATCATAAAAAAAAAATCACAGTGTGAAAGCAGAAGAATGCAGGAAATAAGGAAATCTAGAAAGGTTTGGGTGAACTGTAGAATAGCTTTAATGAAGAAGGAACTGACTAATCAGGTACGTAAATAAGCAACAACAAGAAGACTTAAGGATGAAACAATATGAAGCAGGTAGGAGAAGTCCACAGAGAGCTTTGTTGTGTGAAATTTGTCATCCTCTCTTATGTACACACATACACACATAAAAGCTGGAGGGGGGGGAAACGGGGGGGGATGGAACACAAAATGACATTATTTAAGAGACCAAAACCCAAACAGTGTAAATGATTATGAACTATCCAATAATAAAGAGAAAAAAGTGTTCCTAATGGAGGCCAGTCCGACTCATATTCTTAGATGGACCAGATTTGTTTCTTGATAAAAACATAAGAACACTACGGACTCATATAGAGAACAATTACTGTTTAGTAATGAAGTCATACACAGATTAGGTCAACATAGGGAGCAGAAGCCAAGTAGTTACTGTTAACCCTATATAAATGTGTGCTCATGTAAAAACAAACAAACAAACAAAAGCAGAAATGCTTTGGATGGATTTAGAAAGTTACAAGGTAAGACCTTTTGTGAAGAAGCATACTGCCCAGGGAAGGATATTGGAAGTACAAACTTCAAACAAATTTTATGAACAAAAAGTAGTCCTGGAAATTAATGGGAGAAAAGCATAGTGATTCAAGGCTGAAGGAAAGAGTATATAAAGGATTTTAAACAGGATCCTCAAACAGTATGAAAGATGGCAGTCATGTAAAATCAAAACCCAAATCCAACTAACCAAACAAAAAAGCATATGTAATTAGGTAGAGCAACACTTGTGCTTTCTTTCAGGCACTCTAAAGTATTAAAAAAAGGGGGGAAAGGTGTCTCATAACACGCCACTTATGTCAGAGGAAGTGCTTCATAAACTGCTAATTTGCTTCAGAACTACAGATTCTGTCAGACCTGGTCAGAAACCCTTAATTAGGAGACACATCCAGATTCATGCAAGATTTCTACTGGTCTGACAGAAGATCTGGGAGTGCAGAATATCAGCACTGCTATTCAGTAAGTATCAGCAGCAAAACTCCATCTGAATCAGGATTTGCCTACATGCACACTGACTGGGGTACTCACTTTGTTGGCATCAAGACTATTTAACAGTTTACAGAAATTCCGGTGGGGTTTTTTTGTTGGTTTTTTGGTTTTTTGAAGCTAGTTGCCACAGAATAGAAATATCAGTTTAACAGCAAGTTCTCATCTTTATACAGAATACAGCATGCAGGGAACTGACAGTCTCCAAATGAGGATGGCAGAAGGGTCAGGGTCCCAGTCCCTTGAAGTCAGAAGACCTTTAATTGCCAAAGCATCAGCTGAACCAGGGCTGTGAAAATCAGTCTTGAATATAAAATCCACAGCAAGTTTTCAGGGAGATTTTTTTGCATGAAAGAACTCATCAGTTTAATATGAAGGATACTTCTACAGACTGCAGCACTTTTATTGCTAAACCAGTATGTCAGAAAAAAGAGGGGTCATCAAATGATTATTGAAAAGTTCATTTAAGAACCAAAAGGTAAGTAATTTTTAGAACTGTTACACACTTTAATACTAAAGACTATTGCTACTTATTTTACTATAGTGTTTAAACAATACAGTCAGTAAAATAAAGCGAAGTCTGTTGAAATGACACCAACTAAGTTGCACATTACTCCTAATCAAGTTATTTATTCAATTCACCTGGCAGCTTACTGGTACAAACATCTCCACTAATTACCAGTACACACAGACAATGCTATCAAGATAATTTTTTTATTTCCAAGAAGCAGGCAATTAGTAATTCCATATGCAAAAGCATCCCTGTCTTACTTTACCTTACCTTCCTGGAGGGAAAAATAAATAAAGAAAAGTATAGATGTCACATAAAACAATGAACTGGAGTGATCTGAGAAATTATTTCTGTTCTGCTGAAGCAAAACCAAAAAGTTTCTAGATAACCCTGGGACAGTTATTGTCATATGCTTTCCCTACAAATGTATGTATACTTACTTTCAGTTCATTTGTAAGCTGCTGTATTTTTCGTTTCATTTCATCATATTCACCATACATTTTCTTTCTTACTTTTTCCAGAGTTGCTCTCACCTGGTGTCAGAAGAATCAAAATGCCTTTATCAGACTTACTAATTATACTATTTATACTAGGACATGATTTGTTTTTCCCTGTGTCTGTAATTGTTACTTTCAGTAATTTCCATTATAAATCTACCTTTCCATCAACAGCAATTTACTCTTAAGAACAAGACAAAAAGTTAAGCCTCAAGACTTGCCTACATATGGGTGATACAAATAAACATCTCTGAGTAATGCTAAACTTCTCTGTACGCACTTAAACACTTGTAAATTAATAGTTTAAATAATGAATTTCAATTAAATTATCCATAGCTCATTTTAACCTGATTACTAAAGGTATTAGAATTAATTTGAGCATATAATGTTTTCTTTCTGAAAAAAAGCATTCACACATGGATTTAATACACCTTCATACTTTTTAACATGGTTAATTAGTTTTCCCTGCATACCCTTTGAAGATGAACCCTTTAATTTCAGACTTTCACGTTCGTACCTAGCTAAACAATATATAAGCATAAATTTACCAATGTAATTTAAAATTTGAAGAACAGAGTACGCAATCAGGTTTTATTTAAGAGCTATGGATATAAATTACACCTTGCCTTTCTAAAAGAAAAGGGAAAATAAAGCATGCTGGAAGCTACCTTGGCTTTACATGCCTTTGCAATCGTGCACAGAACCAATCTTCTCAAGAGCACACATCGTAAACACTAGTTATATGTTTGCCTACAGTCTACCTTCCAGCTACATAATTCAAATTCCTTTTTTATTTTTTTTCCTCACCTCTATCAAACACAGACTGAGTGCAGATAATCTAGGGCAGTGAGCTTACGTCATCTCTACTTAGGCTTGGGGAAGAAGCAAGGGGAAAACGTTAATAGGGCCTTATACAAGAGGGGATGTTTCACACAGAATCACAGATTGGAAGGGACCTCTGCGATCATCTACTCCAACCTTTCTAGAAAGAGCACAGGCTAGACAAGATGGCCCACCACCCTCTCCAGACGACTCTTGAAGGTGTCCAACGTGGCCAAGTCAACCACTTCCCTGGGGAGATTATTCCAATGGTTGACTGTCCTCACTGTGAAAAATTTTCCTCTGGTGTCCAATCGGAATCTCCCCAAGAGCAACTTGTGTCCCATTCCTCCTTGTCCTCTCCATGGGACTCCGTGTAAAAAGGGAGTCTATCTTATTGGTACATGGTAATGAGATCCCCTCTAAGCCTCCTTTTCTCAAGGCTGAACAAAGCTAGTTCTCCCAGCCTATCCTCACATGGCAGGCTTCACAGGCCTTTGATCATCTTGGTGGCCCTTCTCTGGACCTCTTCCAGCCTGTCCACATCCTTTTTGTATAGCGGGGACCAGAACTGTACACAGTACTCCAGGTGTGGCCTGACAAGCGCTGAGTAGAGTGGGATAGTGACTTCTTTATCTCTGCTGGCGATGCCCTTTTTGATGCAACCCAGCATCCTGTTGGCCTTCTTGGCCGCAGCAGCACACTCTTTGCTCATGTTGAGCTTCCTGTCCACCAGGACCCCCAGGTCCCTTTCCACAGAGCTGCTCTCCAGCCAGGTGGATCCCAGTCTGTACTGCACTCCCAGATTGTGTCTTCCCAGGTGCATGATCTTACACTTTTCCTTGTTGAACTTCATAAGGTTCTTGCTGGCCCACTCTTCCTTTCTAGCAGCTCTGCAGTATACCCACTCTATCCCAGAAAGAGGAGCATTGGCCACTAAATCTATGTGAGGAATAGGCACAAACTACGTGCTCCCTTTAGGATGAGAAACACAGAAGGAAGCCAAATCCTGCACTTCACCTCAGGAGGGCACCCCTCGCCCTGACCTAACCCACCCATATGCGCATGCACACACACCTCCCCTCTTGCAAGGTCCAAATTTGACTCAGATACAGAGGGAACTGTCTGCAGTTCTGATGTGGCCCATCATTTTTGGTCTGTTTAAGTCAGCAGATATGTGGCACAACCTGAGGACTTTTGTTTAAGACTACTTTTAAAGACAAAACTTATCTGGCAGACCAAAGTTCATCAATTAGCACAGCTGAACACAGCTTCCAGAGGATTAGAGACCAAGGGCCAGTATGTCTCTTCCCATGTCTTTCCCACTTTTTCCCGGAAGTATCAGTACCCTGAACACACATGCAAGACGTGGTGTTCACATGGTCCAACATGTCCCTCCATGCCAAAAGCTGGCTGTAAACAAAAAGGGCAGGGTGATGGTCCGGGGCCAAGCAATCTGCACCAGGTACCAGAAACAGTGCAGCCCGGGGAGCTGCACCTGCTGTGTACCAATCCACCCATCCCTGGATGCCACCCCAGCATGGCAGATAGGCAGGAAACCAGCACCCAGGCAGGAAAATGGCAGCCAAGGCAGCTTGTGTACCTCACCTGCACTGCAGTAGTGACATGCGCTAACTGTGAGTGCAAGAACTTGAGAGTAGTGAATGCTGGGAGCTAAGGAACTGAGTAATAAAGGAAAGAAGCAAGTGCTGATAGCTAGAGACCAAGCACTCATAGTCTCTTACACTGCTGGCTTGACTCAGGGTTTCTCCCTTTTATATCAATTCAGTTTGCACTTAAATTGCCAGAGCCTGAGCACCAAGGATTGACAGGCAGAGATGCTGAGTTTCAAGCACAGAAAACAGCAGTATCAGAAATGCATTTTTTTTTTTTCTTTCAGGAGAGCTTCTGCCAGTTATGATAAACTAGTATGCATGAAGTAGTACAAAGTCATCCTTATTAGGCTGAGTATTTTAAGGCTGCCCCAAAATATACCCAAGTGATTTTACTGTCACCTAATTTAGGAGTCTTTTCAAAACTGTGTGGGGTTGGGGATGGGGGAAGCAGAGGAAGAGAGGAGGGAGGTTATCCTTTCAGGTATGTGCTTACATAGGTTCTTCTGTACCACACCTGAAATTATGAAGGCTTCAGGACAGGAACTCCAAGATCTGTTTGGCAGTTTGCTTGCCCAGCTGTAGCCCAGTCAGCCAGCATTAACAAGTATCACTTGGCACAGAGGCCTTGAGTCTGGACTGCACAGTTCCCAGGTATATAGCATGCTTTTTTCCCAACTTGAATATTAACCAGGCAAGCCTTTCATTTCAGAGTAAGTTCCCAATTCAAATTCAGGTGTTGGGCTACACATCAGTCATCCCATATACACTCACAGCTCTACATGAATATATGGAAAGTATATGTGACAAATTTTGAAGCTGAAAGCATAACTCACTTCTTTAATGTAATTCATCTCCTCTTTCAGCTGATCAGCTGACCAACCATAAACCACCATTTCTCTCTTATGGTTGTTGTCAGTTCGGTGCACGACACCATACACCATCCCATGAGAGAGCTTTCCTGGAGACAGGCCATTTGGTACATGGTAGAGCTCCTTAAAAGTAAAAAAAAAAATAAAATTTTAAAATTATTTTAAAATCAGTACTAGAATAAAAACCCAACAAAACAAAAATACAGTAACATAAGGCCAGGAGAGACAGCCGACAGCCAACTAGAGTGAACGTTCAGCAGTACCTAAGAACACTAGTTCCCAATGTTTGGGGGACAAACTGTAAACATTCATGTTTTTGGGAAGATCAACGACCAGTTTGTAATTGATAGAGACGTCTAATTTCCACTGGCTTTAATGGAAGTGATGCAGCTAGGGACAACACATTGCATTTGTACAAGGAGAGGTAGAGGCTTGTGAGAGAAAGAGTTATCCCAGCTTATTTTCATTCACCAACATGTGCTACTTTTCTGCATTCTTCCAGAGCATTGTCAGCTCTCACAGTTCCCTTTAGACTCGCAGCCACAGAATTGCCCCTCACTCCCCAAACTCCCTGCTGGGGAAATATAAAAATTCACAAGTTTAATAAAAAATTTTAGAAAGTTCTCAGAAGAAACTGAAATGAAAACATTTTAGGCAAGATTCCTTACATAGAGCTCAGGAAAAAAATAATCTGTTTATCTCGGAGATAAAGTAGAATTTCAGTTCACATTTAAAGCTAACTAAGGACCTTCAAGGCAGTCAACTATTCACTTCAGGGCTGCATTTCTCTTACAGAAGCTGTAGAACTGACATTGTAAAAGCCAAAGCAAAGCTATGAAACAGCATTCATGTCGGTATTCCAGTATTATTAACTATTGTAGAAGCACAAAACTTTGAAATCAGGTCTTGATAGATAAATAGAAAGGCTGTTTTTAAGTGTCTACATTTGTTATTTTAATTATCTACATAAATTTGTAAAACATACTTGTAATAATTGTATATCTTACTTCAAGGCACTCTTTGAAACAGACTTCTCTTATTCATCTTATCAGTACACTTAGTAAGAAAAATATTAATGCAAACAGTAGGAATCATTTCCCTCAGCATGTAAATAAGTACCTGCAAGGACAGATGTAACCACCTGACCTGGCTACTCACCCTTCTAATCAACCCAGAGAAAGATCCTTCTGTAGCAATCAAATGAAATGAGTGTCTCCAGAAGTATTGATTTCTTTTTGTGATCACAAAGAATATAAACAACTAGCTTAGATAAAGACATCCACATTACAGCTTTCTAAAAAGAAGGGAAAAAATATTCTTACCCAACTGAATATTTGCAAACTAGGACAGATTCTGCGTTAGAAAGACACACTCTTGGAAACACAGCTGTAACTGATTAGCTTTGCATGTTTTTGAAAGGCCAGTACTGGGAACAAATCAGTTATAAGTAATTTTACTGAATTTTCTTTCTTATGCTAGGTATACCAGGATATGGGAAAATTTGAGAATATTTACTACACAGACCTCAGAATATGTTTGGTTTGGTTTTGTTGTTCAGTAATGACGTCGTATGAAAACCAACAAAGTTTGAGATTCTTTACTAAATTAAGAGTCTAAGCAGTGCCTAAATACTCTCTTTGATACCAAGCAGAGGCTGGAAGACATGAAGCTCAGCATCTTATATTATATCCATCCGCAGCTGCATCCTAGAGAGGCTCCAGTTCTTACTATGACAGACGGTGCTGATATCATCTGCAGTCTAAAGAGGTAGCACTTTCAGTTTTTAGCAGCCAAACTAACACAACTGTGGTGGCAATGGAAGAATAAATACTTCTTTGGGTTAGGGAAAAACAAACAGGAAAATCTACTTGCATTAAGAAGAATCGGTAAAGACAGACATTTGTTTTATATTGTGTCCTTCCCGCAGGGTACTGACAGATTTTCTCAACATTGTAAATCCTACGCATTTTCCTTTACCATATCATTAATAGCTTAACCGTTTTGCTGAAACCCTGGGGGTGGGGGGGTGCAGGGCTGGGAGGAGAACAATGCCTGAGCAGACACCTGATAAAGAATGTTTCAGGCAAGGAACAATAAAGCTATAAGCAATCATTTAGAAAGAAACCTTAAAGCCACTTAATGGAAAAACATCAGACAACCAGCCCTACCTATACATGATATAATTTTGCACTTTGAAAACATTATATGCAAAGCTTCATATCCTGATAATCAGGAGTTTCATAATTATGTGTTATTGGGGTTTTTTGTTTTGCTGTTTGGATGCATACAAACATAAACGCCACACCTGATTTTTTTGAGTAGGGAAAATACAGAAACTATATGGGGACACACTCAAAACTTTGTGTTTGTTTGCTTCCAGGGTTGTACAGTTTCTTTGATAGTTTCATCACAGCCCCTCCCCTGCATCTGGATAAAGGGATTACACACAAGTTTCCATCTTCCTGATAACCAAATGAATAATCACTTTGATTGTTTAGAGGTTGCTAAGGCACCAGACACTGAATTCATAAATCCATACCCTCTACCCATGATAATTCATTTTTTATGAGGTGAACAGCTGAATACCAGCAACTACCAAGATCCTTTGTGCCTCTGAAACATTAGCAGAATTGTTTAAAGTGCTATTTGCAGATTTCTCTATGAAAATTATGACCAAGTTCCTTATTTTTGGAATATTATAAATACATTCCTAAGCAATGCTTTGAAGGACTTTTTCTTCTCTAAGAAAGACCTACAAATTCAGACCAATGGGTTTGCAGCTAGAGAGTCACCCATGGCATTTACATATTTCACAAACGAACAGACTTAAATTTACATCATAATGGGCAGTACATGCAGGATTAAGTAGGCGCAAAGCCAGACTGGTTACATGTCTCTTGCAACTATGCTAAACTTGCCTGTTGTCTATATTTGCACAAGCCTCCCAAGATGCTTTTATTACTTATCTTTCAGAAGATTAAAAGAATCTCCATTATCTGTTGAGTGTTCCAGTTCTAACTATGTACTACTTAAAATGCAGATACTGCTTTCACCCCCTCCTTATTCCTCCTTCATAACACAATCACCAGGCAAGCACCTGTTAAAAATTTCAGTACAGTTCTTACTTGAATTAAAACTGTGTGAACCAACAGCTATACAAATCACTGCTCTCATATTTCTTTAGCCTTTTTCCTTTCTGTTCTGTGCCAGCTATGCTTACCTTCTAGTCCCCATTTTCTCTGGTTGGTAACTCTTAATTTCTACTCAGTGACCACTTGTTTCATGATTCAGTGTATGCCCTGACAAAAAAGGGCGAACCTGATGCAGTCTCCTCTTAGAGGAAGGGTTACAATCAGAAAACTTTGCTCAATGCGGGGCTGAGAGGTGGATGGGTTGCTTTGCTTGTTGACTATTTTTTAATACACCTTTGCCTCTAAAGGAGGCCTTGCTGAATGACTCAAACTGCTCCATAGAACTGCATCACTAAGTATGCATCAAGTATACCTTCTGCCAGTTTGCCTTCTCTCTTAAGCTACTCCCACCCAGCTTTGTTTGTTTTTCTCCCTGCCCGAAAATTGGAAGCAGGTATCTTGTTTTGATGAAAAAGGACATATAATGCAATGATTAGCACAATTTGGGCGTTAGTACTCATATGGCGTTAAAATTTTGCTAAATCATGATCTTCTGTTCAGCTACACTATGTAAAAACTCTTCTTTTAAACCAGAACTGTATCAGTTAAGCAAAGTTTTATCTTTCACTCAACTGCCATATTCCAGAGGTTTCTGAAATACCCAGTTATCTTTTGCTTGTTCACTAGTTATACAAGGAACAAGACCATTCACATTGTTACTTAGGTTACATATTTCCTGTTCAGTAAAATGACAATATTATAACATTGAGCTCACCAAGGAAAGTTACTGTGCTCTAACAAAAGGTAACTATGTTTTAATGTATTATCACATTCTTCTACAGCCCATGAAACTCATGTTATATTTAGGGATGTTTCATATATAAATAGTATTAAAATAGGGAAAATATGCCAAGACATAGACATGAGTGCTCTTAAATTCATGACACTAAGTAAGAAGCATCATTTAACACATTCCAACTTTTAAGCTCCTTGAAATATAGAATTTAGGTTCCTATCTCAAAAAAATAGAAGTGAGAGGCATTATACAAAGTTATATCTAATCAATGAAATCCATACACATAACACCAGTATTTATACTGGTGTAAGAAAATACAACACAACAAATACAGCAGTAACCACAGAAGTCAGTAGAATTCTTTTTGTGGTTTTCACGTAGTGCTGTTTTTAATGAAGGTGTTGCTTAATTAGTACACACCAAAAAAACCAAGCAATCAGTGCTGAAGAGGCTAAGAAACAATGACATCAGCCACCTGTAGCAGGTGAACCACATTTGTTATGGCACAACTTCTGTTGTGCTGATGGGAGTGGGATGGCAGCAGCAGATCAGCAGAGAAAATAGGCACTGTCCTAGATTCAACGTTCACAACAGCCCCATGTTCACTGCATTCATATTCTTTGATCCAGGCCTGACACAAGTTTCTGCTTGATTCTCTCTGTCACATACAGGAGCAAATTCCCCTTATGGCTTCTTTACAGCCTACTTTTTTGCTGGGAAAAAAACGTGTTTGCTATGCTTCTGTGTTCCTGCTTAGGAAGCAAAAAGAGCTTCACCTCTTGGTTGGATGCTTTAAAAACATAAGAAAATTGAAGAGTTTGAGGATATATACAGCCGAAGTACCAAACAGAGTTTAAGACTAAATAATGCTCAAAGTCTGTTCAAAGACACAAAGCCAGGAAAGTGACACAAATTTCTAGGGTGTTATCTCATTTTCATTCTCTTGGCCATGTGTCCAAATGAAAAAGAAAAATCTGTCTATACATATCTCCATATTCTACCCTCAAATGCCTAGGTGCAACTTCCAATGACACTTCCAAATTTAGCCATGACAGTGAAGAAAGGGACTGATGGATAAAAATAAGCCCATTCCCAAACAGGGACAATACAATTGTCTGGTAGCCCTTTATTATACAAGACAAGGCAGGCTCCAGGACATGCAGATTTTGCGTATAATCTGACAAACACAATATTCCTTTGTACTTCACGGTGAAGTAAACAGCCTCACACTACTGTCGTCCACAGTCTATCATTGACAGAAGAAACGGAACAAAATCAGGATAGTTTCAGATTCTCTGTACCTAAAGTGCTAACAATTCAGAGATATTTAGCAGTAGGCTTTTAGCCTGTAAAAAGCAAACAAACAAACCGGCTAGCCTCTACTTGTGTCTTCAGTTCTCTTATGCTTCTTTCAAGGTATCATAGCCTAAATATGAATATAAAAATCCAACCTGACAAACTAGAGCATAAGCTCACTCCCCTCCTTCAGGTTTTGAGATCAATTTCTAACTATGCACCATCTGCCAGACTTTCACAAAAGACAGGGAGAGGCCATCCTAATGTGGTAAAGCCTGCAGCAATTTTGTTGCAATAAAACTGCCCAGCTCCATCACTTTGCTTTAATCTCTTACACTAGTTCATTTTTATTTCATGGATGTATAGCAATAAAAAAGTCAATCTAGAAACTTAATGCACTGATACAGATTTAATGAAATACAGCATACATTTTCTGCTAAACTTGGACTACAATGAAAAAGGCTAACCTAACAGCTACTGACATAACCAATAAAAGAATCAGTTCTGACCTGATATCAAGCTCCAAAACAAGTTATTGTCATGATCAGCACTAGCAAGAGCTCCTGTGCAGTTCACTAGCTGATTTTGCAGCTGAAACACCTCTTAAAGGTATTAAGCCCCAGAAAGATACAGAAAAAGTAACAAATAATCAGTAAGCCATCACAATGTCACATTAGGGCAGCTCAAAATCACCTCCTGCTAATGAAAGATTTGAAAGAGGAGATTACAACCAAATGTTACGCCATGGTATATTTATAGTTTTCTGGCATTCCCTTTGACACAGCAAGGTCTCTGCTCTCCTCCCTTACCAGCAGCAGGCAGAGGTAGGGAAGAGTCTCTCTCCAGCACTTGCCCTACCCAAACAGGAGAGCACCTGGCAGCCAGGTTCAGACTGCCTGATCTGCCTGAGTGCTCCAGCAAAAACTGTACAATCCCAAAGACTAACCCTGCAGTTCATTTCCATAAGTCACACTAATATATTTTAAATACTAAAAACATTCTGCATGTTCCTGTTTTCTTAATACTCTGCATCTAAAGACAGCACAGAACTCTAAATTCCAACAGATGACCTGATGTTAAATTTTACTCTGGGTGAAGCTGTATTTTTTGACCTTAAATTGTGAAGTATATGGCAAAAACTCACCAGTTCCCTAATTTCTATTTTCCGTATTTCCAAGAACCGGGCACGATTCTCATAGGACTGTGTGAGGACTATCTAACATTTGTAAAATCTGTTATTCTCGAAGTGCTTTGAAGAGTTTCATTAACATTGAGTCAGTTGAACGTGGGTGGATCAGCAGAGATACCTGATCACTGCTTTTAGGAGATGCTTTTTACTTTTTAATTAAAAAAGCATGACTAGTCAAGAGTCCTGTGTGCACTAACTCAAATATATAAAGCAATACATTACACAGTAAAAATCTACAGGTAATACATTACTATCTTGTTTTAGAGACATAAGGAAAAAACAGTTCATGAGTGATTTTTTTTGTAGCTGCTTCTATAAACTATGACTGTACAATCTGTAGGGATATTTTATTAATTACACAAAGACTGTGTGGATGGCACAATCACACTGTTTTTTAATTTCTATGAAATTGACTAATTAGATCCCATCTAGCTCTGAAGGCTGTATATATGCTTTCCAAAAGTCTCTAAATTGTGTAAAAGGACTGAACTTTAGAAACCTACTCAGAACGTACAATAATTAAATTACACAGCATTTTTTTGGTCTCAGCTAAAAAGGATCCATCTCCTAAAAATCACCGTGCAATATAATGGAATGTAAGATGAGCCAAATAACATATTTATTACCTTTCGTATCCTCTCCTTAACATTCTTTGATATAAAATGCACTTGCCTTTACTTGTATTATGGAGGAAATAGAGCTCTCATTAAATACAAGGTTCCACGGAGAAAAGAATTGGTCACATAAGAAAGTCACTACAAATTGTTCAAGCCCTAATCATTTACACTTTCTTATTTTGATACTACTCAGCACAGTGAAGTAAGTCAGGAGTCAATATCTACCCTCTTCAAAAACTAACTTCTATTACTCTTAGGGCAAGGGCCCATACGCTTAGGCCAGTCTGAGGGTTTCTGGAATCAGATACAAACTGACAGAGTAAGTTGTGGGGGAAGCCACTGCAAGTGCTACAGCTAAATGCCTCTGTATAAAATGAATTATTACTATTTAATGGTGGCCCAAATTTAGTTTGCATTAAGGCCTCTTTAATCCATTCTTTAAGTTACATTTATAGATCCTCAAGGACCTATTACTCTGCCAGAGCAGCGTACGAAAAGCTGAGTGTATACAAGATTCCAGCACCAGAAACATCTGATAGGGAATCTTTATTTTGACCATTTTTCTTTCATTTATTTTTATTGCTTTAGAATGTTTGTCTTTGAGTCAATTTACAGTTACTTTTGCTTCTGAGCACCACTAAGAAATTATTTCAAATAAATCCTATTGTTTTGCTTCCTATTGTCATATTACTATTCAGATATTAGGTCTGGTAAACTTCACCAATTTCTTGTTTAATTTTGGTTTATCAAAGTGTGGTGAAGTTGTGGAGCCTGACCAGTTTCCCTTTTTAGTCTTCATTCTTAAGACAAATTAAACATCATCTATTGCTCTGCAACAGCTCAGAGAATAAGTTATCCACCAAAGCAGCTGTAACATTTTTTTTTGTGTGCATGCTACTTGCTTTACTGAAAAAAGCCCTTCTGAACATTACGTTCAAATCACTTCCACTTCAGAATAATCTTGAATCATTTATTTTTTATTTCTTATTAGTACACCACCTGTTGCCAAAATTAGCCAACACAGCAAAACATCTAAGTCCCAGGCAAGCCAGCTCCCATATACATTAAGGCTCAAATTTTGTCCACTCTTAAGCCTACATGAAATATAAAATCCCCTTTAGGTGAGGATCAAGATCTTGTTTAATGCAAGACCCTGCTCTTGACAGCAGTTTCATACTCTTTAATATATGAATATTAAATAATCACATCTTAAAGGTACCTCAGTCAAAAATCACCTAGAGTCTCTGTGCTGTTGCTCTATTACTGTCCTATTTTACATCCAGTTTTGCTATCCCCAGATTCAAGGTTCAGGCTTAAAGCTCACAGCTGACTTGCTCAGCTTCTACATGTTCTTCACTCTTCCAAGACGACTGGGCTTTGGACTCCCAAAACAACTAGTATTAGCTCTTCTGGATGGCAATATTTAGTCCTTGTTTATACAGAATGTAACTTTGATTCTCAAAACTTACATTTTTCTTTCTTTCATGTTCCTTTGCTCCCTGTTCAGGATGTGAGCCTTCATCAGGTGGTACTGTTAAGCGTAACCTACAGACATTCATCTGAAAGAAAACAAAGTTTTGCTTTTAGACTTAAGTGTTACAAAAATTATTTTAATAACCTGCTTTACAGAATGAACTGTACTAACATTCAAGTTTTAATTTATTATTTCCTACCTTCTGCCACATAGCTGACAAAAGATTACTTTTTAAAGGTTGGAGGGGTTTATTAGCTGGCAAGAAATAATTCAAGGTCATCCCCATAACTACACACCACAAATAGCAAAAATCCATTTCAATCAACATGTTTCTACATAACCATAAATGACATTGAGAGCTGAGATAACAGAACAACGAACATAATTTTCTGGTTTCACAGTTTTGATTGCAGATTTGGCATATTTTTAATCTTCAAAAGGGATTATTTAGAAACACAAAGTGTATTCTGGGGTGAATGGCTCTTTTCTGTTCAGTATATATCTAAGTATTTGATCCAAGGATACCACTGAATGTGAATAGGAATATTATTGAAATCCGATACATACAACTTGTTTGTAAAAACTAAGCTTCAAAATGCTTCAGAGAAAATTTAAGAGGTATTCTTTCCTATCTGATTTCAGAAAAGCCATTCTCTTGCTGAGGAAACAGGCCAATAGGGTTGATACCTATCTATCCCCAATTGCAGTTTGCCTTGCTTTTGGCTGAGATATCTTTGGTGTAATGATATTTTTAAAGCATTATATTTCATACAAGAAACTTGGTTAAAACTTGCAGTTTTAGTCCTATTCATGGTTGTTTTCCATAAAAATGTCTCATAAGTCCTAAACAGAGCATAACAAATGATGAAATGAGAAATTTGTCTGTCCAAATTCAAAGCTGCAAACTACTTTGCCATGAAATCCCAGCTGTCTGTTAACAACAAACAGGGCTCTTACAAAATGTCTAAAATATCCCTTTCATGATTACTGTGGGCCATCACCACTGACTGTTCTTCTATAGCCCGCCATCTCATCTGATCTAGACCTGCCTGGTTTCTCCCAACTACTTACCTTCAGTCATGCTGAATGCATACCTTCTCTATGAAATACAACTTTCCATTGCACTTGCCCAAGCTCGCAGCTCATGGCTTGGTCGTTACAGCACTTTCTTTTGCCTTGAAAATGGCAATGATATTCTGCTCACAGGCATTCAGAGCACAGCAGCAAAGTCCTTTTCATAGATGCCAGATTTTACAATTTTATAATTCACTGCTTCCAACTGTCTCTCAAATCAGTTAAGCTAATTTGACTTAACTTTCAAGGCTCTTTACAACACAACCTCCTCAGAGCACAACTACGCAGCATCACAACAAGCACTCCCATTTTCCCTGTTTCCAAACAATGGATTTTTTTTCAACTTTTCAAACAAGCTTTAACTTTTTCTTCTTCCCAAGCAAAAGCAATCAGAAGAACTATCTGCAAATATCTGCAGCAACTTCACTGTTTTTCTTCTAGCCTTTCTTTCAACCTGTTGAGAGGACACATCAACAGTGTTTAGAGTACTGGTAGGCTGTTAACTGTATTTAAAAAATGCAACTTTGTATCTTCCTCTCTCAGTTTGGTCTTCTAGCTCTGCAAGGCCTTCTACCAATAAGGAATAGTGTCCTGAGATACAGATAAAGTTCCTATAAAATATGTGAGCTGTGTCTGCATTATAAAGAAGAAGAAGAAGAAAATAAAAAGGCTGTTGTGTTTTAGCCCCAGTCAACAACTAAATACCACACAGACCTATAATAAGATCAAGGTGAAATATAACCTACTCTTCAGAAACATCTGTGGAGGCTACTTTTGGTGCAGTGGGCTCCTCACCACTACTTCATCATTCAGCTGTTTGCTAGCAAATCTAGAACCCCAGAAAAAGTGACACAGAACCCCCAAAAGTTAGTATAAAAGCAAGTTATGGATTTGTATTTGCTAAAGAATTCTGAAAGAATGAACTGCATTTAAAAATTATGAATCCTTGCACATTGGTTTTTGACATGATTGACTGCTATGCTTGTTCTGAGAACATCAGACTCTCCCCATATACTGCAGAAGCAGGAGATGCTTCCTGCTTACAAGTTATTTATCAAGATATATCAGTAATAAACTCCTCAATTTTGGTGCTTTTGATTCTTACAGTAATTAATACCACCTTTTCTTACCTATTTAATTTCCACTTCCCCCTGCTCTTTCTTCCCATTAGCTTAGCAAGGCTTTTTCCTCTTAAAACATGCCTGTTTACAACACGAAGGGAAAGTCTGGTATTCCTCCATGTAGACAAACAAAGACAGACCGGACCCATAAATAGGAAATAGAAGTGAATTTGTGCTGTGCAGGAAGTGATAGATGAGGCCAACTTCTTCTTACAGTGATTTCAAATGAAGGAAAACTGGACTAACAGGAATGAAAGGATTGCTAGGAGACAACATGAAAAATACCTCAAATAAATAGAAACAGATAGTGACTGGCAACCCAAAGTTGTGCATGATTCTCTGAAGCTGGCAAATGGCTTCCCTGTTAGTCAGTATGGGACTAATTATAGCCAACATACTTACAGATTCACAGTGCAGTGATTGTAAATGAGTAATTATACCTGTATACCAGTTAGTGAATCATGACTGCCTGTCATGTTACAGCAACTGATGTGTTACAGAATTACTGTGAAGGAAATCACAGAAGCCCAGTACAGATGGCAGTGAAATCATAACAACTAGGTTGGAAATACAAATTAATAACAATAATTTGTTGGGACTAAAAATACTGTACGATCAAAGGGTTGTTATAATTTAAACCATTTTTCTTGCCCTTTTCTTTTCACATTGCCTTCTCTATTAGTCCCCAAATCACTTCCCCCCACCTCCCCCCTACTTCCTCATTTCCATGCTAGCTTCTTGCTTTTAAAACATCTCAAATCAGTATCATATTTTTGGCAGTATTTCTGATACAAAATAATTTTGAATAAGTTTGAATAAGACTGAATGCTTTACTTTGCAGCCTGTTGCATGCAAATGCCAGAGGGTGGCATTGGCAATCATCTAAGGATTCCAGCCTTGAAGCCATGCCCAGAGAGGCTTGTATTGCAGCAGCAACGTACCACCCAATTCCTCGCTAGGACAAACTTACGCAGGCTTTACTCTTGCTATTGTTTACAACAATAGGACTTCCTCAGCATCCCTGGGGAAACAGCAGCAAATGTATAAAGTAGGCATTCATGCCTGCTCCTTCTGGGCCACAGATGATGCACCCTACCTAAGGACAGAACTACAGGCCAACCTGTTAAAATTCAAGAACACTATAGAAATTGGAAGGGAAAACCAACAGGCACCGCTTTTTCCTCTAACCTCCAGAAGCAATTATGAATACTGCAGCTATACTGTTCTTGCTATGCAGGGATTCCTCAAGAAACAACACACTCTACCATTTGTTGGCACATTTACTTGACCCAATGAACGAGCCTGCTCATGTGGAAATTGCAGCAAGCCCTCCTCCAATGGCAAAACACTGTTGCAGTGATGCCTCAAAATGGAAGTGAAATCCTAACAGGAAGAGCCTCGACTCAGTGCCAAATACTGGCAGAATAATGTGCAACTGAGGATGAAGGAGTAACTTCCAGAAACAAATTGGGTTATGCAGAGAGAAAGCAAGGAGGAGAACTCCCCTAGCAGGGAAAAGTTGTGATTCAGTTTCCTTCAGCTGCTGACTGACAGTAAGAACAAGTTAGGAAAACCAAGGACAGACATGACTTCCACCCTACCTTTATGTAGGTGACACTACAATGTCACCAGATTGTTATCAGCATAACTTTTTAAAACAAATAGTAGGTAGAAGAAGCAGCAGGTATCAGGTTTTCTAGACTATCAATTTTAGTTTGATTTGCAGCATCTGTAGCTTTAGCAAGCTAACAATATAAGTAATCTTAATTGTGACAATATTTTCTGTACGCCCCTGGCTTTTTGGCACCAACATCCCAGGAGCAGTATTTCCAAAGTTTATCTGACGTAACTTGTGAAACAAATATGCAGACTGGAAAACAAAGACTGACAGGTTCAGCATGGCATAACACTGGACAGTGAAATTTTGCCAGGTGCAATGGAAATTAACAGGTGAAGACATGCTCTTTCACCAAAATTCTAAGAGCCTATTGGTACATCATAGATGAGAGCTACTGCAAAATGGCATTTTAAAAAAATGCCCATCTAGGTTAGTTGAAAATGTTAAGGATTCATGGCCCAGATCCATAATCTACATTCATGTTTACCATCCTACTCAAATCACTAGGGTGCAACTTAAAACAAATACAGATGACAGATTCAGTTTGAGTAATGTTCTTCAGCCTCTTCTTACCTCCTTCAAAAAAACCAAAGCACTCAAAGGCAGTGATCATAGTTAACTATGTACTGAAATAATTACAGAGCTAGCATTAAAATAATGAATGCCTTTATAGAATAACCGAAGTTACTAGGACAGCAACAGAAAAATACAGGCTCTTCTACTAACAACCAGTCCCATTCTAAGATTTTTACAGTACCTCCACAGGGAAGATGTGGTTCAGCATTGATCTAGCTTCAAATCAACTTTAGAGTTAACATCACCAGAATTTAATATTGTTGATCTTTCTAATGTCTGATAATAAAATGGTTTGGGGATAACATGTTTGTTGAATAACTATCTGCTGACCTACCATCTCAATGGCCAAAAATGGCTCCCTTCGCCTAAGACCCAATGTTAGTTTTAGACTTTTGAAGCTGAAAGCAGAAAAGGAGAGAGTGTTTAATTTCAGTCAACCCTAAAAAGCAAAGAAGTCCACCCTTTCTTCGGTCATTTATCTATTGATTAGCCCGCTCCATTTATAAAATCTCTGTGATGAGATTCCCCACACAATTAAAGGGCATTTTTCCTGTGACCACAGCCACACAGGAATATGACACACTAATTTATTCAGCAGTTAGCCTGTCTTCCTCCCCTCTATTGACAACTGATGGTAAGTTAAGTCACATTTCCCTGAAAAAAGGAACAGCAGCTTCCCAGTGGGTTTTATTTGCAAATTAGGTTTTTACCAGTTGCCTTAAGAGAGAGTATCAAATACAGTTCGTTTTATATAGTCCCCGGCAAATATATAATGGGGATGAAAATAAGAAAATTACCACTTAAACAAAAATTTTCTTAGCTTTAATTTCTTTAAGAAATACCCGAACAGGAAAACTCAGTGGGAACATGGAAGACATTGAATTCATAGTTACGTACCCTACAAGTCATCTTAAGTTTTTTGGAAGAGCCTGACCCTCATATTATCATGTAATACATGATAACATGACATTCTTCATTGTTTGAGTTATGAACTCATATTTTTGGAGTGTCAAAACAATCACTAAGTCAAGAAGCATCATGATCACACGATTGTCTTTCTTTGTAAGGACAAATTCATCACTTGTTTTAATTTATTTCTTCACGTGTGGAATGTGCACTCACAATGGTAGCAGTGTGGTTACAGCAGCAAAAAAGGGCTATTTAAAGCAGGGTGGCTGTAGAGACATTCCTGTCGTATCTGCCAGAGTTTTAACAACTTTTTAGGAGCACTTCCCAACAGATTAATATATCATTATTACTTATCCCATTTATGAAAATTACAAAAAAAAGTACATCAGTGAATCCCATTTCTGTATTTGAGGAACTGATTATAATAAATTACTATTGCCATCTGACTCATTACGGTGAGCTTCCTCACGATTGATAGTGCCTGGATAGGCAAGTTCTCAGTTGTAAATATCAAGGCGCATCCAACACAAGCACCACTTTCTCGCAGGTTTCCAAAAGAACAGCCAGGGACTAGCACTAACAAAAGCCTTGCAGGACACCCCAAAAGCTCTTCATTTCCCAGCACCTACTACGACCGCGCAAAAAATACGTTCTAGCACACCGCTTCACCCGAAACACCGAAAGTAAACAAAAAAACAAGAGAAAAGCGCTCTACGGGTAAACTGTAAGGGGGCATGCGGGTGTGTGTCAAACCGCCGCTTCGCCCCTCGCCCCGGCCCTCCCCCCGTCGCCCTCCCTCGCTGCCCCGCGCACCTTCCGCCGGGCGCGGCCGCCGTCCCCCGGCGGCCTCCGGGGGGTGGTGGCGGTGACCGTGAGCCCCGAGCTGTAGCGCAGCATCCCCGCGGGCCGCCGCTCACTGCGGCTCCCTTTGGCCGGCGGCCCCGCTCCGCTCCGCCCCCGCGCACACGGCCGCGGGCGGCCGCAGGGGCCGGGCTGCCCCGGCGGGGGCGGGACGGGACGGGACAGCGGGGCTCCCGAAGGACGCTTGCGAGGCACCGCTTCCCCCCGCCGCGGCACCCACCGCCCCGCGATGGCTCCTGTGCCGCACAAGTGCCCGATTTCCTCGCGTGGGGTGAAATTGGGCAACACCAACTCCGCCCCTGAAAAATCTGTCCTTGGGACGCTGAGGTCCTAATGCAGGGTAGCATTTCCTCTGCTCCCGGGAATTCTGGGTGTTGCAGGTGCAGCATGGAGAGAGGGCTTTCCGATGAGAGCCAGATAAGTCCATGTGTCACTCGGCCACCTCCCAGAGAGTGGAAAACGGGGGTTGGGGATCGCAGGAGCCACTGGAGGCCACACAGTACTGTTCTCCAGTACCCACGTCTGAATGCTCTAACCAGAGTGCCATGTGAAAGCTGGACGCTGTCCTCTCCTCCTTCCCACAGCTGCAATTCATTAGCCACTCAGGCTCATCAGTTTGGTAGCTGTGCTCCAGGAATGGGTGCCAGACTGATCAGAAAGCAGCCAGATCCCAGGCAGCCTTGGGTGAGAGGCAAAAGGTTGGTGCAGTTCAATGTGCTGGTGTAAGCCTTAGTGCCAAAGGTCCGACAAAGAGGTGAGTCTGGTGCACTGGATTTAGCTGGCCTTGAGACATATTGCAGGTGTGGACTTTGGCATTTCAGATGCTCAGCTCTTCCAGGGTCTGAGCTAAGGGAATGCTGTAACCCTACACTGCTGTACACAGGCCTAGGCATGCAGGCACCTTCAACTGCAGCCTTGTGCTGCAGGAGTTACAACCAAAGGAGATGCTTTTGTTTGAAAGAAATTGCAGAACAAATACCTATAACAGCATTTTAGAAATAGATTATCCTCTGCCTCCATGTACTTACCTTGAAATAATTAAGACAATGAAAAAACAGTTATGCAATGTCCTTGTCTGTTACGAAGTTAATGATCACGCTGCTATGGCTATATGCTGGTTCCTGATTTGGAGAATGCTGAAGAGAGGGAAGTAATTTGCATTGGAAAAATGAAAACTGCACTGAACTACTGGTGCCTCACTCTCTGTGCATCTGTCTTCTTCTGCCTCTCAGCTCCCTGTCCTCAGGCCAAGATACTGAGCTATCAATGTGACAAGGATCTGAGGAAGAGGGGGAAGAAAGCATTGCCCAGCCCCAGAGAAATGTATGAAGGGTCTCTGCACTTAGTATTCAGCATCTTTCTGTTCTTTTCCCAGCTACTATTCTCTTCTCCACCTGAAGAAGCTAATATAGCCCAAAGCCAATTGGATAGAACAACCACTTGTATTTGGATTTCTCAAGATTGGCTGCACATTACACAATTTCTTTTGTGCATAGGTGTCTTTTGTCTACAATTGTATTTCCATATGAATCATCCACTGTCTGAACTCCTGGTTGTAATGCTGCTTTCAGAGTGGGTTTGCAGGTGGAGATGATGTTTATCTTCAACAACAGGACCATGTTCCTTCACAAGTATGTTGCCTACCCACTGGGCCATCCCTTAGCAGTGGTCATTACTTGTTCCTGGTCACTCTGGTTAGCAGAAATGTCTCAATTTAAGTTCTGGTAAGCAGCCAGCTTGTGGCCTTTGTGGTTTCGGCTGGGAAGTAGTTCACATACGTGTGAGATTCTCCTGGTTAGTGAGAACTTGTGCCTTCTGGACTTCATTCCCCTCTGGGAAAAGGTGTGTATGCAGGGCTGTCTAGTTGCTGCAAAGCAAAAGAGAACTGCTTCGTTAAGAACAGGCACAGAGACTAAACTTGTGCCATGCTACAGGAAAGGACCTCCCTTCCCAAACACTACAGCATGAGAGAGTAAGGGACAATACTTGGATCTGGGAGAATTTGTAAGGTCTGCATCAACTTTGAGAATTCTGGTAATTTTGATGGAAATCTTATTGGTGCAGATGAGGAAAAGACTTGTCCATGGATAATACAAAGGCAGATAACACAAATATAGTTTTCTCAGTTTTGTCTACATTATTAGCAGTTCTCCCTGTTTCTTGGAAAATAGCAGCAGGCCATGTCTACCTGATTTACTAATACCTAAACAGGAGCATCTTCTACTTTTGGGCACATCCTCAGACTAAGATCCTCCAAGAAAGAATAACCTGCATGCATGGTTAGTAGTCTGCTTTTTTGGGGTACTCTATGAATTGTCTCCTTCCCTTCCCCCCAGTCTGCAAGCTGCACAAGTGTAATAAGGAGTCTGATTTGTTTTCTGCCTTGCTAGCTGGCTGCATACCCCATGCATCCGCCTGCAGTCTCTTCAGCCCTTGTGTAGGCTGTGTAGTCCTCTGTGCATAGTAAACATTTGAAAATACCTTATAATCTCTAAGCTTTGCCAAGGCTGAGATGAATATGTAGAAGTGAGACTAAAAACAAACCAACCAACCAAACAACAACAAATCCACAAATACCTCTCTTTGCATGAAAGGAACATTTAGAGTCACTTTTTCTCCATCCCCAAAGCTCTGATACACTATGGGGATTATGGAGGCAGCCACTAGTATTGAGTGAACACCTGGTACCCCCAGGTAGGAAAAAGGAAGCTCAAGAGAAGATGTTGCAGCAATATGAGATGTACACAGAAGGGCTGAAAAAAAAAGCTCGAAGTTATATACTTATTTTTGGATTAAGAGAGGATAAATAGATTTGAGATATTCAGTTTGGACAAAAGACAATGGTGGGGAATGGGCAGAGGCATAGAAGACCATGACTGCTATGCAGAAGTGAATGGGGAATGGCTATTCATTATTTCCTACTCTTAGGATCAATGGATTTGAAGTAAACCAGGCACCATTTATGTGCGAAATTAAATTATGGCAGAGGACACACTGATTCTGAAAAGTAAAAATGCTCTCAAAAAGCAGCTGGATAAACCCATGGAAGACAAGCTATGAGGGCTATAACACATGAAATTATGTCTACAAGTACTGACTCAGGAGGTCCTTGAATCGTGGGTTTGCTTCTCTCCTACAACAGGAGCTCTGACCACTATCTTTTCAGCCTTGACATGACAGATGCCCCACCAGTAGTAGTAGTGACAGGCTTCTAGCAATCAACAGTTCTCCTCAGCTCTGAAAGGATCTCTTGTGCCCAGCATCTACCCTTGCCTAGGGAAAGCACTGCATTATTTCTGGCTTCAGCTCTTATTCCACTTTTGCTATTCTCTCTCACCCCCAATGGAGACTTAAGCCAAGAAGTGACAATCCATAGAGTCACTCCCTCTTCCACTCCCTAAGAGACTGGGGAGGAATGCTTCTTGGTTTCAGCTTGTCCTTGTTTGCCAGGACCATCTGAAGAAGATTTTACCACAGTTTACAGCTCCTTTTCCCTGTAAGCATCATATCATAGCATGCTGTTGTGAGCATCTCATGCTGTCCATGGTTTGAATGTGGCACTAGCTTACAGAAACAGGATGGAGGAACGGACAGTAAATCATGACTCGGGAATCAGTTTGACTAAAACAACAGTGTTCTACTGATTTTTACAGTTGGACAGAATACACAAAAGATATAGAGGGTCATACAGACTGTTCATAGAAAATATACAGTGTGGTGGCCGAACATAATCTGACTAGGATGCTGAGCTTTCAGTTCAAAACCTGCCAGCGCTTTGTGAATGCAATGATCCAAAGGCACAGCAGGTTAATTACAAGATGACGCTATAGTATGAATATCTGGAGCAATAGTTCCTGTGAAACAGCTAATGTAAGTCCACAGAAGTGGCAAGAAATTTAAAGTGTAGGCACCTTCTTCATTTTTTTTGCAGACTACATTGTTCCCCACCACCAGCATTACTGAAATGTTTTTCTGCCAGGAGGTCCAAAGATCCTTATGCTGTGGGAAAAATGAAACAGGGTATCACAGAATCAACAGGCCCTTATATGAAAAAACCTCGGGCACAAGATGGGCAGCAGAGCATAAGATACATGGAATATGAAGTAGGTTTGCCCTCACAGAAGAGCAGATCATAAAAGAATTCCTGCAGGAGTGGGTAGCCTGGTCTTACCTTAACAAATTGCCTGAACATGGGCATGATAAAAGGCTGATTCTTTTCATCAACATCTTCTCTCCATCTTCAGGCTAACTGCTGACAGAGTCCAAAGGAAGGAGAAAAGTTCCAGTAACACTTGATCAACTGGAATATTAACCCTGTGGGATTTGGGAATAATTGCAGAGTTACAAATTGAAAAAGAACTCACACCCGTGGTCATTACGGTTATAAAATCCCATTTGTATTGCTGCAAAAATGAGGTGTTATAATTAACTTCTAATAGCCTTCACTTTCCAGGGGGGATTAAAATCTGTTCTGCCTTCATTATCCCTAAGGCATGATACCCATTTATAGCAGAGATTATCAAATGGACAGATGCATATAAAATATTTCAGAACCAGACTCAGTTTAGACCTGTGGGCTTGATCACCTATTTTTCCTCAGAGCAGTTTCTTTTTTCTGCTAGCTTTCACCCTTGTATTCTACAGACACAGACTTAGCTCAGCATCATGTAACTCTCAAGCTCTCTTTTCTGGGCATTACAGCTAGCATGAAAACTTTAGCCTGCTAACAGTCATAAAAGAGTTTGTTAGGGGACACATATCAGAAAATTCAGTAGTCATAGGTCCCCTTATATGCAATATACATTGTACTGATATATAATATTGTATAGTTCCTGTCTTGAGCAATACTTCATCTTTCACTGGCAAATACATCTTTGCTGCAATTGGAGCTACTGTGGTTTAGAGTTACTCTTTTGAAGCGACATAACACATACAGTTATCTCAATGTCCAGCTTGGTTTAGCTACAAGTATCATATCGCTTCTCAAACCTATCGATATAACTGTTTGCTGTCTCTTAACACTCTTGGTACATAGCTAATACAGCATTACTACAGAAACTCAGAGCCTCCCTTGCTGATCTCACAGATACAAAGCTATAATTAGGAATTCCCACACCAGGAGTTTGAAATGCAGAATATAGATTTTATTTTGCAAAGCCCTCAGTACCCTTTTTACGTGATTATGGTTATGGTCGAATTGAGTAAAAAAAAAGTTCCTGGAGTTACCTGCAATAACAGCTTGATTCCATCTTTACCAATAAGGTAGAGTCAGACTATAATTGCAACAAATGTTTCTTTCGATGTTTTCTGCTTTTAATTGTCCTACTTCCTAATTAAAATCCATCTTCCTGCTGAGGTTCTCAAAGTGCTTTTTAATTATATATCAATAAAATCACAAAATGCTGGATAGCTCACTAAATAATACAAGGCAATTTGTGCTATCATCTCCTCTGGAAGAGACAGAAAGGACAGAAGAGAATGGGTTAGTCACTCCAAGTCGTATCTGGGCAAGAAAACAGAGCAAGTTCATCAAAGCCAATCAGGTAATGATAAAAGTAACAGGATTCTGCCATGTACCTTTATGCATATATATGTATTTCAGTGTATTTCACACAGTTTGTGCACCTAGGAGTTAAAAAATGAGGATTACACCTAGTAGGTATGATTTGCAGATTCAGACTGTTAAAAAGCAATGTATAGTGAAATAAAAATTACTGCTAGGAGTTTAAGAAAGGCTGCAATGCCATAGAAGGGCATGTTTTTCAGGAAAAAGATACTTTGAGCTTTATTTGGGAGGGCTTTTGATTGACCATGTCTATAAGTCATAATATTTACACAGTTATAGTCATGGCTTTTATTTTATGAAATAAAAAATAAAAGCTTGGACTTCACCAAAATCAACTGAGAGATATGAAATATAACAAGACAAATATAGGACAGTTTCATTTACCATGAATATGTGGCCACCTGTGAATTAAAAAATACCACTGTCATTCTTAGGGATTTAGATAGCATCACTTCAGATTTTGCTGAAGCATATAGGGCATCAATCCAGTTCTGATCCAGCAGAAAAAGCACCACCTCTTGATTCATCTCCACCATTTCATCTTTCATGTAGGTCTCACATTCAGTTAACAACTGGGTCACAGCCCATAGCAATGTGGCCTGAGACACACGTGCAGTGCCAGAAGCCTGTCATTCATTCTTCAGCAGTAGATTCTGGTTTAGTCAGTCCACACAAGCAGGACAGTTCAGCATAAATGTAATGTAAAAATAATGCAGCACAAGAGCAGTAGCATTGTTCACACAGGGGTGTGACTTGGCCAGGTCACATAATTCAACTGGTTAGGGTAGGTAGGAGAGAGAAAACAGGCACGCCCCAGCATTAGAACCACATTTACAGTGTTAGGTAGTTGCATGTAAGATCATATTCCACTCCCTGGATGTAATATCAAAGGATAGATCTCTTCCAAAAGACTGATTTCAGTATTGTCATTGTGGCAGGAAATAAGGAAATTTTAGAAAACTAAATTATGGAGTGCAAGTTCTTCTGTAAGTGTAAGAAATGGACATATTTCTGGGAGTGGGAGCATTACGGACAGGAAATCATTACATGTATTTGACTGACTTCTTTTAGCTTACAAAGGGGAAGACAAGACACATTTTACCTTTATTTCTCCACAGAAAAGGAAACACAGAAGAAGAAAAAGGGGAAAAACTATTCTGCTCCAGCTCTATTTTATGAAGGAAGGCCAGAACAGTAAGTGGTGGACTTCAGCCCTGCCTCAGGGCAGAGGACGATGGAACATTTTTCTAACAAACAAATCAACCAGGCATTTGTCTAGAATATCTGCATGGATGTTCTTGGTTTTCTGGCTTCCCCCCGTTTTAGACCCGGTTTAGGGCCTCCATGTTCCCCATCTCAGAATGATACACATGGGAATTTAGCAGTTCTTAATGACTCTCCCAGCCCATTGCCACATAGCTGGAACAGGGAGCTGTTTCTTATCCTGTCACCAAGAATTGTCTCATTTCCCGTGCAAAAGTCATCACAATAATAGAAAAAGAAGTTATAATCAATACAGAATATATTGTTTGGCCTAACTGAAGTAAAGTCATTAGGAAGGAGTGTAGGGATTTCACCCTTAAGAGTACTTACTAATAGCTCAACTATGATGACTAACTATCACTTAAGGAAATGCCCCTCTAACGATAGACCTAGTCCTAGGAAGGAAATGGATTCACACACCTAAGCACTTACATATTCGGTCACACACTGTATCTGTGTGTCTGGATGGCCACTCCCCAGACTTCCCGTGTGTCATCCTTCAGGCCGCTTCAGTCCAGGTAGACAACACCCACAGCCTTTCCCTCATCCACTAGGCAGGTCACGTGGTCGTAGAAGGAGATCAGGTTGGTCAGGCAGGACCTCCCTTTCATGAACCCATGCTGGCTAGGCCTGATCGCCTGGTTGTCCTGCAAACCTCATCATGCTTAGGCATTTTGCTGCACTTCTGGCCTACACAAATTACATCTTCGAGAAGCTTATTATAGGTTAATAGAGCACCATTCTCACCTGTGGAAACCTTTGAGAGAAGTTACCTGAAAGCTTGACAAGCTACCAGACTGAGTAACACATGGGATTATATTAGGCCTCCTAGAATTGGCCTAATAGGGCACATATCTTATAGCTTGCTTGGGCAGCATCTCATCTTCACCTGGCAGGGGGAAACAGAAATGGCATATCTCAAGAGACATATTTAAATTCTTCCCTGTTGCAGGTTTATTTTTTGCATAAGTATTTCAGCATGGAAAGCAAGCGCTATAGGGCTGCTGTATTTATTCCAAAATGCAGCTTCTGCAAGGGATGTTCTTTTCCCATTAGCTTTGCCTAAGTATAACTCCAAAGATTTTTTTAAATGCACACATACAGAGTCACATGCATGACAGTTGATTAACAATGTCTTTTAGTTAGTATGACTAAGTCTTGCTGATTTTAGAACTGCAATAATCTAACGTAAGCAGACAAAGCAGATATAAGAGGGGTATGAATAGTAATGAATGCTTAGAACAGACCTGTCTGGAAGAGGTCTGTCCTACAGAACAAGAACAAAGAGATACACACACAAAAAAATCACTAAAACACAATTGCCCTACTTCTGCTCTCATTTTTACTAGCATCTGTCTGATAATAACTGAGAAATAAATGGAGGCACTCTGGATATTAATGTGGGTTAATAGAATTAAAGTAGTACAAAGGAAATATTTTACTGCTTTTTATAATTAACCTGGAGATCCACTGCTGCCGCAGGTCACTGAACAAAGAAGTTACTAGCATTGAAGGAAGAGAAGCATACAGATATGTATACATGACGAGGTTTGGGTCAGACAAAATGGTGAGCTAGCTAGCAAGAAATCAGCCAGGGCTATCAATCAGGTTTATATCACAGCTAACAATGATCAGAGAGAGACTGACAGCAGTCTCCTGTGACACAACTGTCACTGACATGGGGGGAAGGAAAGGAGGGGATTTGCCTTCCTGTAGGGCCCTGGGAATTGGCCACTGTTGAAAACAGGATGTTAGAGCATCGCTCTGCCCCTGGAAATTTCTATATTCCTACATTTTAGAGAAATATTTACGAAACGATTAATATCATAACACAAGGTCCGATCCTCCTCCCTCTAAAATCAATAGCGAAATTCCCAGATGTTGCACAGAGACTATAATATATTAATACATTAATAGCATGCACTGGATAGCTTGAAAACACCTGATAGTTGTTAATTTTATAGCTCGTTTTATTTGAGTAAAACATTTGGGGGAGTAACAAACACTTTAGAAATCTTCAATCCCCTGTCCTATGACACACAGTGTACTTTTGCTAAAGCATTAGAATGAAAAGCATACCAAAATATTTGACAGCAGACAGGTTAGCAAGCTCTTAAGGAGGAGTTTTGGTACATTTCCCGCTTCTTATTTGATCAGAGTTATGAATTCTCTATGAATTTTGGAGTTCTGTGTTGATATACATGTTTAGTATTTTGATGAATTAACAAGAGAGAAAATACTCGGACAAAAAGATCCTATAAAATTAAACATGGGACAAAAATCACTGAAGTGCCCTCCAGAATTGTATTCCTTCTGAGCATTTATGTCCCTGTGCTTAGGGAGACAATGTTGAAGCAGATTTCTCAATAGAGTATTGTTTTCCTTTCCTTGGCTTATGCAACAGACAGTGGTCAGCATGGGCATAAATTTCAATGGAAGATTAATATAATTAGAACACTTTCTGGGTCCTACCCACTTGGCCAAATCTTCCTGTTTAATGGTATGCATTTTCTGCATAAATCTGCTGTAATCATAAACAGGATCTCACCCTCAGATTTAGAATAATTTCAGTATAAAGGTTGTTCTCTGACGGCAATGGAATGATCTAGAAAAATAATCAGTTGAAACGTATTTGGATATTTGGCTGAAGTTTTGACCCTGATGGGAACCCGACATTAACTTCCACATCTCTACGTTGGATTTTTGCAATGCAGGACAACCATGCAAACACATATACAGAATACCTGCATTAAGGATGCGTAAAATAAGGTGGGGTTTTTTTGCATGCTTCCTATTGGCCCGCATCCATAGATTTCTTGAGTGCACACTGTCAACCACATAGCTTTAATATTGTTTGGAATCTGCTTCTGTATTACCAAAACAGCACTGCTGGCGTAGTTCAAATGTCTTTTATTTGTTTCCCCCATCTACAGAACCTATACAATTTCTTCTTTTTTTTTTAACTTTTTGTGGCTGATGTTATTAATTTTCTATTAATACTGCAGGTGTTTGGCATAGTTTCCACAGATCCCATCAAACACACTGTAAAGTTTTCAGCCTGTGGTTAGCTTACTCTTTGTCTGACAGTACCAGAAATAGCTGCAGTATAGAGGTCAGATTCCTTGGCTACCTTTAAGTTAGCATGTTTGGGTACCAGCAACTACTTTGCAACAGTAACACAAGGGTTATAATTCACTGACTTACCCTGTTATGTAGAAGTAATTTGATTTCCACTGTTTCTGTAGCCCCATATGGACTTGACACTTACAATTGCTTTGGCTAAACTTTTAGTTGCCTTTTAGTAAATACCATCTGACCATTTTAATGTAAAACCTTCAAAAAAGATTAGGTTTTCCCTCTATAGAAATTCTGAGGTTTCACTTGGGCTAGAACACCATGATTTTGTACAGAGCTTGGTGATACAAAGTGGGAAGACTGTTCCAGTAGAAATTGTGGTCTTGTTAACCTATAAAATTTTACAGGTTCCTGATGACAGGGCTAGTGTAGGCCACCAGTAAATAAACTGCACACATTTCACCACAGTTCATTCTGGCTGTGTGAATTCTGGAAAGGAGGAGGAACTCTTAGGGCCCATATTGTGAAATGGTGACTGCTCAAACTCATTAGTCTGCAGACGTCATATTATGCACAACACAAACAGTATCTTTGCAATGGGGTTGGCCGCTGGTGGTGATCCATATTCCAGTAATCAAACATCAAACAGATCATGTTTTCAGTGAAAGAGAGAGATACTAGTATCTTATCAAATCAGAAGAAAGAAGGGGAAACAACACAACAAGTGTAAACACTCCAGTCCCCTAATGAAAGCATGAACATATCTGCTTATACTTTTCTTACACTGCTGACACCTTCCTAGGTCAGTGCTTGAAGTTAGATGAAATGAACCCAGGTCTAAAGCAGCATTGAAAATAATCTGAGAATATGTTAAAATGTTGAGACAAAAGGCAACTTGATTTCTGATAAATTCTTTCTGTCAAGTCATAGTCTAGCCACAGTCACTACCTACCTCATATTGCCTCCCGGATCATCACTCAGTAATATGCATAGTAGTACAAATGCCCAGACTGCATCTGAGGTGCTGTCTATCTACCCTGCTGTTAGTGGGCAGGGTTTCCTGTTTCAGAAAGATATGTAAGAACTTCACAGGAGACATGTTAATTATCCTCCCACTTCCTCCAAATATCTCCCTGGATTTCTAATCATTAGAGACTGGCTTAGGCTTACTTCCTGAACTATAGGTTTAGTAACTCCTGCTGACATATTTTCATGAATAATGGGTATTCTTACCAGCTACGAACTTTTGTTTCTTGCTAAATTACCACCATCAGCACCAGCGTGTCTAATCATGCAGTATAAAAAAGTACCAACTTCGATTCTCCTTGCCCCGTTCTGATGATTGTCTACTTGTTATAATGTTACAAATCAGTGAAGAGTAAATATTAGCTCTTTCTGTCCTTCATAAATTAATTTCTCCAGACTCAGGACCACTCAGTTTTCTATTCTTTTAGTCATGCAATAGTATCTGAGTACTTACAGCAGCAGCAGCACTTTTATAAGAAAGCACCCCCTCTCACATTAATCACTTCATGAACATTAACATATACCTTCAGTATAGACTGTGGTTCTATATGGAAAAGGATCTTTGTTGAGCAGTGGGTCACTTTCTATACAGACTACTTCTTGAAAGGCAACCTGGCTGTTCTGTGTTATATTTCATCACTGGAGAATTGATATCCAAGGAGAATTAAATAATCTCCTCCATCTCACAAGAAACTTGTGCTCTGGCAGGAGCTCAATCTCAAGATTCCAAAGCTTCAAGATACCCTTTAGTTTGTCAATCTCTCTTTTAGGTTGGTTTATATATGAACCCTCTTTGCAGAGGGACCATCACAATTGGCTCCACACTAGGAAAACAAAAGGTGCACTATTAGGGCAAAACTAACACAAGTCAACAGGGAGGGTGCAATACCTCAGCTGCAATGACAGCTACAGCAGGACTCCTTGGCTGCTTAGCAGTGCAGAGGGATGAATTTTGCCATCCTCGCTGTATTCAAGGATACCAGCAACAAAATGAGGCAGTAGTGTCACTGAGTAATTTATCACCAGCTTCATGGACGTAAGAGATTAATGGACACGTAGGATTCTTTGCAACAAACCCCTGTATTTTGGCAAAATGCATAGTCACGGTATACACAGAGCATCGCATCATTAAACATAATTCACAATGTATTAAAACACACCTGCAAAGTGGGATTAAGACCCACATTTGCAGGAGGATTTTTGAGACTAGGCAGGGTCACCCCCCACGGCTGTCGCTACCAGCACCACCCGCTCTCTGCTGCCACCTGCGGGGCACGCTCCACGGGAGCCTTTGGTGATGACATCACAGAATCACAGGTTGGAAGGGACCTCAGGGATCATCTAGTCCAACCTTTCTAGGAAGAGCGCAGTCTAGACAAGATGGCCCAGCACCCTGTCCAGACGACTGTTGAGTCGCCAAGTGGCCAAGTCAACCACTTTCCTTGTGTCCAATCAGAATCTCCCCAAGAACAACTTGTGCCCATTCCACCTTGTCCTCTCCATGTGACTTGTGTAAAAAGGGAGTCTCCATCTTCTTTGTCGGTACCCCTTAAGTACTGGTACATGGTGATGAGACCCCCTCTAAGCCTCCTCTTAAGGCTGAACAAACCCAGCTCTCCCAGCCTATCCTTGTATGGCAGGCTTCCCAGAATTCTCTGAGGCATCTCAGTCATGAATGCAGTTCCCAGGTTTAAGACTTTTGAACATTTTCCGTGGAAAATATAGTCCTTCTCTCTCTCTAGAAAACTTGCACCAGCCTTCCCTTTTTGTGGGCTTTTTTCTTTTATTTTTTGCATTTTTCTTAAAAGCCAGAAATATCAAGCTCTGCTAAGTGCAGAAAAGCTTCAGAGGGGCACAAAGTTAATGGGTATCAACCTCCCTTTCCCCTTCATATTAATTCTAAATTTGTTGAAATTATGAAGGTGATGAGAACAATTGCACTGACTAGATGAAGTGCCAATCAACGTTAAAACATGCTGCTTTGATTCTCTGCACTCAGCTGCAAAGGGCCCCACAGCTGGTCTCTGGTAGCCATGCACAGTACTCATGCTTGTGGTCAGTAGCGTGTCACTGCATATATGCTTCAGGAAAGTGTAATTGCAGTTTGTGCAGTCGGTATCACCAGTATGCTCTGTGGCTGATTGGTATCTTCAAGTTCTTGAGAAGAAAAGCTAAAATAACATGACTTATAAAAGTTTGTGGAAGCAAAGCTCAATTGCCTGGTATCTGGTGCTCTAGGCTTGGCAGGTATAGGAGGTACAGGTCTATTTAATCATTCAGTGTGGAGACCTGCTCTACCCAGGAGTTACTCATGCTCTGCACTGGTAGGAAGCTTGACACTACCTAGAACAAATCTAGGCAGACTCCCCACCACACTGAGTTTCTAGGTATTTGACTCCCTCCTACCTGCACCGCCCTTCAGATGCAACTGCTAACATTGTTCCTTTGACTGCACATTGGCATCTATGGATGCTGCCATTTAAGCACAGGCTCCTGAAGCTTGTGTCATCCCACTTTGAGTCACAAGCACCTACCTTTCCTGAAAACAGCACTGTGAAGCTTTACAGTAAAAGCCCTCCAGGTGAATAGAAACATTGCAACAAGAGGCTCCTAGGTAAGCGGTAATTGCACAAGTACAAGCAGCTCATTATTTTGCTCAAATAAGCTTAAAGATAGGTGTTTAATGTCATGCCCACAGCACATCATGGCATTTCCTGTACTACCAGCCTGGTGAAGTCATCACCAGGCAGATACTGCCTGCCTCTCACTTTACTTGTGGACACAAAGTAAGTTAAAAATATAAGTAAAATAAAACCCCATACATGTAGTCAAGATTTCACCACCAATTAAGAGCAGAACAAGACACCTAGAGAACAAAACCAGATGAGAAACCTCCCCAGGCTCAGTTTTGGTTTTTTGTTTTGGTTTTTTTTTTCCTCTGACCAAAATAAACAAAGAAAAAAAAACCCCAAAAAACCCCTGAAACACCAAACTTGCCCAAAAAAGCTAAATGTCCCAACAGCCACTTATCAAACATCTAGACCTTTCTGTCAGCACTTGGGAACCTGTATTTGCTGTGAATAAGCCAATATTAACTCTGTGTTTTCCAAACATCTGGTGGTCAGGACCCCTCACTTCCTCTCTGCCCTGGTGTATCTAATGCCATGCACTGGGTCTTCCAACAGCCTGTCTGCACTTGTCACCGAGGAAGGGTGGGCCACAGCTGGGAAGTGCAAGAGACATTGTCAGCCAAGTAGCATGTTAGAAAGGACACTAGTGTAGCACAAATTGGTAGTCCTGAGATACTTACCTGCACCTTTGCAGGGCTACTGTTTGGTAAGTAGCTGGCCCAACAGGGATGGTGCTGGGGCTTGCTTCATGGTAGTTGTCACAGGGTGACAGTTCTGATGAAAATCCAGTTTTGGCTTTGAAAAAATACTTTCATGGGACTTAATGCAAACATATATTTGTTGACATATACATGTCTTTAAATGGGACCTGTTTCATTTTAAAAATAGTTGAGTTTGTAAGCATTTTGATTTGGTTTGTTATATATGTACAAACCTACAGCCTCCCTTCTCCTACAGACATATGAAGGACTCTAGCTTACTGAGTAGGGGTTTCCCAATGCCACTATAGCTTATTTTCTCAGTAGAGAAGCCAGCAACAGCTAGAAGGGCAGAAGAGGAAAGGAGGTTAAGCAGACTGCAGTTTTCCTCTGCCATCCCTACTCTATACCAATAGTACAAGTGTGGTACATGCATACAGGAGGCTTATCGTGTGCATACCTTTCCCTTCATAGAGGTAGCAGCTCTAGTGGCCCTATTTCTAACTCATTCTTTTCTCCTCTCTGCTTATTGCAATGCTTATTAAATTCAGTGCATCTGAAAAAGTTTCCTAGCAATAGGATATCAGGCAAACTGAAGAGATTAATTCTCTTGAGCTCTATAGGAGGCTCAGACTGCCCTTGGGCATCCTGACAAATATTTATCCTTATGTGGTACCACATACAGCACCACACAGACCATGGTCTTCCATTGTGACTCTTAGTAAAGCTTAAGAAGCTCACAGCTGGGAGAGACATCTTGATCTGAATTGTGAATTTCATCTTATCTTTAAAATAGCTGGATACCACACACAATATGTACTGAAATAGCAAGGCACAGTGAGCTGTGTTTGAAGTAAACATAGCCTGACTCAGGAAGCTTCCTTGCTTTGGTTGGCTGATGTTACAAGCTTTTACATAGTTTTATTGGACTTTATTTTTTCCTTCCCTCTTTTCATAGTCATTCTACCTGTTATACAATAAACCATTTTCTAATTTGAAGAAAAACAAACTTGAAACTCCCCCTACAGCAAGGAAATCTAGACTTAAGTCTGTTGTTCTGCAGCAAAGACACTCAACAGAGCCTAGTGGTTACTGCAGAGCCAGCACAAGACCTTCAATCTCAGATGTGTGGCAGGTAAAACAGCTCCCCTCTTGGAAAGCATTGCAGCATATTACAGACTGCAGGGCAAGGGGCTAAACATAGCACAGAAAGCGGATATGCTGAAAAATCAAATCCACTGAAAAATCAGGTCCTTGGCATTTCCTCCTAACATTTTTATCCAGGAAGTTTAAACACAGACACAGTATCAAGTTTTCAAGGTCTAGTTTTGTGCTCCGTTTTCTAGGTATGTTGACAAAAGTATGATGAGGTCAAGGACTGAACCAGCAGCTCAAATGGCTTAGAAACCAGAATCCTCCTAGTTCCTAGTGCTCTACTTCCAACTATTAGACCACCCTGTCTTCTCTGGATGGTTCATCTTCCTTTGTTTTCCTTTTGGTAAAGACAAATTAAGAGGATTTTTGGGACTCTGTCAAACAGCTCTTTTACAGAGCAGATATCCAAGAAAATGCCAGAACTCAGATGAAGGTAGTCTGCGCTGGGAAGGATTTACAGTAATCACAGTGTGACTGTAGCCACTGAATTCGTGTATCAACTTTAAACAGTTGGGATTCTGTTTTCAGGCAGGCACCAAATAAGCTGATACAGCACTTGCAGCAACGCACACCCCTCCCTCTCTGCCTTCAGAGCTTGCATACGTGTGTGTGTACCTGTGTTTGCTCTTGCATACTCTAATCATGAATATCCAATGAGTCCTTTTTCCTTAAACAGCATTTGCTGTACCTTAACCAAAAGACTTGAAGAACAAAACTAAAAGTATACCAATCTCAATCTCATCTGTAGTACAGAAATCACATGCTGGGAGCCTCAGCCAAGTCAAGTTCCAGGTCTCAGTCCTTATCTCCCAGGAAAATAAAGGCCAGGCTGGGCTGAGAGTAGCCAGCATTGTGGGTGGGAGAGGTGAACTTTCAGTCAAACAGCTCAGCTCTCCTATGAACAGAGGAACTGCTTTCTAGAAGAGTAAATTTCATTTCTGGCACAGACTGAGTTTTCCCAGGGATAAGTCCCAAACAGTCTTGTCTTTCCACTCCAAGGGCAGCAATGCTTTTCTTTCTCACAAAAAATCCACAGAAGTAAACACATCTTTGACAAAAAGCCAAATTCAAGGAAAACTCAGAACTACACACACAGTTTCTTTCTGGAAAAAGGGTAAGGTAAAAAAGTGAGTCACACAAAATAGATGCTTCTGATACTGGCAGGTACTTAGGTATCCAAGGTTTGAAGATACTGAAAGCATTTCTGCAAAACAACTACCTGTGCTGCAGAGGGGTATGCAGCTAATCAGTCCATAGGAATATCAGAAACATGCTGCTCCTTTTTCAGCACTACCATTTGTCTCAGCTGGACTCTCTTGAGAATCTTTGCTGCACATGCATACAGGAAATGGGCACTTCCTACCACTACTTCAGCATGCTCCCTACCATCCTGATCTTGAACCTTTACAGTCTTTCCCTGGAAATAAAACCATACATCCATACCAGCCCAAGTTAGGTATCTGTAGTTTAAGATGGCTTTAGCAACATTCAGTGTCAGGCTCTTTAAGAGGAGTGAAGTGAAGGTCAAAATCAAATTAATCAGAACTGGATCCTCCATTGATCTTTCTTACAGTCTATTATTTTCTCCCTTACTTCACATTATGCCATTGGTAGGTTTCATCCTAGCCAGATTGTATGCAACCAAAATAAAAGGACTGCCTGAAAATAGTGAAAATAGCTTTGTAACCTAATATATAAAGCATTCAGAAAGCCCATTCTGCTGAAGAAGTAGTACACAGAAAGCACAGAAAAACTCAAGTCACCCGTATCAAGTCCCTTCTCTGCGCTCACATAGAAGTGATCCTACAGTTTTCCATTTGGCAACTCGGAGAGCTTCAACTTTCATCATCATCCACCTGTGATCAGAATTTAAGTACATTTTTTAATTGCTTCTTCTGCTGCTAATAGCATGAAGCTTCAGGTTCTGAATAAAACAGCAAATTGTTATTAAATGTGAAGAAGAGACCAAATGTTCCTTCTTACATAAAACATACATTCTCTGCTGACCTCACATGAGGTTCACTGGTACTAACCATTCCAGGACTGTCACATAACTACTGAGGTAGGGGAGCCCATTTCACTACTGCACTTGACTTTGTCTGTTGAACTTTACTCCCCTTCTTCTTTTCTTCCTTACATGTTAAAAGAAAAACCTATAATACAAAACCCCCTTTCTATTCATTTCTATATTTTTTCCTCAATAGCCCAGTGCTCACAAATAAATTTTGAATAACAATTAAATTTTCCCTGCTATAACATAGTAAGGTCACATGTTTAACCTTCTGACCCTATCAGCATCTTATGCAAAAAAGAAAAATTAAATGTGTTATAAACCCTGGCAATCTCTAAACAATGTTGCTCTTTCAGCAAAGTCTTCGAACATTTTGCAATGTTACTTGATAACTGCAGATGGCAGAAATTAAGCAGCTGAAACGTGTAGCTTTACTCACAGGACAGGAAGCTCCAGTAAGCTAAAAGCATCAACATTTAATTACTGAAATATGCTGTGTGATCCAGAAAAGGCCTAAAAGTTGAAGCTAATGCACAGTGTAGCTCACTCAGCAAAGCACACAGCTGGTCTGTTAAAAAAAAAAAAAAGAGAGAGAGAGAGAAATGCACATGGCTTCTGGAATAGTTTAGAAAATCAGTTATAAATCAGAACAGACTATTTAATCAGGAAAAAGGAAAGAATTGAGTTGAGATGAGGATAAATGAGATGAATACGCAGATTAATCACAAGTTAGTCTAATCACCAAGAGACTACATTATGAAGGGGAAACCTGCCTGGTGATTGAACAATAAAAAGCAACTGACAATGCTGAACTAAGAAAGTATTTGCATAGTATAGGGTTTTCCTTAAATAAAGTGCAGCGCAGGGAAGCAGGTACAGGGGACAGCAAGATGACAATGACTTTGCCTTTTTCTTTCTCTGTGCACTGAATAGATGATGTCTGAAAGACCTAAAGACCTTAATGCTTTTATGAAAAGAGATGCATTCCAAACCCAAGGGCATTAAAATCAACTATACATGATGAATATCTTTACTTTACTATGGAGAACAGGAGGATTTTGTTCACTTGTTTGTTTTACATTTATATGTTTTGCATTGTGTAGCGATTGCCATTGAAAGATTTTGGAGCACTTGCCAAATGTTAGCAATTTAAAATATCGAAACACTCCTGTAGAAGTTAATTTGTATTCTCTACAAAAGTAGGCTTGGAAAACCAAGACAATCTACCAGAGCGTAACATATTAGTGAAAATGCTCAAAACACAACTTGGATTTGATTCTTAAAACCAGGAATTATAAATGACCCTACAAGTGTTCTTAAGGCACAAGCTGTCAGGAATTTAATATGGCAATCTTAGTTTTATGCAACTGTTTGAAGAACATGTATTTTTAGGCAGAATAGAATTTTAATGGAAAGAAATATTGTTATTATAGAAAATCTCTCACCTCATAAAAGCAGATAAAAACTTAGTGGTATATGAAAGGTCATTCATCCCAGAGAGGACAAGAAGTTAATTGTTCATCATCGATTACTTATATAGTGGATGCTTCTCTCTCAGTGTAAGTCATGAGGTTAGGCTTATATCAGAAGTGATTTAGCTTGGGTCTGTTTGTTTATGAGATATTATGGTATCATCAAAGAAAACTGAAGGCCTCTACAGCTCAGAATTCAGGCTATGACTCTATAATACACCAGAAACTCTGATGTTTATACAAACTTCTAGGGACTAGATGTCTCACAACCGTGTTTCCTCACATATTCTCCCTCTTGCTTCCTTTTACAGGTCAAGAGCATCTTCTGAAATTATTTTAAAAATAGATTCCGTGGAAATATCAGAAAATTTTTCTAAACTAATCCTTAGGATGAGTTTTGATCAAAAACTGCCATGAGATGAAGTGAACAAATCAGATGTCCTTAAACTATTATCAGTGGGGTTTTGTGGCAATCAAGATCTAGACTGAGAAACAGCTACTAACTGTTTTATGGATGAGTTGAAATACCCTTTTCAACATTTTAAGATTTTCTTTCATTTTAGCTGGATCATTTGAGAACTCTAAAGATGAAATGTCATTTCCAAGTCTAAATGAACAAACTAAACTCCAGCTCTTTTTATGAAGACGTGGAGGGGGGGGAAGATCTAATAAGCAGTATCTCTCCCTCTAGGAGTCCAACAATGCATCTCCCTCCTTCTAACTTATTTTAAGTTCAAATGATAAAAGGAGTCTTCTAAATATTACACCTGCCACCTGCTTTACCAGGTACAAAGAAAGTAGCTATCCAAAAAGAAGAAAGTACAGAAACTTGCTTACAGCATCAGTATTTCTCAGATAATTATTTTCATGTTATATTTTAAACACAAGCATCTTCCATATGAAATTCAACTGTCAAATCGAGCTATGTGCACACAAAAAGTAGAACTGACAGAGCTGATTTTTTAAGCGAATTTTTCTTTTACAAGTTAGCATAACTGGAGGTAGATGCAATATTAAGTGATTTTCTTCCAGTGGTTTGAAATAATAGTCATCTATAAACATTAGGACAACATACTGGAGATTGGAATCAGTTGTTGAAAGTTAACATGCAAATGAAACAATAAAAAATAAATCACAGCAGTTTATACGATGATTGTCAGTACAGTATAGTGCAAATCTTCTTGGAGGAAAGGCTGTTTTCTATTTTGTCAAAATAGTAAAGCTAATACTGCAAACACAATTACATGACATATGCTACTTGAAAAGATATACAAGATTTAGAAACAGCATTACAACTACGCTGTTCATATTATTTCCCGTATATCTCAAACCATCAAAATCAAGTTGAAGGGAATTACATGTCAAAAGAACCTGTAATCTGCTATGCATTAATATATTTCCGATCCCGCAGGCAGAAGTTTTCGTTTCATATAATTGTATGAAATGGATACTGCCATTGTCAGGACTTTTGCCTTAACCAAGTCTGTAAGCCTCAAATTTGTCCTCTTCAGTAGATGCCTTTGTGGGAGTAATGGAAGCTCCCAGCAACTTAAGTTTAAAGTATTTTTACAATTACATTGCACTATTATTTGGTCCATTCAGTGAAGAAGTGCTTACTAACCTGAAGCTGGGGATGAATACTAATAATCAGACAGGACTTAGTTGTGCTTAATAAAAAAATTAGGTAATAGTGCCCTTTCTTTAGAATTCTAGATTTGCAAAGGAACAAAAATGGTCTGGTGTAATATAAATGGAAAAAAAATTTTAGCAACAAAATGGAAAATGCTTTCAGAACAAAACCTGCGGATTTTTATTTAAATTTCACACAAAGTTTGTTGAACAGACGGATCACCCAAAACACAAATACTTCTGTAAGCTGAAATACTAATATATATCTGCATATACGACCACAATGCAATATACCACAAATAGATGTTCTAAAACAGCTTAGAAAAAAAAAAATTAGATCACATGTTTTGTGTTTCCTTGGTGTAATTTCCCGTCAGGTGCATAAAATTTTGGGATCAATTAACAAACAGATTTAAGCAGGTACTTAAAGACCACAAGTAATTTTACTGAACAAGTGGGACTCATTAGAGACTTTAAGATAAGCCTGTCCCAATGCCCTCAAGTCAGCAGGCCTAGAATGTTCTGCCTCTGGCAGTAGAGAGTCCATTTCAGGAAATGAAAGATGCCAAATAATAACTGACCTCATTCTCACCTTTTACTAAGAACAGAAAGCTCCCAAACAAAGTTTATAAGAAAGCTGTAGGCAAGCCTCACTCATACTGCAGATGTGATCCTTTTGAAGTCAACAGGCAGGATTAACATTTGATCTCTAATATACAGAATACATAAAATAAAACTTGCACTGGTTTTACGATGGGAATGTAATTCCTGGCTCAGGAACTGCAAATCTGCTCTGTAAGCACAAAATGTATTTATTTTAATTCTTCTTCTTCTTCAATAAAACCCAAATATAGCATTCAGTATAAATTTAAGTACTTTACATATGAAACTGATTTATATAATATTTGAAACTTTACAGAACAGTACTAAAGTAGTCAATAAAAAGACTAGGTTTAAAATATTTACATTTTATACATAATTTCCCCCTAATTACAATTATTAAATGATCTTCTATGGTTTCCTTATTTTTAGGGAAAAGCTTTTAATAACTAAAACCTAATTTTGTATTACTTTCAAATGGCTTTGTATTTAAAGAGAATTTTAGCAAAATCACATTTCCAATGCAAAACATTATCCCTGTGTTCAGTAGCTGTTTTTAATATATATATATGTTTTATAGCTGTTTTATAATGCAATCCTGTTTTCTATAATAAACAGTGGAGACCTAAATAAGAAAATGGCACAGTATGAATGGAAACATTATATTCCCAACTCTTAAATCCCTTTATGTCGTTTGGCTTCTACAGTATCCAGTTTCTTCATAATTTATGTTATTCTTCCAGTATTTTCAAGGAATCACAGACTCAATGCTTTAGATTTTTGTGTCATCATCTTTTGAAAAGTTATTTCCTGAAGGTAATTCACAGAGACTATCACCATCTGTGCTGAAATCATCATCGTCATCATCATCAGAATCAGCCAACACTTTACTTGGTGACTTCTTCAGTCTACTAAAACAAAAATACAAGTCTTTGCTATTAAAACTGCACATCTACTTGTCAGTGTTTTAAGCTTTGCATAAGTGTTCTGCATGTAGGATTTACATTTTTAAAGTATGTCAGAGAAACTTGTGCTCCAATAGGAGTAATTTAGCATGGACTACATCTTACATGAAAAAAACATGTAAGAGAATGAAGATCAATCAATCTTATTTTCAAGCATCTCTAACTAAAGTCACAGAGAGGGGAAACTGTAAACTTTGCACACTGCATTGTTCGAAGATGGCTGCGGAAAATTAACACAGGATAGCTGTACCTCAGTCATTAGCAGGAAATTTTTATCGCTACAAATTATAAGAGTGCCAACTCCCACTACCTTTTTCCATGTTTTTTTATTCCCTGCCTCAATAACTTTATTCAGTGGGCAGATCTTGGAAAGAAGGTTCGGTCACCTAGAGCACCTTGGAAAGAGTGGGAGAACATCTGTAGAGAAAAGAAATGCAGAAGAGTTTCACAGGTCTGTCTCTTGAACTCTGTCTGCTTATGAAAAACTTGAAGTTTGTTAGAGGAAGCTCTCAGTTTATGGACTAAAGGGACAAGAGATCAATCTTGTGAGTAGTGGTGTGATACATAATTGTAAATCTGACAAATCACCCTACCTTAATTCCTTCTTTAGACCATTAAGCTGTCCTTGCAATTGTTCATTCACATCTAGTTGCTCTTCCAGTTCTCTCTGGAGTTTCTTTTTAGCACTTTCCAGTCTGTCTACTTCTTCTTCAGCTTCTTCAACCTGACGTTTCATTGCTTTTAAACGCAAACTCAACTGAAATATTTACATGTCAGCTGATTAGAAGACTATTTTAATAAAGGAATTTTATTCTTCCAGCATCTATGAGAGGGAGAATAAAGACACAACTTTGCCAGTGTAGTGACACTGTAATCCTATGCTTCAGAAATATTTGAAATTCAGTATTAGACTTCAAGAAAAGTGATGGGATACAATTTTTTAAGAAGAAAAAACAGCAGCAAGCAAACACAGTTTTGGTAGAGTAAGACAGTATTATGTGATAGCAAGAGCTGGTTTTCAATAAGGGAAGACTGGAGCTATAGTGTGTCTAAGGTAAGCAACCTTTCCAGACAGTTACTATATAAAACATTTTAAAAACTCAAGAGGATTTTACAAGATTGTTCCCTTAACAGATGTCTGCCATTTGAGACATGCTGTTCATTCTCTAGGCAGAATATTAACTATTTGACTCACATACTGAAACAAACCATATTTTAAGCAAGGAATCAACAAAGACCACAGGAATGGTAGAGCACATTGCTATTAGAATATCAACATATGCTTAATACTTACAGCCTATGTTTAACAATAAATAACTTTTCTTTAAACAAAATTTTATAGTGGCAAAACAGAATATATTATTTGTTGGTGTATGTATTTATAGGACCATATGTTGGTGGATATATTTATAGGATCATATACTGTCTGTTATTGGCTTTATTTCTTAAAATAATTATTGCATTGCTTCTGCAAGTACTTTCTTTTAATAATTTTAGAAATTAATAACAACAGTAATAGACAAAAGAACATTATGACAATGGGAACTGCAAATCTCACTAAATGAGAGATGATAAACAACAGAGTAATCAGTATCTACCTATATTTTTCTCATATTTTATATATATGATTTATGTTAGTAGGATTAATATCAGATATTTGTGTGTTAGTCTTTCCCTCTACCTGGTCCTTCTGATCAGTCAATGAGAGGTGTTCATCATCTACTTGCAACATTAACTCCTTCACTTTTCTCTCAAGTCTGCGGTTACTTAGTTGGAAATTTGCTCTATCCCTAGAAAAAAAACAAAACAAACATAAGATTGGCTTGTAAAAAAAGGAACTCAAATAATTCCAATCCTGCTGACATAATTCCTTAGCAATTCTCTAAGAATCAAATAAACACTAATGGCCCCTGCTTTGATTTACTGATTCCATGCTACATATTAAGAAATTTTTTCAAAAGCATGAACCACTAGGGGGAATTTCTTCTTTCTCCAGAGGAACATTTAGGAAAACAAAAACAAAAACCAACATTCTACCAAGATTGAACAATGAAGTGAACATGAAAATGGAAGTGTTAAACTATAGTTAATATTTCTAAGCCTGTTACTTATATTAGACACTGACAAATAATCAGGTACGGAACCATGTTAGCACGGTGCCTGGTTTTAAATTTGTAAGGCAGCTTCTAGTGTGCTTTCCGTCAAAAAGAAAAGTCACAATACTTGTATGAAACAGTAACTATTTTAATTTTGTGCTTGTGAGAGAGAAAAGAAATCCAGTTAATTGTATTAGAGACAATATTAGTAAGAGGCCATATTAACAACCATAAACATGCATGTTTTGATCTTAAACAACTAGTTTCACCTCTCTTCATTTTCAAGTCGTTCTTCCAGCTCTGTGATCCTTGCTTCCATTTGAGCAACAAGTCCCTCTTTACTGTATCGGTAAGAACCCTCCAGGTGAAGGATTCGGCTCTTCAGGTCTTTGTTCTATAGTTGGAACATAGTTGATTACTATAAACATGCTCAAATTAACAAATATCACCTTAACACAAAATAAATTCTCCAGGCAAACATAAGGTGATCAGTGTATTTTAAATTTAGTAAATACTGAGAGAGTCAGTGAGATTTTACTGTTTACTACAAACAAATCTTCTATTACTGTGCTTTATTAAAAAGAATTTAGTGTTAAGCTCGAGTCAAGTTTTAGGCTTAAATGGACCCTAGAAGTTCACATGGTTTCAAGTCCCTTCCAACAGCATTTTTTAATATGCCAAAATTTTTCAAATAGCATTAGATCTGTCTCATTCTCCACACAATTCTTTTGTCAAATTCTGTATTCTTCCCCTGTAACTCACTGGTGTACAGCTACAACAAGCAGACAAAGAAATTACTTGCATCCAGTATCTCTTTGCTCTATCACAGCTGTTACTGTGTTTTTTTTTTTCCTTTCTTCACTATCCAATGCTACTCCTACTACATAAATAGTTTGAAAAACTTTGCAAGCTTCATGATTTGTAAAAGCAGACTTTTTTGCTCAGATTTACACTTTAATTTTTATGAGGCTAGGTAATTTAGTTTTTCAATGGGGACCCAATGATAAAGTTGCCAGAAAAATAACCAGAAGAGGTACATGAGGAACAGAAAACAAAGCTCTGTTACAGAACTTCAAACCATGATCTCAGATCTCAAACAGTAAAAAATCTACGATAGGAAAGTCAGAACTAAGGTATAAGGATGTACATGGGATTCTTTTTTCTCAAATATTTAAATGGGATCAATGTCACATAATTTAAGGCACCAAATCAGGTGTTTGGTATAAACGTTCTAAATTCCCATTACAATATGTTTTATGTTCTTTAGACTGTCAATAACACAAAGATTGCTAAAATAGCTTTCCTCTGGATCTCAACTAGGGGATTTGATAGTAATCTTACTTTCAAAGACCACTGAGCTGCAGAATAAACTGTTGCAAAAAGCTAGAAAGTATTTTTAATGCCCTTTCTATCACAGATATTGAAACTGGAACATGAGTCATATTCCTTCCTAGACAACAGGCAGCGGCAGTTTTCTACCAAATTAGTATCGTTTTTTCAGAGGCATGCCATTTTTTCACTTGTTTGCACCTACAGAAGAAAATACTCCACTGAAGACACAATTGCTTGAAATTATCTTCAACGGTGTTCCTGAAGTGCTTAACTTTGAAGAACAGCTCCTCCAAAAGTAGTCAAAGGCTTTACAGCTAAACTGGATAACAGTGTCTTTGATATTCTACAATCTTTTCTGTATAAGTTCTTTCTAAAAGTTTCTATATTGATATCTCAGTTTTATTCTAAAACAAGTATAGCATATCAACTGTCACATTTCTTATTTTCAATGTCTTTGATCCTCAAATGTATAGACAGAATCCTGCACTCACTACAACAAAAATGTCATATTATATAAAACACATGTATGCGCAGTATGAGTGTTTAACATATGAAATATATAAACTGTGACAAACCTCAAGCTAAACGGGGTACAGAAAGAAACAAATACTGAGAGAAGACCAAATTCAGGATCATAATATTTTCTTTTGAGTATCAGTATTAAGATACTCATAGTTTTTTATCTATTCTTACTAACACATACTTCCAGCAGCACACTATGGTGGGATACCATAGTGCCAGCTACTAAATACTATATTCCTTAAATACTTATTTGAATTTCCTAATGAAGGCAGATACCCAGCCTGTTATCTTGCTAGTGTGATGATATGCAAGCCATAATTACCTGTCTTTCCAACGAAATTTTGTCACACTCCAAATCTTTCTTTATAGCTCTTTCCTGAAGTAGCTCTGTCCTCATTTGCTCAATCTATTTTAGAAAGACAGAAATTTTAATGAAAGATTTAATTTATATTTATCTATATCATGAAGTACATATACCTATGCAGTGAGAAAAAATTTGCTCTTAGAATTCAAGACATGATTTCAGATGAAGTTTACAATTACAATCTTGAACAGAATTTTCTGCTTCAGGAAGCCTATGGTACTCACAGTGCTTATTATATGCATTTCCCAGCCACAATGTGTATTGTTGATGTTCAGTATATATATTCTGTAGCAGGGAACGGAACTCAAAAATGCTGCATGAGAGACATTTCCTGTGGCAGGGAACTGAGTTCTGGAACATCACATCAGTCTTCACACACCTTCTACAGTTTTCTTCATACTTAAGTCTGAAGCTCTGAAATGGTGCCTTACCTTTAAACTACTGACTAGTCTACTTTAAAGTTCCACTTTATTAAACACAAACTGGTAACTGCAGAGAAGTGCCTAGAACTCAGTGAGATACTCTACAGGCAATTACAGTTTTCTAGGTCCGTGAGAATAGTAAATGCTCTTTTTCAACAGACTCTAATGCATACTGGATATGAATATGGCTCCTCACCTCCAGTCAATTTTATGTCTGTCATACTAGCAGAGCACTGACTTCTGGATTTGGGGATGGGGTGGGTTTTGTTTGTTTTGTTAAAATACAACTTTTGCTACAGTTTCTGTAAATATTTCCGTTGCATATTCAGTAACCAAAAGGAAAGTATATTTTCCATATGTACAATGTTAAAAAGTACCTGAACAATACAGAATCAAGATAAGAATACAGAACTAGTTTGTTTTATCACACTATTGGACTTGACTGAAAAAAAAAAAAAACACTTCTGAGTATCAAAGAGAAACTCTAAACTGCCTAACAGCTGTTGCTGAAACTTCAGGGCTCAGGGACAAGGTCTGTAGTGCCCCAATGCTCTTCTAGCATTCTAGCCTCTCTCTCCTGCTGAGACTGCCCCTAAGTCTTTACAAATGCCTTTGCAGGCACAGTTAATGTTATCACAGCATTTGTGCTATTTCCTGCACAATGTTTACTATGATATCACCTGAAGAACACAGTGAACATCTATGTCAATTACTGTACCTGCAAAAAGACTGACAAAATTTTCAGTGGCCACAGCCTTCTTCCCTGCTTTACAACAGTTACTTATGAACTTGCATAAACACTCCATCACAGTTAAGCAGCTCTAAGTTACAGATTTATCTACCAAAGGTCTTTCAAAAGCCATTGCGAATTCTTGCATAAAAAATCCAAAAGCAATGTTAGGAATGTGAAGGTTAAACAAGTACAGCACATGAAATTTTACCTTAGGCCTTTTTTCTTTCCATTATAACATTAAATGACATAGCTTTAGTTAATCATATGTTTAAAAGAAGTCATTGACACTGTTTCTGTAGCTTTGAAACTAATATATAAATACAAACATGGTAGCAATGCATGCAGTTGCTCATGTTATGTAACAGTATGGTTTCAGAAAAGTAGAAGGCATTCCTGAAAACTAAGGTCATAACAGTTACTGGACTACAAATGTTAGCACATTCCCAGTGTTCTCAACAGCTGGGTAATTTCCTTAAAAGCTCTCACTGTCGCATAGAAGTCTAATGATAATATTTTATACATTATATATAGAAATATTTTATATATTACTACATATAAAAAATTTATAACCACTCGTGAACAATAGCTGTATTTATTAATGAAGTACATAAAAAAAGTTAAAATGTGAGGTATTACAGAGAGTTTATTCTGCTGTAATTGCTTTAGCCATGAAGACAGGCAGAAAAAATAAAGCAAAATTTGTAGTAAAATGAATGACTAATGAAGCATGCAACTGTTAACTGAAGAAAGGGTTTTTGTTTTATGTAGGAACCTGTTTAATGGACCACTCTAAAGTTCTACTGTCCTCTTACTGTGCTCAAAGGCTGTGACAAATTTGTGCAACCTTCCCAAGATCTCAAATTAAGGAATTATTTAGAGGGAAATATAATAATTGTCAAGATGACTACTACTGTTGTTGGACACAGAATCCCAGGTTGGAAGAAACCTCAGGGATCATCTACTCCAACCTTTCTAGAAAGAGCACAGGCTAGACAAGATGGCCCACCACCCTCTCCAGACGACTCTTGAAGGTGTCCAACGTGGCCAAGTCAACCACTTCCCTGGGGAGATTATTCCAATGGTTGACTGTCCTCACTGTGAAAAATTTTCCTCTGGTGTCCAATCGGAATCTCCCCAAGAGCAACTTGTGTCCATTCCCCCTTGTCCTCTCCATGGGACTCCTTGCAAAAAGGGAGTCTCCATCTTCTTTGTAACTACCCCTTAAGTACTGGTACATGGTGATGAGATCCCCTCTAAGCCTCCTTTTCTCAAGGTTGAACAAACCCAGCTCTCCCAGCCTATCCTCATATGGCAGGCTGCCCAGTCCTCTGATCATCTTGGTGGCCCTTCTCTGGACCTCTTCCAGCCTGTCCACATCCTTTTTGTATAGCGGGGACCAGAACTGTACATAGTACTCCAGGTGTAGCCTGACAAGCGCTGAGTAGAGTGGGATAATGACTTCTTTCTCTCTGCTGGCAATGCCCTTTTTGATGCAACCCAGCATCCTGTTGGCCTTCTTGGCCGCAGCAGTACACTCTTTGCTCATGGTGAGCTTCCTGTCCACCAGGACCCCCAGGTCCCTTTCCACAGAGCTGCTCTCCAGCCAGGTGGATCCCAGTCTGTGCTGCACTCCCAGATTATGTTTTCCCAGGTGCAAGACCTTACACTTGTCCTTGTTGAACTTCATAAGGTTCTTGTTAGCCCACTCCTCCAGCCTATCCAGATCTTCCTGCAGAGCAGCTCTCCCTTCTGGAGTGTCTACTTCCCCATTCAACTTGGTGTCATCAGCAAACTTCATCAGGCTAAACTTGATTCTGTTATCCAGATCACTTCTAAAGATATTGAATAACATTGGGCCCAGTACTGATCCCTGGGGGACTCCACTTGTGACACCTCATGGTAAAAGGAACCTCACAGAAATAATGGGGAGAAAGAAAAAGTACTATATCTGATTAGGATCAGAAAGCTACATGCAAATATATACAAGAGCTGTAAAATGAGAAGGGCAGCAGGACACAATTCTTGCTGGGGGTGGGTGGGGTGGGTGTGAAAACTCTTTTCACTTATCTCCTTGCACTTTTCATTAGTAAACATGTTATTAACATGCAGAAAGGAAAAAAGCAGTTGTCTGCCAAAATTTGCTCAAACTTCTCACTTATTTCACAGGAGTTAAGATAGGCTCTAGGTATGTACCATGCAGAGTTTTGTGCTTCATATTCTGTCTTTCCTATATCTGATATATTCTAATTATGTTAAGAGAATAGACTATTTCTGCAGCTTAAGGCAAAGTTATCACAACTGGATTTGAAGAATGCTAAGAACAAAGAATTGAGAAAAGCAATAGTATCAGACTTTACAAAGCTTTATTAGACGTAACAGCATTTTGTGCCAGTTTTAGGATTAGAAGCAGCTGTCGAGTTCATTATTAGTGAAAGCAATATTTTAGATGTCATTGTTTACCATCTTGCACTAGGTTCACAGCCTATGGTACTTCTTAACACCTAGGTAGGAGAAAGTATATCTATATGTGCCTCTATATATATACACACACATACATATACACACACCCCCATACACATAATTCTTAAGTATGTGACTAAAAAAATGATGTTTAACAAACAAGCTGAAGCTAAACAAATTCCTTTGATCCTTCATAACTGAGAAGTGACCTTCATGTCCACATTTTCATTTGTTTGCTTCCAACACCTGCTGCCAGCTAAAGAGCAGGTATGGTACTATCCATTGGGAACACTTTACCAAAAGGAAGTGGATGATGCAGTAAACACAATTTTATCCTTCTGTATTTATTCTAAAATTGTCATGGAAACTAACTAGTCGATTTTTCACACTTACTGGAAACAACTCTGAAGTCAACAGATTCATGTTTGCATTTTCACAGAATACAAGAATTGATGGGGGTATCTTAAGCATTTTTCAACTATGTTTGCAAAAACAAAACGGCATTTCACTTGTTTGTAGGAAAAAACCCATCATGTACTAAAATGCCCTGTCCCTACTCGCTTTAGACTCAAAGGGCAACCGAGTGCTCTAGCTTTCTACATGTGTGTTTACTGACCATTTTGCTCTTTCCAGAGTTGCTAGTAGCTTATAATTTAAAAACTAATAGAATATGATCCACTTTTCCCAAAAAATTTTTTACTGTTTCCACTTTCTTGTGGTACTTCTCGAAATCAAGGTAGGGAAGATGAGAACAGTGTCTCATGCAGCCATTCCCAGATTCAAAAGGGTGTTTAAATTAAAAAAGGGTATCATTTCATGGTAAATGAAATGTGAACTATCAGCCTTGCCAATGTTTATTCAAACATTTAACTTCATGTAAAAAAGAACCAGTTGTTTCAATTTGTTTTTACTAGAAATTTGAGTATTATAGTTTATTATCAGTATATTGAAATAACACATTTATAATAAAAAAATTATAGAAATACAGATATTACCAAAACAAATCCATTATAATTTCTTATGTCATTATAAATGCTCAGCAGACCCTGAAATACTCTTTAGTAATTTCACCACTTAAGTGATTCTGGCATAAAATCAAAACAAAGCAACCTTTGTAACTCATGTGTGAAATAAGAAACCCCAGACCTCAAAATAAACATGTCTTTTACCCATTATGTAACATTTTGGTCACCCATCTGCATTTTAGGTTTCCATTCAGTTAGCAAATTAACTTACTATAGTACCCACTAGTGCAGCTATGACTATGGTTCTTTTATCCCAGGCTTATAACACCGGCATAAACTCTAGTATTAAAGGCTTCCTAGTTCAACAATAGCATGACCCCACATTATTATGGATCCTTTACATTCTATTTCACCCACTGACTCAGAGTCTGTACAATAACAGCAAAAAGACTATATTGCAATTGCATAGCATCTGAGTAACCTGAGTCCCAACAGGTAGTAATGGTGCCTTGGTGTTGCATGCACATAAGATTTACTTTCTGTAATCTTACTTTCAGTAAGATTAAAAAATTGTGATCTTTCAATCTAAGATACTTCCTACAACGAGGCTTTCTCTGAGAGCCTCACCACCTAAAACTAAGCCTACGATAGCATCATCTATGCATGCATCAATGATTACCTGGTGAAATATCAGAGGGTGATACTGGTCTTCGGTCACTACATGCAATCTGTGTCAGTCTTCCAGTTAGGAAAACAGGAAAAAATTGGTCTGTGATGACGTGGAGAGGCATATTTAACTATGTTTGTGAACCTTGGTTTAGTTTTTTTTTTTTGGATTTACATAGTCTGCTTAAGTATAGTGTATTAACCGTATTGCTAATCATTATCTAGTTAATAAATATTGTTTGTGATTCTAATAACACTTTTTTCTTATCATTATACAAGTTAGAAAACTTGTTCAAGTACCTGTTCTCTGCATCTACTGATCCTCTCAGACAACAAATCTGAATTAGTCTTTTCTTCATCAAGCTCAAGTCCCAGTTGAGATAACTTGTCCTAAGAGGAACAAAGAAAATTAATTTCAATATACTACTTTCCCATTCTCTTCAGGTTGCTACCAGGCCATTCTTCCTTAAACTTCAAGGGCTCAAATTGCCTGAAAGACTAGGCTTGAAAAGTAAAATGCCTCTGGAAACACATAAAGAATCTGGAAAAAGAGATGGCAGGTAGATAAGCCTTTAAAGTGATTTTTTTTATCTGACAGAAGTAAAATAGATGTTTAATTTCCTTTTCAAATCACTCCCAACAATTTCAAGAAAATAAGAGAAATTCTGTAATTTTTCTAGAGTCTGTTTTTAGTCTAAGTTACATTATAAATTTGGAAGACAAATTTCTTCTCATATGAGTACAATAATTTAACAGTGTTTGTTCATAAAAGTCAAATGACAGCTTAGTTGAACTGAACAGTTATAAAGCTAACCATGTAAGAACATAGAATAACAATGTTACTTAGGCTCCTGAAATGAACTGATACTAGATGCTAAATACAACTTAGAAATAGAAGTACTTTTGAAGTTCTGAGCGATGGGCCTACAAACAAAAATACAATTTTGCCTGATACTCCAGAAAAAATTAATTAAAAAGAAAGTAAATTAAAATAATGAAAGAACAATTGCAATTTAGAACATATCATGCTACAGTAGATACGCTAACAGACCACCTTTAGAATATACCAGAATAATTCCTGCAGTAGTACTACATGGAGATTTTCAACAACATCAAGTTATTTTGTCTCTTCCCAGGCAGAATTAATGTGAAATACCAAAATTATTTTCATCAGTTCTCATAAAAAAACCAACCCTTAAAAATGTCTTTTACCTCCATTAGTTTGATTTGTCTTGCCCGATCGTCTTTTAAGTGGTTTTTAGCTTCCAGTTCATACTCCAAGACTTTCACAGTCTGTTCTAGCAGCTGAGTTTTTGTTATGGCCTCATCCTGAGCTCTTTGGTGGTCCCGCAAGTTGTCTTCCATAAGACGCATCTGAAAAAATAAAATTAAGGTAATACACTTTATACTGTACTTTCTATAAATAAGTGATGTCACTGAAGGGGGCTGACTACAAACGTAACAGATCTGGAAATGTGACAGGAATTGCATCGAGTTATACGTTTTTCAGAGTAATTTTTGTTTTATCCACAAGATGGCACTAAGAAAATAAACTTGGATTAAACATCAGATCTAAAGAGATGCTTCACACTACAGGTTTTACAGTGACAATTATACATAGTTGGGTTTTAAAATTTATTTCTTTTTACCCAGTTATAGCAAGCCAAAATTTTTACAATTTTCTAAATGGTTATATCTTTGGAACTTTCGCAATATTCCTTTCCTTTTCAGACTACTGATAGTTTAGCTTTTAAATAATTCTGTAGTTTATGTCTGTGGCACTTTGATGACTGCATTTTACCAACAACATCACTGCTAACATATATATACATATTAGTATAACTTCTAGAAATAGTAGGGCTATCTGCTGATGACAAAAGTTTCTGATTCCAATGACAGCAGGTAATCAAAATTACCTGAAAACATTCACAGTACTTAAAAATGTAAGTAGTGAGAGGTGTTTTAGGTGAGACTGATCATTCCTTATTTTTGTAACTTAACTTGTGACATGTATATAATATATGAGTGTTTGTTTTCTTCAGCATATGGTGTTCCATAGTCTTCCTCTTTTTAGCCAAGTGCTTATTTTAGTGATGAAGCTAAAAATAATGTATTAGTGACTGTTTCCAGAGTTTGCTACCTATTGCTAAGTCCTGACAACAAAACGTTGGACATCTGCATGGCTTGGTGAACAGCTGTTGAGAGATCTGTATATTAATAGCATTTCATATGCATTTAATGTTTTAGAATGACACTGGATTGACAGCTTTCAAGACTGGTATCTTTTATGTATCCACAGAGAACTTACAAGAGACACAGCACAGAACTCACATACTGCCTTGCAAGACTGTTTCATAATTTTTCTGCTAGAACAAGATGATACTCATGTTGCCATGATCATTATGATCCTTTGCTTTTGTTGAGGCTCTCAAAGAGAATATTTTGTGCACTATGACACCTACCCAAGAGGATTTTCACAGACAACAGACTCTTTCATTTCACATTGAATGGAAGGACTATCTATTTGTACTTCTTGTTAAACACAAAGGAGGGAGAGATAATGAAGACTTTAAATTGTCCTGAATTTTTAGTCTCTCTAGGAAGTCTGCTGTTTTACCTGTCTATCCTATATTTTCAGATTTTGTTTCCTCTTTTGCAGCTAGTTGCCATACTACATTTTTAATGCCCTAGGATTTTAAATATTGCCTCATGGAAATTGAGAATTCCACAACCAGTAATATTGTGTCCTTTATGTAGAGTTTGGATTATCTTTTTTGTCAAATAATGAAGGTTTCTTTTGTTCTGAAATTTTTTCTTTTTATTTGCTTTGTAGTTGTAATAACTAACACTAGAAGTATTTTTCATAACTGTAATCACAGTGTGTATACATATTTATACACATACATATCTTTTATTTAAGCTTTCTATTCTCATTTATTCAACTGAAGGGTCACTTTCTCAATATCCCAGTTTTATCTTTCACATTAAATTATGTGTCTTCATCCCTTTATAAAGGCTCTCCATCTCTGAATGGGATAAATATAGAAGGAAGACAGAATAATATATAGGAAATATACTTCCTTCTATTGCTGTTCCTTTAAACTGAATTTAAAATAAGTTTAAGGGGAATGGCATCATAAGAGAAGTTCTGAACTGGAAAAATCAAAATATTAAAATATTCTACATACAGAAAACACCTGTGACCAGTGTACTCTCATAGCTTTACCAACTGCAGAACAAGTATATGCCGATCTTTAAAAGACTGGATTGCCTTTATGGCAAAATTTACATGCTAAGAGGCAGACACTTCAAGACTGTGGTTGATTCTTGGTTGCATAGACACCATCATTTAAGTCTGCCACTTGGCTCATACAAAGGAAGAGGAGAATGTATGTCAGCTTCTTTGGAGACAGAATTTGGATTTGTGGTTGGTTTTTCTGCCCTTACCCCACCACCACCACCACCCCCCGCCCCCCGCCAATAACTGCTGGGGTTTTTTTTCCCTAATTCAAGAATATTTCCACATTCTCAATTTCTTCAGTATCAGGGATTAAAATAGCAGCAGATCATCAGTGGAATCCTTGTCATATCACTTAAGATACATTCATTTGTCAAACACTGCATTAATCTGTCACAAGCAGGAACTACATTTCCCTGGCAGACGTAACACGCTGATCATCATCATGAAGAAAGAAACTCAAAAGCATGCTGATTGAGGTCAGTCTCTCATGATGAAGTACACAAAAGTGTGATAGCAAGTATTCATTATCATGAAAAATATCTGAGCTGATTTCTAGGTCAAAGGTTCGAATTTGTCACTGAACTTATGAGTCATTACCTCATCCTGCATTCTCATGGTTGTCAGGTGTGATTTTTCTACCTCAAGATTTTTTTCTTTTAATTGTCTCTGCACATTTGCAAGTTCCCGGTGATTTTTCTCCTTATATTCATCAAGCTGATTCTGAAGCTCCAGAGTTGATGTTCTTGAGAACTCTACCATTTCAGACATCTGGGAAAAAAGTACGTATCATTTTTTTCCTAAAATAATGCTACAAAAGGTTCTATCATGCTTAATACACCAAAATGATTTTTTTTCTCTAGCTTCGATATTCAGCTCAGTATTTTCAAATGGAAAATTTATCAAACATGTTCCCAAACAAATGAATTTCTATGCAGAAGTATGAAAACAGAAAACAGTAAGGCTATTTTCTAGTAGTATGTGTGGCAAGACTATTTTCTCTTTTTGTCTGTCAGCAGTTCTTCCAGCTGACTGACGTAATGAACTGTGAAGTCACACTTCAGTATATCAATATTGAAGTTGTACGGTTTACATGCAGAAGGCAAAATAATTCTAATGCAGTAGCATTTAGAGAATCAGCTGTAAAACTCTGAAATATTGCTGTAGCATTCATTAGAACTGAACTCAAATCTGGAATCTTGCTTAAACAAAACAGAACTGTTTCACAACAGTATTTTGAGATAGCAGTGTTCCAACTACTGTTCCAGCCCCAAAAGCTTTTCTTGATAATCTCTAGGTTAAAGAGACTAACAGTAAAATTTGCATTTTGCTTTCTTTTACACATTTAAAAAAAATATACACAATTGGGGAGCTCGGTTGCTTCTTTCTGTTAGATATCTGTTAGATATTCAGATTTCTGCAGCCTCTTTGGAGTGAACTCACCTCCTCCTGTAACTTTTTAACAGTCTTGTTCAGTTGCCATCGTTCATTCTCCATTTCATTCTTTATCTGTTTTAACTGTTCCTTCTGTCGAGTTTCATCTTTTAACTGCTGAGTTAACTGTTGCCGTTCCTGTGAAATACAACGGATGTTCTCCTGCAGTAGATTAAAAACAAAAATATATAATGAAATGTAGTCCCTCTTTTCTAACACCTTAATACCACCAGCTGTTTTAACATTAACACAAACTTTAATAATAATAATTAAAAAAAAAAATTATGGAGATAGTTTGCTAGCCAGTAAAGGAAAAACATTATTTTAGTGATGCAGTGCTTTATCCTTCCTATAAATTCCTAGAACACTGTTACAACGTTTGTAGGACCAAACATAGGCCCTTTTCATGATTCTGTTACATGCAAAGGATACATTCCTCTGCAGTTGCACACATGTCAGGAAATCCTACCTCCTGCAAAAGATTCAATATCCATTTCAGAATTCACATTTTCCTATATGCTCTTTTTAATGATCTGTTAAAAGTTTTCAACAACCATCTTTTTCCTAGGCAAAAAAATAAAACAAAATACAAATCTCTTCCAACAATGAGTGAGAAATAACTAGTGGTGATTTTTTTTCCCCATTGCTGTGCTTCTATAGTACCCAGAAGCCCTAATCAAGATGATGCCTCATTTTGACAGATGCTGTGCAAACAGAACTTTGCAGCACTTAGCACAGAAATCCCCTTCCTGAAAGAACTTTTGCCATTAATGTTCAAACCAGACCATCATTATCTAGGTTAAATTTTGAATGAACTGCAGAGCTATGTTGTATGCTCATCTACCATCTACATCTATCCAAATGTGTCTACTATTACATTCAGGATGTTTAAGAACGTACCACCTTCCAACTTCTAAATACTGTTCAGCAGCAGAATAACTGACTTTCTCTACTTCATTCCAATACAATAAAAGCATGTTTTCTTCCATCTGCATGTTGGGACTCTCACCTCTTCCTTCTCCCCCCATAATGTAATACCTCAATGACCCTACTCTAAATAGACACTACAAGACTAGAAAAAGGGGTTGTTTTTATTAAGTCTGAGAGACACCATTAAATTCAATAAAACTAGATCATGGACAGTTTAAATTGTTCCCACAGAAAAATGTAATTAATTAAAATCACCATAAATTGTAAAAAACATTCCAAAATATTGTTTTACCTGTTAATACTGGAAATACAAAGTTCTGCTGAATATCTAATACCTATGATGCTAGCTTTATTACTTTTCAAAAAACTTTAAGTATTTCAGTATGTGAAATCTGGCACGTCCAATAGGACAGCTTCAATAGTGAACTCAAATGCAACCTCTAATTTGAGTCCCCTTCACATACAAAAATCCTTGAGTACTTTTCACTGGAATTGGCTGGCCTGTCAGTTATGGTATAACCACAAGTCAACTAAATGGTTGGTTACTTCCCAATTTAAAGTCAATCTGTAGTGGCAATTAATTACTTCGTGAAGAAGCTTAAGTGTTATTTCAGCGCAAGTGATGCTAACTATACAGCAGCATTTCTATGTTTCAGGCTGGTAGAAAGACAGTGCTCCAGAAGATAGGGAGCCATAAAACAACAGAACACACTCACATTTCCACATACCCAGAGAAGGAAAAAAAAGGGGGGGAAACAAAAATAGTAATTTGTTTTCATAGTAAACTATAAACTAATAACCTTCCTTATTTTTCAGAAAAATATTAGCTGAACCACCTCTTTACAAAATCAACCATTTCTTTCAACTGATAACTGAAACCTATGAACATATTTCAACTTACAGTGCTCTATCATTACTTAGCACAATGAAAAGTTAAGTTGCATATTCTTCCACCCATGGAAAGGATCCTATGTCCTGGTTGTTTAATTTAACAAGCACAGAATACTTGGCACTGCCATTCATAATGTAGGTATAATTGCTATTTTTTAATATATTGCAGTACCATGTATGCTATGGTTAAGGTGTATAATAATTATATTAAATTATTTCCTTTCCAAGAGAGTTCTAAAGAAACTCCTCAAAGTCTTATCAATGTTGCAAAAATGTTAAGTAGTATTTAATTTCTCAATACAGTAGACTAAATAGAGGAGGCTACCCTGAAACAGAGGTTATAACACAGCATGAGACACTACAAAAAATACTACTTGCCTGACCATCCATAAAGAAAATTTCAATATATACTGGGGTTGATTTTCGACAAAAGCATTAAAACAGATTGTCTCTAATAATTAAGTGTATTCCAGCTTTACCTTTTCTGAGTAGAAATTCAGGATGGAGGAGGAATAGATTTGGCTGTGTTTACAGTAACTGTTACAATTCTATTAAGCTTGTCATTGTCTTTCTTATGCTAGTCCCCCATTAAAAGTCATTTGTATTATGTAAAAAGCAAGATGGGCCAGTCAGGAATTAAGTTCCCACTGTGATAAGCATTATTACCATGCCAAAGTTTGTCATCTAAATTACCAAAGGTAGTGCAAGGCCAAATCAGCCTACTGTACAACATTGTTCATTAAAACAAGCAAAAATCTAAAGAGAGAAAGGCAGAATTGTTCTAAACAAAAAGGACCACTGATTTCATCTTGATGTCAGTTAGTGCTCGTATCTGGTGGAGGAGTGTAGAATCAGAAGGAGGTTTAACTTGGTGTGCCAGAAATTAGAAGTTGTGAATAAAATCACAAGAGAGACTCTTCTATCTGTCACCTTTCCTAGATTAATTAGGAGACCCAGCCTGGAGGCAGCATTCCTTGGCATGATGCCCTGAAGGATGTCTAAACAGAAAAGAAAGAACACACATCTGAAGCATCTTGACCCAAAGCTAATCAAGATGCAGGAGATGCTAATCAAGATGCAGGAGGTGCACTGATTCATGTTGTGCAGGAAGGTCAAGCCAGACTGCGATAGGAGTTCTTAGAGAACAGTGCTAAATGCAAGCCAGTGATGAGCAATGGGCCATGTCTTGTGACTGTGCAGACTATCAGCAATACATAATTGCAAATTTAGAAAATCACTGAGGTAGAACAGATAAAGTGATTTAAATTGGAAAAAAAAAATCAACTGACCAAAAGCCTCAGATGAAACACTTTTTGATGTAGTTACAAGGAACATCAGCTTAAAAACATAATTTTGTAGAAGCAAAACTTCCTTGCCCATACTGTTAAAACCTTATATTCTTGAAGCACATTCTTCTTTAAAGACATAGTAGTATTTCCTTCTTGTTGTTATTTTCTTCTTTTTACTATAATTAACTGAACCATGAGACCATGCTGATTAATACAATCTTCCCTTCGTTTATAATCCACTTATAGACAAATTTATTTTTCAGATTTTCAGAACAGTAATGTAAAATTTCTGTTGAAGACAACAAGGGAAACGTCTGTTCAATTAAAAAAGGGTCACTAGCCACACAGATGTACCTCACTTTTGAGCCTGATTTGTTTGACAGAATCACTTAAGAACTTTGCTCTAGAAGCAAAACTGAGAGAATTCTAAACTATCTGACACTGTAGAAATAGATGCTTCTTCGGTACATGTACAAGGTGAATTACAAAGATGAAAGATTAGGTTTACAACTTTTTCAGATACAGAATACTATGTCAGTAAGAGTTTTAAGATTTATACACATTCATCTCCTTACTAAACAGATCTGAATTTTCATTTCATCTGAATCATTCTTTCTTTACTCATACACAATATTGCCAACATCTCTCTCCACTGCTCTGAAGTAGATGCATTCTCCACATGATTTATTTCTCAGCTAATCTGGGAGAAAGTATGCTCTTTCCTGGATACTGAGTAGAGTAAGGAGCAAAGTGGAAAGAGGACTTCATACAGTTTGAGAGGCTGCAAGTCCTAGTGATATGTGTTAAATTTCTTTGGTGATGAAATATACCACTTCCATGCAACATTTGCAAGTAAGACAGGTTTGGAAAAAATAAAAAAGAAGTTAATTTACTCATACTTGACTACTACCAGTATTTGTATTTGTATCCAAGTACAGCTTTTCATTCTTTTACATGTAAATACCTACACACAGAGTTGATTGCTCATTCAAAATAATAAAACAGGTTTATAAAACCTTAGGTAATTTATTTTGTGATTCATCTCCCTGAAATTTTGCTAGATCCATGGAAGTAAAAAAACCAACAACAACAAAAAAAACCCCAAACAAACCCCAAAACAAAACCAAAAACTTCAAGTGGTAAGACTTTAGCAAGAAAACAATTTTAATGAAATTATACTATGCTTTCAGGAGACTTCTGAAATTGCAGAGAGGTCTGGACTTTAAAACAAAGTGTACTTCAAAAACAATGAGATGTTACTCTGCAGAAAGCAATGGTGACTCAAGAAAGAAACAGGAAATTTAAATATCCCAGATTGCTCTTATTCTACCTGGATATCTTCCAGTTGGCTTTCCAAAGAGCTGTTTAGCACTACCAATTCTTTTGCCTCCTTTTCAGCGTGTTTCAAAGCTTCTTCTAATTGTTGCTTCTCCTCCTGCAATGATACAGAATCACAGAATGGTAGGGGTTGGAAGGAACCTCTAGAGATCATCCTGTTCAACCCCCCGCTTAAGCAGGGACACAGAGCACGGCGCACAGGAACACATCCAGGCAGGTTTTGAATGTCTCCAGTGAAGGAGACTTCACACCCTCTCTGGTCAGCCTGTTCCACTGCTCTGTCACCCTCACAGTAAAGAAGTTTTTTCTCATATTGAGGTAGAACTTCCTGTGTTCCAACATGTGCCCATTGCCCCTTGTCCTGTCACTGGGCACTATTGAAAAGATCCTAGTCCTGTCATCCTGACACCCACCCTCCAGATATTTATAGGTATCAGTGAAATCCCCCCTCAGTCTTCTCTTGTCCAGACTGAACAAACCCAAGTCTCTCAGCCTTTCCTCATAAGGGAGATGCTCCAGTAGCTCTCTGCTGGACTTGCTCAAGCAGTTCCATGTCCTTCTTAAACTGGGGGGCCCAAAACTGGACAGAGTACTCCAAATGTGGTCTCACTAGGGTTGGGTAGAGTAGAGGGGGAGAATAACCTCCCTCAACCTGCTGGCCCCACTCCTTTTAATGCAGCCCAGGATACCATTGGCCTTCTTGGCCACAAGGGCACATTGCTGGCTCATGGTCAGCTTGCTGTCCACCAGCACTCCCAGGCCCTTTTTAACACAGCCTCTTTCCAGTAGTTCAGCCCCCAACCCGTACTGGTGCATGGGGTTGTTCCTCCCCAGGTGCAGGACCTTGCACTTGCTCTTGTTGAATTGTATCAGGTTTCCCCTCAGTCCAGCTCTCCAGCCTGTCAAGGTCTTGCTGGATGGCAGCACAGCCTTCCTGTGTATCAGCCACTCCTCCCAGCTTGGTACCATCAACAAACTTGCTGAGGTTACACTCCATCCCATCATCCAGGTCATTGATGAATATGTTGAACAGTAGTGGACCCAGCGCAGACCCCTGGGGAACACCGCTAGTTATGGGCCTCCATCCAGACTCTGCTCCATTGATCATGACCCTCTGAGTTCTGTTGTTGAGCCAGTTCTCTATCCACCTCACTGTCTACTCATCCAACCCACACCTTCTTAGCTTGCCTGTGAGGATGCTATGCAAGACAGTGTTGAATGCCTTACTGAAGTCAAGATAGACAACATCCACTGCTCTCCCTTCATCGACCCAGTCAGTCACACCTTCATAGAAGGCTATCAGGTTGGTCAAGCATGATCTTCCCTTGGTGAATCCATGTTGACTGCTTCTGATAACCTTCTTGTCCTCTACATGCCTGGAGATGACCTCCAGGATGAACTGCTCCATCACCTTTCCAGGGACGGAGGTGAGGCTGACTCGCCTACAGCTTCCAGGTCCTCCTTCTTGCCCTTTCTGAAGACTGGAGTGACATTTCCTTTCCTCCAGTCCTCTCCTGTCCTCCATGACCTTTCAAAGATGATGGAGAGTGGCTCACCAAGAACATCCACCATCTCCCTCAGCTCTCACAGGTGCATCCCATCGGGGCCCATGGATTTGCGAGGATCCAATTTGCATAGGTGATCTCTGACCCAATCCTTCTCAACTGATGGTAAGTCTTCCTTTCTCCAGATTTTTCCTCTCTTCTCTGGGGGCTGAGACGCCCGAGAGCCAGCCTTAGCAGTGAAGACTGAGGCAAAGACGGCATTCAGTAACTCCACCTTCTCTGCAACCTGTGTCACCAGGGCCCCTTCCTTGTTCAGCAGTGGGCCCAACTGTATCCTCAGTCTTCCTTTTCCTGCTGATGTACTTAAAGAAGCCCTTCCTGTTACCTTTGACATGCCTTGCCAGATGTAATTCCAAATGGGCCTTGGCCTTCCTCATCGCACCTCTGCATACCCTGACAACATTCCCGTATTCATCCCAAGTGGCCAGTCTCTTTTTCCACATACTGTGAAACTCCCTCTTCCATTTGAGTTTCTCTAGAAGCTTTGTTTATCTTTGCGGGTCTCCTGGCTCCTCTGCCTGACTTCTTCCTCCTGGGGATGCACCAATCCTGAGCTCAGAGGAAGTGGTCCTTGACTACTGTCCAGCTCTCTTGTACCCCTGTGCCTTCCAGAGCCCTAGCCCATGGGATTCCTCCTAGCAGGTCTTTGAAGAGGCCAAAGTTGGCCCTCTTCAAGTCCAGGGTTGTAATCTAACTCGTGGCCCTGCGTCTACCTCGCAGTATCCTAAACTCAACCATCTCATGGTCACTGCAGCCAAGGCCACCCCCAACTCTCACACCCTCAACCAGCCCCTCCTTGGAGTTTGTTAGGATAAGGTTGAGCAGCACATCTCTCCTCATTGGCTCCTCCACCACCTGCATCCAAAAGTTGTCACTGATGCTCTGCAGAAACCTTCTGGATCGTGCATGGCTTGCCCTGTTGCTTTTCCAGCAAATATCAGGGTGGTTAAAGACCCCCATGAGGACCAGGGCCTGCAACTGCGAGGCTACTTTCAGCTGTCTGTAGCAGGCTTCATTAACTTCCTCTTCTTAATCAGGTGGCCTGTAGCAAACACCCACAACAGTGTCACCCATATCTGGCTATCCCTTAATTTTTAGCCACAAGCTCTCAACTTGTTCTCCTTCCACTCCAAGGCAGAGCTCGATGCATTCCAGTTGCTCCTTCACATAAAGAGCAACTCCCCCACCTCACCTTGCTGGTCTGTCTTTCCTGAAAAGCCTGCAGCCATCCATGACCACATTCCAGTCATGCAAGCTATCCCACCATGTCTCTGTGACTGCAGTGAGATCATGGCCCTGCAACTGCACACAGACCTCTAGTTCCTCCTGTTTATTCCCCATGCTGTGTGCATTTGTGTACAGGCATTTCAGAAAGGTGCCTGAGCACACAGGTTTCCCCGGAGGAGTGTACAAGGACCCACTATAGCCGTGCAAACCCTTGAGGTGGTTAGTCTCCTGGTTGCCATCGCATGAGGCTGCTACGGCACATTTATCACTGCTCAGGTTGCCCTGTCTTATTCCCCCATTGGGTGTGATGGCATTAGCATTGCCAGTTTGTCCCCCTCCCCCCGAGTTCCTCCGTTTAAAGCCCATACAATTTGATACATTTAGAAATAGCAGCAAGGCCTTCAATCTGACAAGTAAACTGAGCTATAAAGTATGTTCACTCTCCCCAGTTCCAAGCTTTAACTTGCTCTCACACCGGTTGTCACTGGGAAATCTTTCCTATACATGTCGGCAAACTGCATCCTGCTTCTTGGAAACCTGCTGGGTTTGCTTAGCCTTCCTAATGACATTGCCCATGCTCCTCATCAGTTTTTGTTCTATAACATATCATTTGCAAACAGGAAGGAGACTAAAGGGGCTTGTTTTCTTAACTTACCTCATATCTCTTTATTTTTTCCTTTACTGAATTTTCTTCTCCTTTCATATTATCAATTTGTTTGTGCAATTCTTCAGTTTTACTCTCTAGCTCATCAACTGTTCTCTTCAACTGTTCATTTTCCTCAGTCAGCTCTTTGACTTGATTTTCTAAACTATTTCGCACCTCTTGTGCAGTGTTTCTTTCACTGGCAAGGACAGCAGCACTCTACGAAAAACAAATTAAGTCATGTTTAGAAAAAAAACATTTGATGCTGTTTTCAAAGAGAAGTTTCATATGGCACAACAGAAAATATAGCTAGTATATAAAACCAAAATGTTAACAAAGAATTTAACTTAAAGTCTGTATGCTTTACAAACATGTATTTTTATTATTCATACTGCTGTGGGAGAACACACAAGGAGCTTTTTTTTTTTTTTTTCTCGCAGGCATATCTACATACTAAAGTAACATAAAACACCTGGAACAGTCTCATCCTGCCTTCACATATTTTCACCTTAACATCTTCCTCTTCACTGCCCTGAAAATATTTTCATTACCAAATCCCATTGTTAGGTAGGTAATTCCAAGTAATCTAAAAAACTTAACAGACATCAAAAGCCATATGGATGTTTAAGGAAGAACATACTGATGAGGAGTATCTTCCACAGCAACACAAAATTTAGGCAATCTTGCCCCACTGCTTATTCCAAGCACTAACATACAACACTACATCCATGCAACTATCTGTGGTGCTGCGAAGTAAATCAACTTAGGGAACAGGATCAACTGTAATATATAGACACACAGATTAACATAAAGAGATCTTGACACTAAAAAAATGGGGGCGGATGGGGGCAGACAGTGTTACTAAAAAAAAAACCCAATCCATTTCAAAACACAGTCAGACAAAGCACTGTATCAGCACACAGAGCAAATGGTGAGCAGGCACGAACAAGCCATAGGGACTGGAAGTACTTTGCAGTGGTATTGGTGCAGCTCTACCTGCATGTCATACAGCCCTTACATGGGGCTGTACTTATTCGGTACAAGTTCTGCTTGGTTTTCAGTTACTGCCTGAGGATAGGAGTTTAGCTACTGAGTTCAACTTGTATTTAAAAGGACACACTTCATATTTTTTCAGAAACTCACATCAATATACAGTACAAAGACAAGCGATAATATACTAATCATAATTTGTCACATGTGGTGATAGATTTTTTTATTTTTTTTTTTGGCAGGGTAACTAGCTGCAGCTTGTAACTTTTCAGAGCTCAGCATCACCTTAGTCTCACCACTTACCCTCTCTTAAACACCTTACCATTTACTGTGGAAACCGTGAGTGGAAGTATGTATCTATATCATTGTACTATCTATAGTGTTACACTGTAACACAGACCAGGTACATACTTGTAAACATTTAATTCTGCGGAGTAAAGAGCTGGAAGGATTTTCTTTGCTCTTCACTGAGATGTCAGTCAGCATCCCCTCCAAAGAACATAATCTGAGACATAATTCGTGGTTCTTGCTCTTGGGCATTCAGGGTCTGATACAAAGAAATAATACTCTGTACAAAGACCTGGTTCTCATGTATAGGCTCACTGCCTTTTACATTAAGACCTCAAACAATAGTAAGAACACCAGAACAGATATTTGAGCCAATCTAGGCCAGTATTCTCTCCAGCAGCCATAGCCAATTTTTATGGACAAAAAGAGGAAGAACTACAGGGTGAGCCTTTCCCCATTACACACTCCCAGCTCTCACTGTTTTTCCTCCATGAATGTATCATCCATTAATTTCTCTAATCCTTCTTGAATCCATTGATATCTTTTGCCTCTACATTATCTGGTGACAATAGGTAATTATTCATTAATTATTGAAGCATAACATTTTTGCATATGAAATTGTGTTTATCTGGCTGAAAACAAAAGAAATTCTACAGAGTAGTTTGTTAAGAAACTATTTTGTGAAATATTTCATGAAAGCATGAAAATCACTTTTCAGTTATGCTATTCTTGATTGTAGCTCCTGATTTTCCCCATCCCACCCCCAAAAAGGAATAAGCAAAGTTATATAAAAGTTTGTTTACAAAGTGCACCCTCACTAGATCGTCTTCTAGCAAGCAACAGCTTTAAAATAATGCAAATTAGTTTGATAAAGCAGTAACTCAGAAAACACTCAAACTGCCTACAGGGTCAATGAACTTATACAAAAACTGGCAGCATAAGTAGGCTGACAAGTTCTGGTCTTTTGAAAATACTGAAAAAACTTTTCTTCTTAGTACATGACTAGTTAAAAGCTCTGAAATAAATCTCTGTTAATGCTTTAAGTTCTCACATACTGAAATTTCAATAGCATTTATGTATGCTCTATGCTAAAAGCAAAAATAAAAGGAAAAATTTTACTAATTAGCAAGCACTCCACCAGTGGCTCCTTTTTGTCTCATTTTCCCTTTCTGGAGCTGAGTGAAAGCAGCTGAAGTATTCTGAGGAGTTCAGGGAAAGGAATGTTGATTTGTCTGTTCTTTTTCATCCAACCGCCTACACAGGGCTGCACAGTAAGGGAGGACTGCAGCAGACCCACACTGTACCTAAAGATTCCACTACCTCATCTACCACAGTTTGCTCTACTTTCCCCATACAGGAAGCATTATTTACTTAAAAGTACATGCACGTACGCGCGCACGCACACACACACAAAAGCAAACAACCAAACAAACCCCCCAGACCTACATACATAAATATACACATAAATACACACATATACCTATTTAACCTAACAGGTTCAAAATTAAGTTCAGCCTACACTGATACAGCCATATCCAGAGAACTGCTGCAGCCTGCCTTTTGCTGTATGTACCTTAGGATACTGTTCCAGCCACTAAAATTAAACTAAACTGGTATTCTCTCTCCTTTTTCACTAAAAATTTCAGCAAGTTAGCGAGATGCTAGGTGAATATATATATAAAAGGTGGAGAAGTATAAAGAGCAAGTTGCAAGTATTACCTTTATTAACTTAATTTAAAATCTTGGAAATAAATTGGGTATATAAGTAAAACCTGCTTAAAGTTCTAGCTGCCTGAGTGATCAGCACTTAACCAGCTGATCTCCACAGGTCTCTAATGACTTTGGCATCATTGCAAGGGTTACACCTTCATGTGAACAAACTGTTCCCAAACAAATTCTCTAACGTGTTAAGTAAAAAATTCCTTTATTTCAACTAGAAGGGGTATGTCTTGAAAAATACCAACAATAAATACACTCACACTCACGCGCACACTTTTTCAAGATGGTAGGAAAACTCTCATAGTACATATGGGGAGCTTTACTATATTGCAGTTGGGCAAGCAGGTATTTTTCTTACATATCTTCTGGGGAGAGTAGGAGAAATTTTCTTCACAATGCATATTTCACTGTACGCTACTGTTTCAACATCTTTTCAACTTGTTTCAGATAAGACTGAAAAGAAACACAGGAGTGTCTACCCTATCAGTTTACCTTACACAGCTGTACTATACACAAGTCATGGAAGATCACCTTCAGGGTACCTTTCTGGATGATATTAGAAAAAACAGTACATGAGTATCTTCAATTTGATAGTGAAATTTAAACAAAGTCAAACCACACAAATAAAATTTACATTTTCTTTGAGTAGAAAATGCATATGTAGCATCACTTCTCCCAAAGAGTAAAAATACACAGCTGGATCTAGATAGGAAAAAAGCCATTTATCCCCAGTGTAATGAGAATTGTATGCACAGTTCTTCACCAGCATATATGAAGCTTCTGGATTATAATAGCTTTTTGCAATACATGCCCTATCCTGTAGCATGTTGCCACAGAAAGTTAGGGTATCAAAACACTCAGTACCTCTTCCCCTCTCCTATTTTCCACTGTTAGTCATATCTGGCACCCCACATCACCTTCTATGTCCCCTCCAGGTCCTCTCTTGCAGAAACAGCTGAACATGATACAAAAGACCCTAGGTATAATTACAAAGGATATGCAAGGGAATCAAGCACTGACAAACCTTGTAGTGACACCATTAGGGGGAAGTTGGTGGACAGAGATCCCCATCTATACATCGAACAGTTACATAAGGTTCAAGCTAGCAGCTATCATATCATACATGGACACTGCTGAAGCAGAAATAGATTGTTGCATCCTTTGACTATGGAACTCCACAACACAGGCAGTGTACTCAACCAGCCACAAGCAACTAGAAGGCAATATTACTCACGTAGACATCATATGTTAAATTTACCACTTTGTCGTTAGAGATGGCTCACTATATTCTGCATAAAATTCCCCTAATAAAACATGACAGTAAAAGATCTGAAAACCACTGCACTGAAATTACAGATAAATTACTATGCACACTGATAAATTCTGAATGCCAATTATTGCACTTCAAAGGCTAAAACTGAAAGTGGCAACAGCATAGATTGTTTAAACTGTATTTGCTATCAGCCAGCGGCAATCCTGTCTACATGAGTAAGAAGGTATAGCCTTCATTTAAAATTCAGTGACTGCCTCACATGTTCAAAAAAGGAGTTGAAAGCTGTTTGCAAAAGCATTGAATTAGAGTGGGTTCAAGTGAAGAGGATGAAAGCAGAAGGATAACTGACACTATAGGGCTAGTAAGTATAAATGAGGAGAACAGCCAGACAGGTTCACATGTACAGATTGTCCTGTGGATCCATATCCTTCATCCACACAACTTATTTGTAATGGTGCCGTACACAAACAGTGTGAGTTAAGAAAAGGTCCTTGAGGCTTAATGACACTACATCAGTTAATTACTCCTGTTGGTACCCATTCATAGATCCTTTACATTGCTACGTTTAGTATTTAGGGATGTTGGTAAAGTTTCAGCAATCATTTTAAGTAAGTTTATATAAATTTAACCCATGGTAACATAACTGGGTGAAGATCAGAGTAATGATTTAAGCTGAATATGAAACATTAACAGACATGTTAACATAACATGATCTTTAGTTCACAGAATTGTGGATCAGCCTCTTCAGAGAGCTGAAATGAGGTTACGTACATAAACACATACAGGGCACATAACAGATAAAACTGGTTAAACAAGATTCTTGAAGACAAAAGCTGGAATGAAATACTGTATATTCAGACATATTTGCCATACAAAAACCCACCAAACCACCCAAACAACAAAAAGCACCAAACCCCACAAAAGACAGGGGGACAAAAAAGAATTTTATGAAGCATTGAAGTGGGCTCTTTGAATCTTAAAGTTAACATATCTCAATTCCAAGACTGTAGTTTCTTCCCTATGATGTATAAAACACGCTTATGTCTTTCTACTCCCACTTGCTAGTAGTGGCAGCATGCTTTAGTAAACCTACTTTTTACTATATTATATTATGAAACTATCTTTATGTAAGGTAAAAAGCCCTGTAGCATTTTCCTTGTTACATTTGTTTGCCTGCATTTGCTTTGTCTCTCCTTCCAATCTGCCTGTCTTCACTGTCTTCCAGGGCATTCACTGTCTTCTATTCCCTACGTTTAGCCTGTTTCACATTCAGATTTCCATCACTTCAATCTCTGAAGGAATAATAGCTTCCTCTTGATACTCACATCCTTGCAGACTTCTTAAACACACTCATGCCTTCTTCTCATTTATTATTTTTGAATATATGAAATATTTTATTATGCTTTCTCAAGCTTCCTCATGTTTAAACTGAGCAAGCCTTATCAGCAGAATTAAGCTACAGAGATTAGGTAAAAGAAGCTGGAAATGGGCTGCAAATTCCTGGAAAAATGAAAAAAAGCCTATCTAGAAGAAAGAAAACACAGCTGCAATGATGAGGTTCCACAATACAAGGTCCTCTGTGACTGCCTAGAGATCAGCTTCTGCATTCTGATGATGTCAATGTGCTATACTGCTCATGCAGTAGCTTTACTTTAGCCCAGCAGTGGACTCAAACTACCATGAATAGAACAGGTTATCAAACCGTAAAAGAAAGGAACACTACAAAAAGATCAGTTTCTGACCAGAAAGATAGATCATACATAGAGGAAAATAATCTATGGTGATGAATACCACTGATTTTTTTAAATAGTTCTCATAGATTAATTCTGAAGCTTAAAGGATTAGTCAAGCAGCTTCAGAACAATTCAAGGCTTTACAGTGAAAGAGGCTGTTGCTGCAGAAATAAAGGAGTGCTGCAGAAATGAGTGAGGCAGTAAGAGAAAGGATAGTTTCACAGCTAAGGTACCCAAATACCCTAGAAAATCTAGACTCTATTCTTGTCTCTGAGAAAGAGCTCCTGAGGCAAGTCATTCAACCAAAACTTTCCAGAGGGGATCAAAAATTGCGTGCTCCTTAACTTCCGTGGTGCTTGAGATTTGAGACACTACGAATGGTTTCCAAAGTCTTGAGTGCACAGTTGCAACTGAAGTCAGCAAAAATTGTACCCTGAATATATGAAGGACTATATAATGGTTAACATTATGTTAATTAGGCACCTCAATTTAAACATGCACAACTAATGGTTCCTTTTGACAGTAATCTCTCTATCTCTGACTCTCCTATACTTCATATAGGGGGATAACATTACTCATGAGCTTGCAGCTATGCTGAGAAAAGGAATTAAAGTCTGTGAAATAATCAATACAATTCTTCCTTCAGAAGAAGTTTTTAGTAGTATGTACTGAGTGCAGGAACAGGCTAAAGTCTGAAAAACATTGATAAATGAAATATTCTAACATTGTGTTTAAGTGAGCACAAAGCTTCTTTTAACTCAGACGGATGAGAAGAAAGTGAGGGAATGCATGCACATATGTATGCGTACTATCTGATTTGGCGTCTACACCTGTTATTAAGTTTTTACCTAGCACAGGTCTGCTTACATGAGCCCACATAGTCATAACTGCTGGAGTTCATATGCACGTGGCACTTAGTTTTCAGCTTTGGGCCCAAGGAAGATATTCTCCATAAGGGAACTTCAGCAGTAAAATTCAATTCCCTCACTTCTCATCCTGCTCCTTTCAGGTGTTTTGCCTAAGAAATGAATCTAATAACATTTGGGTTTGTGTCCTTGTATATAGTTGTATACGTGTCCAGAAATATTTTAAAATATATTAAAATTAATCAAGACCAAGTTTAAATACAACAATAAATACTGTTCGAACTCCTTTGTTGCAGAAATCTTGGTAAAGCAAATATATTTATATACTATCCTACCCTCAACTTTGGTGCAAGCAGTGAACAGATTTAACAAATCAGAGATGAAGCTCAGTTGGTACAAAATGCATCAAAATCCTTCCCACCACCCATTACTGTGTAAACCCAAAGAAACCAGACAGAACATACAAACAAGGTCCTTGAGATGCAAATTAAATATTCTATTTCAACCTGAACAGAGCAAAAAATCTCTTGGATAAGAAAGCAGAAAATGTTCTGTGGCTCCACACCTTTTTTTTAACCACACCCTCAACACTGGCAAAGACATGAGAGTGGTTGTGTAACTGATCATTAAAAAGTGGTTTTGGCTGACTTCAGTGTTTCAGCTGGTGAAACTCCCCTTTGGCAGTGACCACAGAGTACTGGACCTTTAGAGTCCTCTTACAAAATACCGGAAGAGCTAAAGTGAGGGCCAGCTAAGTATCTCACTCACAGCTTATTAGGATTGTTAAATTTTGGCTAGATTCAATGCTTATCAGGCACAACAGCCAATTTTTCTAAAAACTTTTACATTTCCTTTCAGAATCAAGGTCAACTGAGAAAAACCGAATTCAACCAATTAACTGCTTATTCTTTAATTGCTGTACTTGAAGTGCAAATCTAAAGAACAAATCTCCATTCAAAGTGAGCTGGAGCACAAACAGAAGGTTTCTTTAATGGAAGTAACAGACTTTCAAATATTCTTCCCACATTCAAACTTGTGGAATCCAAGTAAATTATACTATAATATTCCAAAACCTTCTGAAAAAAGGAATGGCGTGGCTGCTCACTTCATTCTGTTCCTGGTGTAGAAGAACACTTAAGATATGCCTTAAGTAAGACACTGCCTGCTGAAAACAACTCCAAAGTCTCAGGGGCCACCTTTTCAGGTTGATGTTGGACAAGCTGTTTAACTTCTCGAACTACATGTAAAAAGTTTCACGTGACTTCAGAGATTCAGATCTACCCAGCTCCCTCAGATGATCCTGAGGGAGTAGCAGTGATGGAAATATCAAATACCTTCCTATTGTCTTTTCCTCTCTTTTTGTATATAAACAAATCAAGTTTAAATAAAACAACTAGACAATGATTTCCCTAGGTAACACGCAGGTGATTTCCAAAGAAAGAAAAGAACCAAAACCAAACTATACCCAAAGACTGACACCCAAGGAAAAAAGACAAACATGTTACAGCTCTAACTGTAATCCTTATTAGCTCTTCAGTAAAGAGAGCTTCTGGAAATTGTATTATTCAGGTGTAGTAATCTAGTTTTTAAGTCTCATGAATGCAAATATCAGGTCTTTATTTCTGTTTGTAGTTCCAGTATTTTCCCCCACTGTGTACCTCTAGGGACTTCTAACCTCAGAACTATTTCTTAAAGCAGCTGGAAGCTCTAGATGAATGACACAGTAACATTGGATAGCATGGATAATAAAATCACATAAGTCTAAAATAAAAATGCAAAAACTCCTTAAAAGAAAAATGAAGCCTTAGGCCCTGCCGCGCCCCCCCTCCCCCACCCCCGCCCCCCCCAAAACCAAAAACAACCCCAAACAAAAAAACCCCCAAGCTTCTGGAAAAGAGACTAAATGGCCTAAATGGGTTTACTTACTTACTGCTTTTCTACCTTACACTGATTATATTAATTCTTCCCATCATCTCAAAATGAGGCCTAACCTACTTTAACACATGGCTATGCCTTTGGAGGTTAACTATCATTAGTTACCTATTAAAAGGGTCAGTGTGTTTTTATCTCTTAGTGAGGTACGCTCCAACCAACCCGAATCCTCAGCTGTACTTCCAGAGATTATTCAGTAAGCAAGTCCACAAATTTACAGACTGTCATTCCTTCCATTTCAGCTAAAGCCATACTATTAACTGGTTAAAAATTGTTCACTTATGACAGTTTAGAAACAAGACTTGTTTTCTTGCAATGCCATTTTCACAGATCTAAATGGTATCATGTCCTTAATATTACTTCCAAAAACTATTTAGGTTTTCATTTATGAGATGTAATGAAAGATCTGAGAATGCACACACACAGAGTTTATTAAACAAGATTTCCCAATATAGGCATGACCTAACATTTACACAGTTATAAAATCCAGAGCCAGGAAAGTATTAACCTCTCAACCAGTAACTGTATCAATGTCATATCCTCCTAGCTATGTATCATGACACACTCAGACTGGCTTATACTAACAGTTTTTTCTGGGTCAGAAGTTGTTGCAAAGACTAGCATAAAATACTAACTAGTTCTATGTTCACATTGTACACTACTGAATGGACTTACAGATAAACAAAACAAAATAAAAACACATAAACAGACAAAACAACACTTTCACAGGACAAACAACCTGAACATACATATACTATCTTCTGCTGATAAGGATTAGGGATCCTTCCGATGGTATTAACGATGTATCTGACTGCACAGGCTCTTGCCAACTTTCAGAAACAAAAACACCCACAAACGATGCCCCTTCCCAACCCACACTCACTGAAATAATTGTGGCTGAATAAGGTTCACAATCGTGAAGTGACTATTACAGATAAAACAGGTATTTTTTTTTTGTCTTGTTTAGGTGTGGTCCAATTCAACTCAAACAGAACTCTGCAGGACAGTTTTGCTCAGAGACTTTCTTGATTCTACATACAGCATAAAACCACTCAGTTGTAGTTTCATGGTACTGTCTGCATCCAAACAAACACAAGTCCTCACTAAATAAACGGAGGAGTAAATTGCATGGAAATGAAAGACCAAAGAGGCTGGAACTTAAAAAGCTTATTTCAGCACCAAAGCAAAGTCACCAAATTACATCTTCAGTGTACTTTAGAGGCACGTTTATTATTAATGTTGACAACACCACTAATATTCTATAATTGTTTGGCACTTCATTCAATGTATGCCTAAAAACATGCATGATGCTATTGCCAAACAACCTCCTTCCTGTGCACAGAACAGACATTTACAATAAAACAAATCAAATCTGTCTCCTAGATTTTCCACATACAGTTCTAAAATATGGGTTTCCAATAATGATTCCTATTTAAGGAGTGCCTGCAGCCTTCCTTCCACCATCGCACTTGTGTCTGTGCATCCTCTCTCTCTTTCCCCAACTCCACCTGTGTTTGCAGGACCACAACGGAAATCAATCAAAAACATACCAGGCTTTTAGAGGACTGATAAAGCAGGGCAGAAAATAAAGGCGGGGGGGGGGGGGAAAGATGGGGGCAGGTCATGAAAGAGGAAGCATTGACTTACACCAGTCACTCCAGTATTCTTTCACTCTGTACACAGTTTAGATCAGTTATCAACCAGCTTCTACCATTGAAACAAAAAAGTTTTATTTCAACATGGCAAAGGCTGCCTCAGGACAAGAAGAGGAAAGAAAAAATCCACTGGTGGCATCTGGAATCCTGGTTCGTCTTCTCTAAATCTTTTCCAATTGCTATATATCTTGTTTGGAGGTGAGCTGACTAGACTCAGACACAGCATTCAGGATGCAGATTTGGATGAATGATGGATGTATGTATATGAGGGCATAATATCTTACGCCCAAGTAATTCCTATCATATAATTCGTTTCTTTTACTGCTATCAAGATGCTGTTTTTATAAAGCTATTTATTATAACCCCAAGATTTCACCTTAGAGTGGCACAGGTTAGTTGGAATCCTATTGTTTTTTTCCATATATATAATTTTACAGTTATATAAATTAACTTTGTCTATCACTTTATGTACCAAAGTGTCTCTGTGATGCTCCACAATCAGTTATGTCTTCACTTCACCCTCAGTCACTTGGCTAACCACTGTTTGGTGTTTGTACAGCATTATTCCAAAATAGGTCCTCAGAGTACACTAAAACTAGTTATGTTTCATTTTATATTTAAATTATATGTGGCAAGCCATTTCTACAAGAAAGGCATGTACAGTATGTATCAGTATCATTTACCATGCTTCAGCTAGTTTTTATTAAGCCTCTGCTCTATGTGGGAGATTTTTATTAACTTTGAAGAAGAAATGTTGTTATTAGGTTAGGTAGAAAAAGATCCAATATTCACTGCCATTTCAAAGTTCTTTACAGCTCTGTGCTAGATTCACCTAAATTCACAATCACTTCATACAGATGGAGAAAAAAACAAAAACAAAACTAAAGCTTCTTCTCATCTACACTGCTCAAATTTGTGTATTATTTTCTTATTTTAAAGGCGCACACTTTTAGTTTGTAACATGTGCAGAAGGTAACCACTGTCTTCTGCTGTTTTTACCACTTGCTCTAGTAAAATTGCTTCTTCTCTTTAATCGTATCACGTCTTAATACATACATGGCAGTTAAAGCTGAAATGACCACACGCTTCATTGCATTATTAAATGTGTTGATAAATGAATCAGCTTCTAAACTCTGAGTGTCTGTTTTATCATTTTGAGGACAAAGTCAGAAGTATGATGAACCCTGAATAAATCAGTCAAGGTCAGGCTTAGATAAGCCTTTTCATAATGTGATGACTACAGCTTTTTC